>NC_135807.1:97548960-97859947 GCF_964213995.1 Mustelus asterias | reverse complement strand
AGCAGTTGTGGGGGATCCTTGCAATGATCATCCCAGTGGCAGGTAGCAGGGAGACTCCTCTATAGTTACCAAAATCTGAATATCTAATGATGACTGACAAACAACAAGTGTGACACAAACAACAAGTGTACACGGGATACCCACCAGGATAAGCAGAATGGAATGCTTTGTTCAAGAAATGTGAACAAAGCATTGATTCAGGCAACAAAAACACACGGAGAGATAGGTTTAGGATTTCTTTTTAAGAAAGGCTTCTTGTTGGAATTTAGCTAAATCAGTGAAGGTTTTGAAATGCTTTTGAGCATTTTAATTTCTATGAAGAGATTGCTTATCTTTTGAACATCATCAGACAAGATTCCTGGGGGGATTTTTTTTGAGTGCAGAATTACCACACAGGGAAAAGAAAATCACATCAGTGATAGTTAAGTCACATTTGAGACTGAGCACTTGCTTTGTAAACACTGCACTTTTACATTTCTCATGGTGTCTGACACTTTGACACTAGCATTATACTGCTCCATGAATTATATATATAAACTATACCATAAAATAAGGGTCTCGATCTTACTTAAAATACCACGACGAGAAATGTAACAAGCCCTGACAGAGCTACCATCTTATTTTCCATACATCATGGACCAAAACGCATCAACCTGTTCTGAAAAAGAAAATTCTGTCATAAAATTATCTAAATCGGCCACAGATCAAAGTCAGTTCTTGTACTTCCTCGAGCACAGATTCCAAGACATGGGGAGAGAGCAACAAAAGAAGACGAAGAAAAGAAAAAAACAAAATCAAGGGGAATAACTATTGGCCCCTAGTGTACTTATTATATCACCAGACTCCAGGTACCAATCTTCTTTTCGTTTGGCACTTCATAAATTCTGGCATCCTTGTTAGGACTGTCAAGACCGCTGACCTCAGTTTTCCACTAACAAGCCAGCTGCGGAGTATCTCCAAATTTGAGGCGGATACATTTTTATAGAGCTTGAAAATAATGTGAGCCTTGGCTTTTCATTTTATTGCAATTGGAACATTGCTCTTAAAACTCTTACATGTAAAGACTACACCTAAACCAAGCCATGCATCCTTATTTAAATGGCTGCAGGCACGGTGATTGCTAAAATCCTAGTTTGAGATTCCTAGATAATGCTGGCTCACCTCGAAACTAAAAGAATAATTTGCCGGAGCTAAAATTAAATATATAATAGACATTTAAAACGGTGTGTACAAACAACCAAACACACAAATATATCCTATTCTTGTTTAGTGTAGGTTATTTAAATTCCAAACATTGCCATTTTCCAAGATCTGTGGCTGGCATGAAGTGTTTCTCAAAAAAGAAGAAACATTTATAACCAAAACAGAAAAAATGAATAATATAACAGGGGGGAAAAAGATCAGTATTTGATGGCCTTGCAGTTTGATTGTTATCTATTGATGTGTGCGATATAAAAATATAATTAGTCTGGGAATAATTATTTACATGTTCCCTTTGCCCAGTGTACCATGTGGTTTAAAATATAAACATTTAAAAAAACACAATTCAGAATTACGTGAGTCCAATGTGACTGGCGTGGTTATAATTCTTTATGGAGGAGCAGGTAGGATTGATTGTCAGAGGTTGAAAGAGTAGGTCAAGCTCTGCTCGTTCATCAGCTGAATGTCATTTTTTTTTGTTTTCACTGTCACCCGGCACGTATCTTTAAAGAACTAGCAACCCGCTCCTCATTATCTGGGATTCAGCTTCCTTTCCTGCCATCCAGTATTAATGAAACTCCACTCTGGGTCTGGTAGTTTGTCTGTGATCTTTCCAGCTCCAAACCCAGTAGCTTCCCTGTATAATTTCAAGAAAAGATTTGTGTCAAGTCCCCGTAACTACAGAAAGCGCGCACAATGCGAAATGTGTGCCTCCCCTCGATAACAAGTTAGTTTCTTTTGACTCTGTAATAGTTTTCACGGAGTGTATTTTCCATGCTGACAATTGCAGATTGCTGTCCACTCTTTCTTGAGGACAGTGGACAGGTTTTTAAACATTCATAGTCTCCGATGGTCAGGGGTTTGAATCTAACGCAAACGGGCTGAAGTTCACTGAAGATTCCCATGGTTAACTTTTGCTAAAAAGACATGTAAGGCAACGTTTCTCAAGCTTATTGAAGCAAGGTCCTCTATTATTGTCTGCAGTGGATGAACTAGGGACTTCCTTTTAAATCTGGAGAAACGTCAGCACCTTTAAAAAATAAGTAATAACGCTCAGAAAAACATTGCGCCAATTATGTTCAAGAATGTGTAACAAATAAGGTCAGAAGTTCCTCGCAATAAACAAAAAATATAAATATTTGTTTACAGAAGCCGCTGTTTTGATTTGTTTTTTTTACTGTGGAGCTGTTCCCAGCTCAGATCTCAGCTGCTGGCTGAAATGATCAAACTGCTCATGTGGAGTGAAGCCCCGCACAGCCACACAGACTTGTAAAAAAAAACGCTTTACATCCATCAAATAATAATGATACTGAAAAAATAAGAGGGATTGGGCGGCACCGCGGGTTAGTATGGACATTATTTCTGGCGTTGGAGCAATTAAGGTGCTCATTTGGCATCCCGCTATCTTCCAGCAGAATGGATACACTGAACTAACAATTTTAAATACATTAATGACTCCACTAGCACAGCAGACAGACGGTTGAGTTAAATATGTGTTCACTAATGTCGCAAGCATCCATTTCAGAGCTCACAAAATAAATGAACAGATATTGTAGTTAAGGAGGGGGAATGTGAAATATTGGAATGAATAAACCACTAATTCCTGACTAAATATATCCCAGACTGATAAAGCAAAATACAGTGGAGACTTTGGCCACCACCACTTGGAGGTGACAGTTGGTGTCTCAGTGAGGGAGTGTTGCTCGGGCTGCAGTAGAGTAATTAATTTATTTAATTATTTTTCAGTTCAATTAGTGAAAAAAATCGGAGGTTTTTTTTTTCTAAACAGGAAATAGGCCCAGCAGCAGCCTGGGAAGATTTTGGAGGGTTTAAAAGTAGGCCGCACCTTTGAGCGGGCAGCGTCGTTAGCGGGCAGTGGAGTGAGCAGGGGACAGAGTGAGAGCTAAAAGGGCTTTGGCTCACAGGGCTTCGGCGAGGAAGATTGTTTGTTTGTTTTTCTTCGGTTATACCCCCTTTTTGTTTTATCCCCAAAACTAAAAAGGACATGGCTGGTTTGAGTGGGAGGCCAGTATACTGCATTCGGTGTGGGATGTGGGAGTTCCTGGAGACAACTTGCCTCCCGGAAGTCCATATCTGTGCCAGATGTGTGGAACTGCATCTCCTGAAGGATCGTGTAAGGGAGCTGGAGCTGAGGCTCGATGAACTCAGTTTAGTTAGGGAAAATGAGAGAGTAATAGATAAAAGTTATAGTCAGGTAGTGACACCAGGGTCTCGGAAGGAAGACACGTGGGTCACAGTTAGGAGGGGTAATAGTCAGAAGGGTGATGTGCCAGAAAGCACCCCAGTGGCAGTCTCCCATAAGAGAAAGGGATGGGCAACAGATGGGAGAAGGGAAGGGAGTGAGCAGTCTGTGGAGGGATCCCCTGTGGTTGTCCCCCTCCACAATAGGTATATTGTTTTGGATTCTGTGGAGGGGGATGACCCTCCAGGGGTAAGCCACGAGGACCAGATCGCCTCCACGGGGACAGGCTCAGGGGTCCGGAAGGGAAAGAAGGGGTTTAGGAGAGCGATAGTTGTGGGGGACGCAATAGTTAGAGACACGGACAGGCGCTTCTGTGGGACTGAACGAGAATCCAGGATGGTAGTCTGCCTCCCTGGTGCCGGGGTACTGGATGTCTCCGAGAGGGTAGGAAGCATATTTAAAAAGGAAGGTAGTCAAACGGATGTGATTGTACACATTGGGGGAAATGATGTAGGTAGGAAGAGCAGGGGGGTCATACGAGAGAAATTCAGGGAGTTGGGTGCTAGGCTAAAAAGTAAGACCTCCAGTGTAGCAATCTCTGGACTGCTCCCGGTGCCTAGTGCAAGTGAGGCTCGGAACAGGGAGATTCTACAGTTGAACGCGTGGCTAAAGGACTGGTGCAAGAGGGAGGGTTTTAAATTCATAGATAACTGGGAAATCTTCAAGTCAGGATGGCAACTGTACAGAAAGGATGGGTTACACCTTAACTGGAAGGGAGCAAATATCCTGGCTGGGAGTTTTGCTCGAGTGTTTCGGCAGGATTTAAACTAGTGTGGCAGGGGGGTGGGGAACAAAACAGGAGGTCAGTAAATACTGAGGCTGGGGTCGAGCTGGGGGCCAGGGCAAGGCTAGCTAAGAAGAGGAGCACTCTGGAGGAGGAGGACCTGACTGGGCCTGGAGGTCTGGAGTGCATCTGCTTCAATGCGAGGAGTGTAACGGGTAAAACAGACGAACTTAGGGCCTTAATGCTTGTGCGGAATTTGGATGTGGTTGCGGTGAGGGAAACTTGGTTAAAAGAAGGACAGGACTGGCAGCTGAATATTCCGGGGTATCAGTGTTTTAGGCGAGACAGAGGAGGGGCTAAAAAAGGTGGGGGAGTAGCGATATTAGTTAAGGAGCATATTACCGCGGTGCAGAGGGTAGACAACTTAGAGGGGTCATGTACTGAGTCGCTGTGGGTGGAACTCAGAAACAGGAAGGGTGCAGTCACTATGCTGGGGGTGTACTACAGACCACCCAACAGCCCACGGGAAGTGGAGGAAAGGATATGTCAGGAGATTCTGGATAGGTGCAGAAAACATAGGGTTGTTGTAGTGGGGGACTTTAATTTCCCTGGCACAGACTGGAAAGTGCTTAGAGCTGGGGGACCGGACGGGGAGGAATTTGTAAAATGCGTACTGGAAGGTTCTTTGGAACAGTATGTAGATAGCCCGACTAGAGAGGGGGCTATACTGGACCTAGTTCTGGGAAATGAGCCCGGTCAGGTCGTCAAAGTTTCGGTAGGGGAACATGTGGCAAATAGTGACCACAACTCTGTTAACTTTAGGATAGTAATGGACAAGGATGAGTGCTGTCCTACGGGCAGGGTGCTAAATTGGGGGAAGGCTGACTATAGCCGGATTAGGCAGGAATTGGTGGATGTTGATTGGGAGAGGATGTTCGAGGGTAAGTCCGCGTCTGGCATGTGGGAGTCTTTTAAGGAACTATTGATAAGGCTGCAGGATAGGCATGTGCCTGTAAAAAGGAAAGATAGGAAAGGTAGGATTCGAGAGCCGTGGATAACCAGGGAAATTGAGGATCTGATTAAAATGAAAAGGGAGGCGTACGTTAAGTCCAGGCAACTGAAAACAGATGGAGCTCTGGAGGAATACAGAGAGAGTAGGAAAGATCTCAAACGGGGAGTTAGAAGGGCAAAAAGAGGGCACGAGATGTTCTTGGCAGGCAGGATTAAGGAGAATCCTAAGGCATTCTATTCATACGTTAGGAACAAAAGAGTTGTCAGGGAGAAAATCGGACCTCTCAGGGACAAAGGAGGGGAATTATGCTTAGAACCCAAGGGAATAGGGGAGATCCTAAATGAATACTTTGCATCGGTATTCACGAAGGAGAGGGGCGTGTTAACCGGGAGTGTCTCGGAGGGAGGTGTTGACCCGTTAGAGAAAATCTCCATTACGAGAGAGGAAGTGTTAGGTTTTTTAGGGAACATTAAAACTGACAAAGCCCCAGGGCCTGATGGCATCTATCCTCGACTGCTCAGGGAGACGAGAGAGGAAATTGCTGGGCCTCTGACGGAAATCTTTGTCGCTTCTTTGGACACGGGTGAGGTCCCTGAGGATTGGAGGATAGCGAATGTGGTCCCGTTGTTTAAGAAGGGTAGCAGGGATAACCCAGGAAATTATAGGCCGGTGAGCTTGACGTCCGTGGTAGGGAAGTTGTTGGAGAGGATTCTTAGAGACAGGATGTATGTGCATTTAGAACGGAACAATCTCATTAGTGACAGACAGCATGGTTTTGTAAGAGGGAGGTCGTGCCTTACAAATTTGGTGGAGTTTTTTGAGGAAGTGACAAAAACGGTTGATGAAGGAAGGGCCATGGATGTCGTCTATATGGATTTCAGTAAGGCATTTGACAAAGTCCCACATGGCAGGTTGGTTAAGAAGGTTAAGGCTCATGGGATACAAGGAGAAGTGGCTCGATGGGTGGAGAACTGGCTTGGCCATAGGAGACAGAGGGTAGTGGTTGAAGGGTCTTTTTCCGGCTGGAGGTCTGTGACCAGTGGTGTTCCGCAGGGCTCTGTACTGGGACCTCTGCTATTTGTGATATATATAAATGATTTGGAAGAAGGTGTAACTGGTGTAATCAGCAAGTTTGCGGATGACACAAAGATGGCTGGAATTGCGGATAGCGAAGAGCATTGTCGGGCAATACAGCAGGATATAGATAGGCTGGAAAATTGGGCGGAGAGGTGGCAGATGGAATTTAATCCGGATAAATGCGAAGTGATGCATTTTGGAAGAAATAATGTAGGGAGGAGTTATGCAATAAATGGCAGAGTCATCAGGAGTATAGAAACACAGAGGGACCTAGGTGTGCAAGTCCACAAATCCTTGAAGGTGGCAACACAGGTGGAGAAGGTGGTGAAGAAGGCATATGGTATGCTTGCCTTTATAGGACGGGGTATAGAGTATAAAAGCTGGAGTCTGATGATGCAGCTGTATAGAACGCTGGTTAGGCCGCATTTGGAGTACTGCGTCCAGTTCTGGTCACCGCACTACCAGAAGGACGTGGAGGCATTGGAGAGAGTGCAGAGAAGGTTTACCAGGATGTTGCCTGGTATGGAGGGTCTTAGCTATGAGGAGAGATTGGGTAGACTGGGGTTGTTCTCCTTGGAAAGACGGAGAATGAGGGGAGATCTAGTAGAGGTATACAAGATTATGAAGGGTATAGATAGGGTGAACAGTGGGAAGCTTTTTCCCAGGTCGGAGGTGACGATCACGAGGCGTCACGGGCTCAAGCTGAGAGGGGCGAAGTATAACTCAGACATCAGAGGGACGTTTTTTACACAGAGGGTGGTGGGGGCCTGGAATGCGCTGCCAAGTAGGGTGGTGGAGGCAGGCACGCTGACATCGTTTAAGACTTACCTGGATAGTCACATGAGCAGCCTGGGAATGGAGGGATACAAACGATTGGTCTAGTTGGACCAAGGAGCGGCACAGGCTTGGAGGGCCGAAGGCCTGTTTCCTGTGCTGTACTGTTCTTTGTTCTTTGTTCTTTGAAGGGGGGGAGGTTTAACACAGATATCAGAAGGACATATTTCACACAGAGGGTCGTGGGGGCCTGGAATGTGTTGCCGGGCAAGGTGGTGGAGGCGGACACACTGGGAACGTTTAAGACTTATCTAGACAGCTATATGACCGGAGTGGGAATGGAGGGATACAAAAGAGTGGTCTAGTTTGGACCAGGGAGCGGCGCGGGCTAATTGTTCCTTGTTTCTCGTTTCAAGGCTTCATTCTATGATCATCTTGCTGGTGCCAGTACAGAGCGAGACTGCGGATAGTTGGGAACCTGTCTCGGGGGCAGGGAATTCATATGGTGTTCATGGAAGTGGAAATGACTAGGGTTGGGAAGCATTTTCCGATCAGGGCCATTGTGATCTCCTGGACTCGTTTCGATCGCCTCAGGGGGTCGGAGAGGAATTTCCCAGATTTTTTTTTTCCCCATATTGGCCCTGGGGTTTTTCACTCTGGGTTTTCGCCTCTCCCTGGGGATCACATGGTCTGGAATAGGGGGTGGGGGTGAGTTAATAGGTTGTAATGAACAAAGCATCGTAGCTGTGAGGGACAGCTCGGTGGATAGGATATTGGTATGTAGATAGGCTGGAAAATTGGGCGGGGATCCTGGATTCAGGATTCAATCCTGGACCGGGGAGCGGCGCGGGCTTGGAGGGCCGAAGGGCCTGTTCCTGTGCTGTATTGTTCTTTGTTCTTTGAGGTTTCCCTCCAAATCATTCACCCATCCTTGCTTGGAAATATATCGCGCCGGGTCAAAATCCTGGAATTCCCCCCTCCCCACTAACAGTAGCGTGGGTGCACCTACACCTCAGGGACTGCAGTGATTCACTCAAGAAGGCGGCTCACCATCACCTTCTGAAGGGCAGCTAGGTATGGGCAATAAATGCTTGCCTAGCTAGCAACGCCCACATCCTGTAAATGAATAAAAACACCCATCATTTTCCACTCCCCTCTGAGGACAGACATTGTGCCTGGGGATTGCTAACATGGTACCTTTGTTTCAAAAGGGATGAAAGAATAGTCAGAATCAGGTGGGCTAACCTGGGTGATGATGGGCAAATTATTGGAAAACATTCTGAGACACCATATATATCGTCATTTAAAGAGGCACAGATTAATCAAGATTAGTCAGGGATGGATTAGGGAAGGTAAGGTCTGACTAATTTGATTGAAGTTTTTGAGGAGGTTCAATGAGGGTAGTGCATCTGATGCAGTCTACATGGTTTTTAGAAAGACTTTTGAGGAGGTACCACATGGTGGACTGATAAGTAAATCAAAAGCTCACGGCAGCCAAGAAAATGTGTCAACTTGGATCCAAAATTGACTCAATGGCAGAAAGCAAAGGGAAGGTGCCAACCGGTGTTTTTGTGACTGGAAGGCAGTTTCCAGTGGAATTCTACAGGGCTCTGTGCTAGTCTCACATACTGAGTAGCTTGCTCAGCCATTTCAGAGGGCAGCTAAGAGTCAAACATTGCTGAGAGTCTAGAATCATGAGCATAGAATCCCTAGTGCAGAAGGAGGCCATTCGGCCCATCGGGTCTGCACCGACCGCAATCCCACCCAGGCCCTATTCCCATAATCTCACATATTTACCCTGTTAATCCCCTGACACTAAGGTCAATTTAGCATGGCCAATCAACCTAACACACACAACTTTGGACCAGTAGACTAGACGAGGTAATGACAGCAGATTTCCTTCCCGAAAGGATATTAGTGAACCAGATGGATTTTTATGACATTGCAGTTGTTTCATGGCCACCCTTACTTAGACTATTTTTTTATCTTAGACTTATGAATTAATTGAATTTCAATTCCACCAGCTGCTGTTTTGGGATTTGAACTTGTGTCTCCAAAGCATTAGTCTAGACCTCTGAATTACTGCTCCAGTCACACTACCGCTATACAACCATGTTACCACTGCCTTGTTTATGCTGTTTATGGAATATATATATGATTTAGACTTAAACAGAAATGGAGGAGGCTTTAAAAAATTTGCAAATGGTTCACAAAATGGCTGTGTGGTTGATGTTGAGGAAGAAAGCTGCAGACTACAGGAAGACAGGACATGGGAATACACAATAATTTGGAGGGTTTTGAAAAGTGTGGAGGAACTGATAAACTTTAGGATTATATGTCTATAGATCCCTGAAAGTGGCAGAACAGGTAGATAGTGTGGTCAAGCTGGCATGTGGAGTATTTTCCTTAATTGGACGAGGTCTACATTATAAAACCAGGAAGGTGACACTACAAATGTATAAAAAACTAGTTAAACTATAGTTGGAATACTGTGCACAGTTCTGGTTGCTATTACAGGAATGGTGTGATCATAATGGAAAGCCATGATGTGGAGATGCTGGCGTTGGACTGGGTGGGCACAGTAAGAAGTCTTACAACACCAACAGATTGATTTGGTATCATGAGCTTTTGGAGCGTGGTTCTGAAAGCTCGTGATACCAAATAAACCTGTTGGACTTTAACCTGGTGTTGTGAGACTTCATACTGGTGAGGACACAGAAGCTGTTGCCTACTTAATTTAGCAACACGATAGATTGGATAAGCTTGGTTTGTTTTCTTTGGAACAGATGAGGCTGAGGGAAAACCTACCACCATTCCTCACAATTTTATAATCTAATACTATCCTCAATTTACCTAGTAAACCACAAGTGGAGCATGTCGTTCTCAAACTTTCTAGGGAATTCAGTTCCATTATGATTACTTTTTTCTCACAACATCTTTTAAAAAAAATTAATTTGTGAGACATGGGTGTCATTGGCTGGTCAGTATTTATTGCCCTTCCCTAGTTTGTTCGAGAGCAGTTGAGAGTCAACCACATTGCTGTGGCTCTGGAGTCACATGTAGGTCAGACCAGGTAAAGTGGGCAGATTTCCTTCCCTAAAGGACATTAGTGAATCATCGGGAAGGACATAGTGGACAATGGTTTCATGGTCATCAGTAGATTCTTAATTCCAGATTTTTTTTTATTGAATTCAAATTCAATAAATTTGAATTACAAATCCCCAGAACATGAACTGAGTTTCTGGATTAATAGTCTAGTGATAATACCACTAGGCCATTGCCTCCTTTAGCTATGAGATTACTGATTAACTCTAATTTGTTGCACAATATTAGATCTAAAATAACTTTGTCCTTAGTTGATTCCACAACTTATTGTTCCAGGAATCTGTTGTGAAAGCATCATCCAAGCTCATCTTCCAGACCGACTTTGTCAATTTAGTTTGTGCAGCTCTTATGAAGATTAAAGGTCCCAATAATGATTATATTGCCTTTGTCACAAGCCCCAATTATTTCTTGCTTAATGCTCTGTTTAACTGTATAACTTCTGTTGGGAAGCCTATAAACTACATCTACCAGCATTTTCTGAACTTTGCAGTCCCTAATTTCCACACATACTGATTTTACTTTCTGATTTCTGAGCCAAGTTCTTTTCTAACTACTGTCCTTATGTCACCCTTTATTATCAGAGCTACTCTTCCTCCTTTCTATTCTGCCTGTCTTTTCAAAATGCTATTTACCTTGGATATTTATTACCTAACCTTAGTCACCTTATAACCTTCTCTCCATTTGTGCTGTTAGTCTGTCACACATGCTTTGTGGATTCAGATAAATAACCTTTCTTTCAAAAAAATCTATTATTCTATGCATGGGGCAGATACTTTAGGATGACGGGTATTCCTGCCCTATTACTGAAAAAAATCAGAGGCAAATGCATCCTCGTACCTGACTGCTGTCCTGCAGCCATTTGACACTCAGTGGACTTTCCACCCCCATCAGGTTGGCTGGCAACTCCCTATTTCCAGCAATGCTACTACAAGCAGTGGCTTGAGAGGTTGTTTCCCTTGTGGGAAAGTTTAGGACCAGAGGGCATAATTCAGAGTAAGGGGTTGCCTACCTAAGACAGAGATGAGGAAGGGTAGTAAATCTGTGGAACTCTTTACAGAGAGGGTTGTAGAGGCTGAGTTGCTAAGTATGTTCAAGGCTGAGATAGACAGATTTTTAATCACTAAGAGAATCAAGGGTTATGGGGATAAGGCAGGAAAGTGGAGGTTAGGATTATCATATAATTGAATGACAGAGCAGACTCAATGGGCTGAATGGCCTACTTCTGCTCCAATGTCTTATGGTCTTAAAGTCCTCAATTGGAGGGTCGGGGGGAGGCTCATCTGGCCGCTGTAAATTCACTGCCTGTTTGGGGGTGAGTGGGTAGGTGGTGGGAAAGACTCTTGAAGAATTTGATAGCTCGTATGCCTGTTCACTCACCGTAAAATTCTGCCCATGGATTTTATTCACTGATATACGATTACCATTAGACTTTCTTTTCCTTTCTGTCTCACTCAGTGATAAAGTGGAAAGATTTGAGGTCAGTTGAGCATTAAATCTTATGCCCAAAAGTATTAGAAAGGCTGGCTGACTTACAAGTTGATAAGACATGTTAGGGCAAAAGTCAAGGCTGAACTATTGCAGCAATCATGAACTAGAAGTGCAGGATGGGATGATCCATCCTGGTCTTCTCCTGAGGGTTCCAGCATCACAGGTGCCGATTTTCAGCTAATTTTGTTCACTCCCCGTGATTCCAAGAAATGGCTGAAGGCACTTGATACAGTACAAACTATGAGTTCTAACAATATCCTGGCTGTAGTATTGGTGACTCATCTCCAGAACTAGCTATATCCTTAGCCAAATTGTTCCAGTACAACTACAACACAGGCATTTACCTGACAATGTAGAAAATTGCTCAGGTTTGTCAAGTCCACGAAAAGCTGGACAAATCCAATACAACCCAATTGCCTCTCCATCAGCCTACTCTCAATCCGTAAAGTGATGGAAGATGTCACTGGCAGTCCTATCAAACAACACTTTGGCAGTAACAGCCTGCTCAACAACACCTAGTTGGAGTTCTGCCGGAGCAGCCCGACTCCTGACTTCACTACAACCTTCATCCAAACATAGGTAAAAGAGCTGAATTCCAGGGGTGAGACGAGAGTGGCTGCCCTTGGTATAAAGGCAGCATTTGACCAAGCATACCATCAAAGAGCTCCAGGTAAACTCAAGTCAACAGGGTATCTAGGGAAATGTCTCCACTGGTTGAAGCCATACCGAGCATGAAGGAAGCTGGTTGATGATTGAAACTCAATTATCTCAGCACCAAGACCTCATTGGGGGAGTTCTCCAGGGAGTGTGCTAAGCTAAACCATTTTCAGCTGCTGTATTAATGATGTTTCCTCCCACTTATGGCCAAGAATGGTGATGTTCGCTGATAACTGTACAATGTTCAACACTGTTTGCAACTCCTCGGGAACTAAAGCAGTCCATGCCCACATGCAGCAAGACCTGAAAAGACTTTCAGGTCTGGGCTGGTAAGTAGCAAATAACGTTTGCACCATACAAGTTCCAGGCAATATCCATCCCCATCAAGAGAAAATTTACCCATTTCTCCCTGACATTAGAAGGCATTGCCATTGCTGAGTTCACCACCATCAATATCCTAGGGTTACCATTGACCAGTAAATTAGTTAAACCAGCCAGGTAAATCAATGGCTATAAGAGCATGTCAAGAGACTGTGAATTCTACAGTATGTAATTCGTTTCCTGACTCCCTAAATGCCACCCATCATTTACACGGCACAAGTCAGGTGTGTAATAAAATGCCTGCCTTTTACCTGGATGAGTGCAGCTCCACCATGATGCAAGAAGCTCAACACCAGTCTTTTTAATTGGGACCCCATTGATCACCTTAAAGATTCACTCCTTCCACCAGCAGTGCACAGTGGCAGCAGTGTGTACCACCTCCAAAATGCATTGCTGAAACTCACCAAGGATATGTCAACAGGCTTTTCCAAACCTGGGATCTCCACTCGAAGGGCAGCAGATGCATGGGAACATCGCCTTCTGCAAGTTCCTCTCCCAAGGCACACAAACCACAGGTGGGGCCAGAGTACTGGAGAACTGTGAATGTTACACACTTGGTCAAGAAGCAGTGTTAGGATAAACCCAGCAACAACAAGCCAATCAGTTTAACCTCAGGGGCGAGAAAGATTTTAGAAACAGTAATCCAGGACAAAATTAACAGTCAGTTGGAGATAAATTAGGGAAAACAGCATAGATTTGTTACAGGGAAATCATGCTTAACTAACTTGATTGCACTTTCATGATATAACAAAGAGTTAATGATTGGAATGTAGTTGATGCAGTGTATATGAATTTCCAAAGTACATTTGCCAATACTTTCAAAAGACAATAAAATGTCACTTAATAGGCTTTCCAGCAAAGTTGAAGCCCATAGTATGAAATAGTTAGTGAAAAAATGGATATGAAATTGGTTGAGTGACAGGAAACAGAGTAGTGGTGAACGGTTGGTTTTCAGACTGGCAAACTTTTATAGTAGGGTATCTAGATATTTAGGACTCTTGCAAAATAGTGCATCTTGCATTTCTCATACAATAATGATGATTATTTTCCATCTTTTAATAAAACCAAGCCTATGAAAATCATACCCAAGGTTTTTCATACCATTTGACATTATTTGCTTTCAACTGCTTTTATTTGATGTCTACTGCACTCAATTGCAATCATTTTGCCATCATTCAACATCAATTGTTCTCAAGTACAATCATTTTATCATTTTGTCATTTGTCATCATTTGATATCACTTACAATCACAAGCAATCATCTGGCTATAATTCTATTTCATTTTCACTCAGAATGATACTTATCAAGTGACATAATTGTCATCAATTGCTATCCAGCAATGATCACAATAAAATATGATAATAGATGCAGCCAAAAAATTACTAAGTCCCAACTGACTATGCATGCCCCAGGAAGGCCTCCCAAACTTCTACCTCTGCCAGAAGTCTTGGTCTGAGCTTCACAAACTCCCTCCCTCCAATTTTCCCAGTGTTTCTTGCCACAGGCCCACTCCCCGTGCCTTTTCAAATCTTGATGTGGAGATTTCAAATCTTCACAGGGCTGCCCCAGAAAACGTCACGTCCAGTTTCGACTGGCCCAGTAAACGGAGGTCATCGGTTGGGGGGGGTGAGGATGGTGGGGGAGGATGAGAAGGGCGGTGGAAATAGGGCGAGTGGGGGAAAGGCAGGAGTGGAGGGAGGGACTTCGCGACGCCCAGATTGAGAGTTCCGGAGGCCTGGAGCAAGGGTTCCGGAGGCCTGCCTGGAGCATGCCTTCAGAAGGCCCATTTGGAACAAGATTTCAGAAAGTCCTGGAACATTGGTGAGGCCCCAAAGCCTAGACACTAGAGTGGATGGGGGAGTGTTTGGAAGGTGGAGGAGGGGGGAGAATTTGGAGGGTGGAGAGATTGGGGCAGAGTTTGGAACTGGAGAGGGAGGAGGAACAGTGTGGAGATTGGAGGGGGGGGGGGCGGAGAGTACGTGGAGACTGTGGGGAGAGGGAGGAGATTGCAAAAACTGGAGGTAGAATGTGGAGACCACAGGTAGACAAGCAGTGGAGAATGTGAAGCCCGGGGGGGGGGGGGGGGGGGGGGGTGGAGAGAGAGGGGTGTGGGTGCAAAGACTAGGAGGAGGGAGGAGCAACTGTGTGGAGACTGTGGGGGAGAAAGGAATCATAGAATCATAGAATCCCTACAATGCAGAAGGAGGTCATTCAGCCCATCAAGTCTGCACTGACAACAATCCCACCCAGACCCTATCCTTGTAACCCCACGTAATCCGCCGACACTAAGGCGCAATCCAACTCAGACCTGTTCCCCATAACTCCAAGTATTTACCCCACTAATCCCCCTAACCTAGACCTCTTGGGATACTAAGGGGCAATTTAGCATGGCCAATCCACCTAATCTGTACATCTTTGGAGTGAGAGCATGAAGACTGGGGGGAGAATGGGAGAGAGTATGGAGAGAAGGGGAAGAGTGTGGAGACTGAGGGAGAGAGGAGTTGTGGAGTATGTGGAGACTGGGAGGAGAGAGGGATGAGAGTGTTGAGACTAAGGGGAGAGTGGGGGAAGTGGGTGGAAAGTGTGTGAATACTGGCAGATAAAAGGAAGAGACTATGGAGACTGGGGATAGAGAGAGGGGAGAACGTGGAGTCTGGGGGAAGGGGAGTGATAGAGGGGGGAGAGTGTAGAAGTGGGGGCGAGAGGACACAGAGTGTAGAAACTTCGGAGGTGAGAGAGGGAAGTATGTGGAGTCTGGGGAAGAGTGGGAGATAGAGGGGAGTAAGTGTGGAGACCAGGGAGAGAGTGTAGAAACCAAGAGTGGAGAGGGGGAAGATTGCAGAGACTGAGGGAGAGAGGCAGGAGTGTGAGGTGACTGGGGGGAGTGAGGAGGAAGAGTGTGGAGGCTGTTGGGAAAGAAGGGGGAGTGTTCAGGTCCAGAGATATAGGGAGTGGGTGGGTGGAATGTATAGAATGTATAGGGGTATAGAATGTATAGATAAAATTAAGAATTGACGGGGATCAGGTGGTGCACTTAAGCTTGTAGTGTATAGCAGAACAACTTTTTGAACTAAATGAAAAACTGAATACATTCAGATATTATTTAAGTAATTAATTTCCTTGTATTTTTCAATGCAGATTGATGCACATGCTGGATAGCTTTGAGTGTGCCAGCTTTGAGTACACGAGAACCATTGATGCCAAATTGCAATTGGCAGCATAATCACATGCGAAAGCAAAAATGTCAAAATTTCTAGGTAGGGATGGTTGCTCAGTTCTCAACACACCCACAGAGTCAAATTAGCTCAGCGCCTCTGCTAGCTGAAGACTGTAGGCGGATGAACTAAGCTCATGGTAGCCCAATGCACCATTGTAATGCCCCTAGCCACAAGGCTCCTGTCAAAAAAGATTACAAAGAATCATCAGTCTTGTTCTTATTTGGAGGTTGAATCCATGTCTTCATTGCAGACATGGTTGTCAATCAAAGAACCATTACCCATAGCTGTTTTGGTTCTTTGATCTGTTCTAGATACCTTGTCTAACCCATTTTAAGGTCCTGTGAAGATATGTCAGGTTTAAAGAACTTCTTTTGCTTGGTTGCCATCCTTAATTACACAGCAAATCTGTCTCCCATTTTGAAGCATTGATAATATGTGGAAATATCAAACACACTGTGAAATATAAAAAAGATTCAAATCCAATGCATCTGTATTTACAACATCAGAAACCATTTACAAATCAGGAAGGGTTTTCAGCGTATCTTAATCCATCTACCGGTAAAACCGTATACTTCCTCCATTGTTGCATCTAGCTTTCTCTTAAGTGATTTTTTTGCCTCCGTTTGTATTAGTTCTACAGTTCATTAGTTTGAACCTACATCCATGTGTCCATATTTTTTCAACAACATTTGCTATCTAATGTGCTTCTCTAAGACCACCTTTCTGACACTGCCTTTTAGGGTGTAAATCTCCAGCCTTTCATTATTCAGTCCTTTGACATTAGGGATTAACCTCATAACTCTTCTGTTCACTGCCTCCAATACCGGATATCACCCTTGCAACCCACCAACCAGAACTGGACATGTTTCCACTTGTGGGGAGTCCAAAACTGAGGCTATAAATATACGATGTCATTCATAAATCCAATAAAGAATTCAAGAGAAATGTCTGCTCCAAAAGTGACAAGATAGGGAACTCATTACTACATGGAGCGGTTGAGATGACTAGCATCGATGCCTTTAAGAGGCATATTATATAAATACGTGAGGGAGAAAGGAATAAGGGATACATTACTGGAACGAGATTAAATTGAATGGTATGAAACATAAACATCAACATTTACCTGTTAGGCTAAATGGTCTGTTTTTGAGTTGTGAAATTCTACACAATTCTAGTATCTATGGTGTAGTCTGAGCAGAGCAATATACAATTTGGTCTCATCTCCCTCAAACTTGAATTCTATGACTTTGACAATACACGGTGGCACAGTGGTTAGCACTGCTGCCTCACAGCATCAGGGACCCGGTTCAATTCCTGGCTTGGGTCACTGTCTATGCGGAGTCTGCACGTTCTCCCGTGTCTACGTGGGTTTCCTCCGGGTGCTCCGGTTTCCTTCCACTGGTTAGGTGCATTGGCCATGCTAAATTCTCCCTCAGTGTACCTGAATAGGCGCTGGAGTGTGGCAACTAGGGGATTTTCACAGTAACTTCATTGCAGTGTTAATGTAAGCCTAACAATGGAACACTTATAAATACGCTTTTCAATATCCTAATGGCATTGTTACTGCTGCTTTGCCTTAGTTGGAGACGTTGAGCAATATCTAATAAGACTCCTGGGTTTTTTTCAACTTCTTCCGTAGATATTTCAAAACATTCTTGGAGTAGTGTCTTCCTTCTTATGTGCAATGCTTTATATTCCCCTACATTAAATATCATCTGCTATTCTTCATACAACTCATTTTATTTCACTCATTCTGTAGTTTCTGGGCTGCTTCCTATGATACCAACGTCTCTCCTCATTTTGGATTATTTGCAAATGTGACCAATTTCCGTTGGCTTTCCAAATTTAAGTGATTGATGTAAATTACAAACAGCACTCTCATTACTGAGCCTTGGTGGTCTGCACTTTGTAGTCCCGCATTCTGACATTATCTTTCAAACCAGTTTTCTACTGTTCAGCCAATTTCAGTCATACACAAGTTTTGCCATGAGTTCCCACAGCTTTGAGCTTAGCTAGTACTTTGGTGTGGAACTTTATCAAACTCATTTGGAAGTCTAAGCACATCATGTCTCAGGCTTTACCATAGTCCTCTTGGGTTGTCAGTTCCTCTCTCTCTCTCTCTCATATATATAGTGGTTCAGCCATGTTGACTGCTGTTTGTTATGTTTCTGTGTAAAGAAGCTGCAAGTTAACTTGTCATAATCAAATCCATTATTTGATATGGAATGAAAGTAAAATTAATAGGTCATTAGTAGTCTGTGTCTATTTTGTCACCTTTTTTTGAGCAAAATACTAGCCTGTTCAGAATCTGCTCCCTTATAATGGTTGACCAGGTCATTATTCTCACTGGTCCCTCTCAGTAGCCTGGAGTGAGTATCATCCTTCTCATGGAATTTATTTGCTTTTAAGGCCTTCAAATTTATATCAGACTTCCACCTCATTTCAAGCAAGATGTAGATTTTTCATCTTAGTTCAATATTTAGTTCTCATATCTTCACTTGTGCTCACCCACAGTTTTATGTTCACGTGAAAAGTATGACCTTTTCTCTCACAGTCATCTTGCTGTTGTTATATTATTGAATTTTCCAACTTTTATGTTTTGACTCTGCAGTTTAGCCATTTTCTAGATTTTGCTTAGCATTGCTGATCACCCTTTTTGTTTCTGCATGATCTTATATTCTGCCAAAGAAAGATTTCTCCGATCTCCCAGCAGGACTTGTAGAGGTAATTTTCTCTTTATTTTACACTTAATTTTTAAAATGTCCTTTTAGGCTCACCTTTACTTATTTCAACTGACATTAACATTTTTTTATTCACTCATGGTATGAGGGCATTGCTGGCAAGGTTGATATTTATTTTCCATCCCTAATTGTTCCTGAGAAGGTGGAGGTGAGCCATCTTCTTGTATCACAGTAGTCTGTGTGTTGTAGCAAAGGAAAAAGACTGTTCCAGGATTTTATATCACTGATGTTGAAGGAACAAAAATATATTACCAAGTCAGGATAATGTGTGATTTGGAGGGGAACCTGTACATAGAACATAGAACATAGAAAGCCACAGCACAAACAGGCCCTTCGGCCCACAAGTTGCGCCGATCACATCCCCACCTCTAGGCCTATCTATAGCCCTCAATCCCATTAAATCCCATGTACTCATCCAGAAGTCTCTTAAAAGACGCCAACGAGTTTGCCTCCACCGCCACCGACGTCAGCCGATTCCACTCACCCACCACCCTCTGAGTGAAAAACTTACCCCTGACATCTCCTCTGTACCTACCCCCCAGCACCTTAAACCTGTGTCCTCTCGTAGCAACCATTTCAGCCCTTGGAAATAGCCTTTGAGAGTCTACCCTATCCAGACCTCTCAACATCTTGTAAACCTCTATCAGGTCACCTCTCATCCTTCGTCTCTCCAGGGAGAAGAGACCAAGCTCCCTCAACCTATCCTCATAAGGCATGCCCCCCAATCCAGGCAACATCCTTGTAAATCTCCTCTGCACCCTTTCAATGGCTTCAACATCTTTCCTGTAATGAGGTGACCAGAACTGCGCGCAGTACTCCAAGTGGGGTCTAACCAGGGTCCTATAAAGCTGCAGCATTATCTCCCGACTCCTAAACTCAATCCCTCGATTAATGAAGGCCAGTACGCCGTACGCCTTCTTGACCGCATCCTCCACCTGCGAGGCCGATTTAAGAGTCCTATGGACCCGGACCCCAAGGTCCTTCTGATCCTCTACACTGCTAAGAATGGTACCCTTCATATTATATTGCTGCTTCATCCCATTGGATCTGCCAAAATGGATCACCACACACTTATCCGGGTTGAAGTCCATCTGCCACTTCTCCGCCCAGTCTTGCATTCTATCTATGTCTCGCTGCAACTTCTGACATCCCTCCAAACTATCCACAACACCACCTACCTTGGTGTCGTCAGCAAACTTACCAACCCATCCCTCCACTTCCTCATCCAGGTCATTTATGAAAATGACAAACAGCAAGGGTCCCAGAACAGATCCCTGGGGCACTCCACTGGTCACTGACCGCCATGCAGAGAAAGACCCCTCCACAGCCACTCTCTGCCTTCTGCAGGCAAGCCAGTTCTGGATCCACAAGGCAACAGCCCCTTGGATCCCATGCCCTCTCACTTTCTCAAGAAGTCTTGCATGGGGGACCTTATCGAACGCCTTGCTGAAGTCCATATAGACCACATCCACCGCTCTTCCTTCGTCAATGTGTTTGGTCACATTTTCAAAGAACTCAACCAGGCTCGTAAGGCACGACCTGCCCTTGACAAAGCCGTGCTGACTACTTTTGATCATACTAAACTTCTCTAGATGATCATAAATCCTGTCTCTCAGGATCCTCTCCATCGACTTACCAACCACTGAGGTTAGACTCACCGGTCGGTAATTTCCCGGGCTGTCCCTGTTCCCTTTCTTGAATATAGGGACCACATCTGCAATCCTCCAATCCTCCGGAACCTCTCCCGTCTCCATCGACGATGCAAAGATCATCGCCAAAGGCTCCGCAATCTCCTCCCTCGCCTCCCACAGTAACCTGGGGTACATCCCATCCGGTCCCGGCGACTTACCAACCTTGATGCCATTCAATAGTTCCAACACATCCTCTTTCTTTATGTCCACATGCTCGATCCTTTCTGTCCACCGCAAACCAGCAGTACAACCACCCAGATCCCTTTCCACCGTGAATACCGAGGTAAAGTATTCATTAAGCAGCTCCGCCATTTCTAACGGTTCCGCACAAACTTTTCCCCCTTCACCTTTTAAGGGTCCTATGCCTTCACATCTCATCCTTTTACTCTTGACATATTTGTAGAAAGCCTTGGGGTTCTCCTTAATCTTACCCGCCAAGGCCTTCTCATGACCCCTTCTCGCTCTCCTAATTTCCTTCTTAAGCTCCTTCCTACATCCCGTATACCTGGTGCTCTATTCCTTCTAGGTGTTGGAGTAATGGTTTGAGAGGTGCTGTTGAAGAAACCTTGGCAAGCTTCTACAGTGCATCTTGTAGGTGGGACACTGTGTTGTTACGACCAGCCTCAGGTGGGGTTTCTCAAAAGTCATTGCCTCAGGGGAGACCCCTCGATTTGGCACTGTCCAGCTGGGATATCCCCTAAGTGTCACACCCAGTAAGAACTGAGAACAATACTAAGTGAATATTAAAAAAAGTTATAGGGAACAGTCCTTGAGTTGCAAGGAGTAGATAATGATGCGTTGCTGTCATTAAAATTATTTTTAGTATATTTGGCTTCTGCTGGTTGGTGAACAGTTGATTCTTTGGTTCAGGTATTCTTTACTTTGGTAGAGATTTCAGTTCTTTTTCAACTGCAATCCTTCTGCTGGATTATTGACTTGCACAGAAAGAGAGAGGATTTAGATGTTCCAGTAAAAATTGACTATCTTTGCAGGGGCCCTGCCTCAGTTATTGCATTCTCTCAGTGTGGCAAACTTTCAGCTGCTTTTCTCACAGCACACACATAGGTCGACAGACGGAAGAGCAGAGATTGTGTATTCCAAGAGGACTGAAGTGCACTAACCTGTCTAGACCATTAATAATGTGCAAGCATCAGTGAACACCCGCTCTTTTGACATCATAATATAAGCCAGTGAAGACGCAGCCGAAGATGGTTCAGCCTCAGACATGACACTGAGGAACTCCTGCAGTAATGTCCTGGAACTGATATGATTGGCCTCCAACAGGTACAGTAATCTTCCTTAGTGCTAAGTATGGTGCCAACCAGTGGAAACTTTTGCCCTGATTTCCATTTCCATTTGTGTGGCTCTTTGCTGCCACACTCAGTGAACTGTTGCCTTGGTGTCAAACGCCATCACCCTCATCTCATCCTTTGAAGTTAGTTCTTTTGTCGATGTTCAGAACAAGGCTGTAATGAGATCTGGAACCCAGTGGTCCTGGCGTACTTGAACTGAGCATAGGTGAGCAGGTCATTGGTGAATAAATGTCACTTAATAGAACTGACGAAGTTAGCTTTGACCGTGTTACTGAAAATAGAAAATAGGCTGATGGGGCATTAAAAGGCTGAAACATATTTGACTTGCTTCTTGAGTACATATTATGGTGGCACAGTGGTTAGCACTGCTGCCTCACAGGTTTGATTCCTAGCTTGGGTCATTGTCTGTGTGGAGTCTGCATGTTCTCCCCATGTCTGCGTGGGTTTCCTCCAGGTGCTCCAGTTTCCTCCCACAGTCCGAAAGATATGCTGTTTAGGTGCATTGGCCATGCTAAATTCTCCCTCAGTGTACCCCAACAGGCACTGGACTGTGGCGACTAGGGGATTTTCACAGTAACTGCAGTGCTATTGTGACATGACTTGTGACATTTATAAAATTGTAGTATTACACCCATCCATTTAGTTCAACAGACTCACAGACATATAAATATCCTCTCATTGATATGTACTTACGAACAATGCCGAACTGACCATGTGTCCGAAAGGAATCCAAAAACTCTTACTTTAGGTCAGTGTTGTCCAGTTAATGAATTCTCAATCTAAATGTGAGAACTATATTTCTGACTAGTAACCATAAGATGAGTAATTGATACATTCATTGCAAATGTGATCTCAGTCTTCATATCCACATGATGTGTACATGTGAACCTAAACTTTTGTACATTTGATAGTGATGCGCGTTATCACACACGAGGCTTGAGATGCTCAAGGAAATAAAGGCTTTTATTTACTGTTACAACTAAGCTACCATGTATAGTACACGATCCCAGACTGAGGGGTCCCAGACAGAGCAGTGACCTTTATACCTCTCCCAGGAGGCGGAGCCCGACTGGGATGTACCATAATAACTATAATACAGGTGTAACAGCCCAACCCTAACCCCAACAGCAACAAGTAGAACAACCCATCCCTAACCCCAACAGCAACATATATACATACTCGTAGTACTGGCCAGACCCTGGCTCAGTACTATCTAGGGGGAACCAACGATGGTTCACCACATTCACCCCTCCTTTGAAGACAAAGGCCGGCGGGGTACAAAAAAACCAGAATAATTTGTCATCAGTCTATAAGTTCAGACGGTCAGGGGGACCGCACCGTCGTTGTGACCTCCTCAACACCGGTGATGACACCGAAGTAGGCACTCGCGGTGGTGTTCTCCCCAAGGCGATGTCCAACTGTTCCTCCACAGTCTCACGGGCCGGTTGACCCCGAGGTGATGATAATCCGTTGAGTTCCGACACGCCCTGAAGTGGTGACCATCTCCTGGACTCAGGCAAGCTGTACACGGGAGTAAAAGGGTTAAGCAATGGTCCCGATGCTGCCCGCGCCGTGTCAGGAGGGGAAACAATAGTTGGGGGGTTTCTAACAGGAGGTATGGGAGCGACAGGGGTTTCTACGCCCCCTGCTGGCGCCAGGTCTCGGATCGAGACCGTGTCCTCTCGCCCGTCAGGGTATGCCACATAGGCATACTGAGGGTTGGCGTGGAGGAGATGGACCTGTTCGACCAACGGGTCGGACTTGCGGGCCCTTACATGTCGCCGCAGGAGGACAGGTCCTGAGTACGTCAACCAAGACGGTAATGAGGTCCCAGAGGAAGACTTCCGAGGGAATGAAAACAGCCTCTCATGGGGAGTAGCGTTGGTTGCCGTACACAGGAGTGAGCGTATGGAATGGAGCGCATCAGGGAGCACCTCTTGCCAACGGGAGACTGGAAGGCTTTTTGACTTCAACGCCAATAAGACAGCCTTCCAGACTGTAGCATTCTCACGTTCCACCTGTCCGTTACCCCTAGGGTTGTAGCTCGTGGTTCTACTAGAGGCAATCCCGTATGAGAGCAGGTATTGCCTCAAGTCATCGCTCATGAACGACGAGCCCCTATCGCTGTGAATGTAGCACGGGTACCCGAACAGGGTGAAAAGATCACGGAATGCCTTGATAACCGTGGCAGCGGATGTATCAGAGCAGGGAATAACAAAAGGGAATCTCGAGTACTCATCAATGATGTTGAGGAAGTACACATTCCGATCTGTCGAGGGAAGGGGGCCCTTAAAGTCGACACTCAGTCTTTCGAAGGGACGAGTGGCCTTGACTAGTTGTGCCCGGTCAGGTCGGTAAAAGTGCGGTTTGCATTCCGCGCATACCCGACAGCTTCTCGTTATGGACCTGACATCCTCCACCGAGTAGGGCAGATTGCGGGCTTTTACGAAGTGGTAGAGCCGTGTGACCCCAGGATGGCAGAGACCATTATGGAGAGCCTGCAAACGGTCCTCCTGTATACTGGCGCATGTTCCACGCGACAGGGCATCCGAGGGCTCATTGAGTTTCCCTGGACGATACATGATGTCATAGTTATAGGTGGAGAGTTCAATTCTCCACCTCAAGATCTTGTCGTTCTTGATCTTGCCCCGCAGCGTGTTATTGAACATGAACGCCACAGACCGCTGGTCCGTGATCAGAGTAAACCGTTTTCCCGCCAAGTAATGGCGCCAATGCCTGACGGCCTCCACAATGGCCTGGGCCTCCTTTTCCACTGCTGAATGTCGAATTTCAGGGCCTTGGAGGGTGCGGGAAAAAAAGGCAACGGGCCTGCCCGCCTGGTTAAGTGTGGCGGCCAGGGCAAAATCAGATGCATCGCTCTCCACCTGAAAGGGGATGGACTCATCAACAGCGTGCATCGTGGCTTTCGCGATGTCGGCTTTTAGTTTATCAAAGGCCAATCGAGCCTCTGGTGTTAGGGGAAAAGAGGTGGACTTGATGAGCGGACGGGCTTTGTCCACGTAATTGGGAACCCACTGTGCATAGTAAGAGAAGAAGCCTAAGCATCTTCTCAGTGCTTTTGCGCTAGTGGGCAGGGGAAGTTCAAGGAGGGGACGCATACGGTCTGGATCAGGGCCAATGACCCCGTTTTCCACCACGTATCCGAGGATGGCTAAACGGCGCGTACGAAATACACACTTCTCCCTGTTGTAGGTCAGATTCAGGCGAGATGCAGTGCGTAGGAACTTAAGGAGATTTGTGTCGTGGTCCTGCTGGTCATGGCCGCAGATGGTGACGTTATCCAGGTACGGGAAGGTAGCCCGCAGCCCGTTCTGGTCCACCATTCGGTCCATAGCACGCTGGAAGACCGAGACCCCATTGGTGACACCAAAAGGAACCCTGAGAAAGTGATACAAGCGACCATCCGCCTCAAAAGCCGTGTATTGTCGGTCCTCTGGGCGAATGGGGAGTTGGTGGTAGGCAGACTTGAGGTCTATGGTGGAGAACACCCGGTACTGCGCAATCTGGTTGACCATGTCAGATATGCGCGGGAGGGGATACGCATCCAGCTGCGTGTATCTATTAATGGTCTGACTATAGTCAATGACCATCCGGGGTTTGTTCCCACTCTTGACCACCACGACCTGCGCTCTCCATGGACTAGCGCTAGATTGTATGATCCCTTCCTTGAGGAGCCGCTGAACTTCAGATCGAATGAAGATCCGATCCTCAGCGCTGTAATGCCTACTCTTAGTCACGATGGGCTTGCAACCTGGCACAAGATTCTGGAACAGGGAGGGTGTGGTAATCTTCAGCGTCGAGAGGCTACAGGCGAGGCGCGTTGGGCAATTTGGAAGCTGCTGTTCTCCCACTGAAAGCGGAGGGAGTGGCCCACCGTACTGTAGGGTTACACTCTTCAAGTGGACCATGAAATTTAGTCCGAGGAGTATTGGCGTGCAAAGGTGCGGCAACACCAGGAGCTTGAAGCGCTCGTAAACCGTGCCCTGCACCGTTAAATTTACCACGCAACTCCCTAGCACGGTGACAGACCGGGACCTCGATGCCATCGAAATTGTCTGTTTGACAGGTTGGATCTGGAGGCCACACCGCTTCACAGCGTCTGGGTGAATAAAACTCTCAGTGCTCCCGCTGTCAAACAGACAATAAATCAAGTGTTTGTTTACCTGAATGTCCATCATAGACTTGTCGAGTCTGTGAGGCTTGGCCTGGTCCAGGATGATCGACGCCACCGTTGGTTCGTGAGCGCCACTGCAGGCAGCTGAGATAGACGAAGATGACTCCTGCTGGTCGTTCGCAGTCAGTGCCGACCAACATGGCCGCTCCCATAGGTCGCACGTGGGTGATGGCGCCAAAATCAGCGACCCCTGGTGGTCACGCATCTCCGACTCCGTCGACTGTAATGGCGTCGTCCTGGCCTCGCACATGGACGAAACCCTCGACGATGCCGACGACGAAGAACCGGGCTCCGGGGAGTCGCAGGCCGCACTGCTGTTCCTGGAAGTAAGTTTGGATCGGCATACCTTCGAATAGTGCCCCTTCTTACCGCAGGCGGAGCACAACACAGCTTTAGCGGGACACCGCTGCCGAGTATGCTTCGCTCCCCCACAGAAGTAACACCGCAGGCCGCCCGGAGCTGCTGCCGTCGTCAGGCCCGAGTGAGGGCACGCCATCACGCAGCTTTTCGAACCCGAGGGACGAGGAGGGATCAGCGACTGCTCCTGCCACGTTGTCTCCACGTGGTCTTCAGGATACGATACTAGGCTTTTGGAGGCCGTCTCCAACGTATCCGCTAGTTCTATCGATTTAGTGAGACCAAGATTACCTTGCTCCAACAGTCTGAGTCGGATATAAGATGATCCGATCCCCGCCACAAACGCATCTCGAGCGAGGTCGTTCATGTTCTGGTCTGCCGACACTGCTTTGCAGTTACAGCCCCTGGCTAGCTGTAGGAGCTCGTTCGCATACTCTTCCGTCGTTTCGCCGGGCTGCCGTCGTCGAGTGGCTAAGAGGTATCGAGCATGCATCTCGTTTGGCGGTTTAATGTAACGCTTCTTAAGAAGCTCGAGGGCCCTTGTGTAGTCGGTGGCCGCACGGATCGCGAGATATACGGTGTCGCTTACCCTCGCGTGGAGGACCCGGAGTCTGTCGTCGTCTGTGGTGACCGCTGCGGAGGCTGCAAGGTAGTCCTCAAAACATTTCAACCAGTGGTCGAAGGCGTTAGAGGCGCCCGCCGCACGTGGATCCAGTGTAAGACGTTCAGGTTTTAACATCTGCTCCATACTCTCTGTATCGTTTTCTTTTTTTTTTAACGACGAGAGTTTAATTAACAGTAAATAAAATTGATGCGCGTTATCACACACGAGGCTTGAAATGCTCAAGGAAATAAAGGCTTTTATTTACTGTTACAACGAAGCTACCATGTATAGTACACGATCCCAGACTGAGGGGTCCCAGACAGAGCAGTGACCTTTATACCTCTCCCAGGAGGCGGAGCCCGACTGGGATGTACCATAATAACTATAATACAGGTGTAACAGCCCAACCCTAACCCCAACAGCAACAAGTAGAACAACCCATCCCTAACCCCAACAGCAACATATATGCATACTTGGCCAGACCCTGGCTCAGTACTATCTAGTGGGAACCAACGATGGTTCACCACAGATAGTAAAACAGTTTGATTTGATTTATTATTGTCACATGTATTAACATACAGTGAAAAGTATTGTTTCTTGCGCACTCTATAGACAAAACATACCATTCATAGAGAAGGAAACAAGAGAGTGCAGAATGTAGTGTTACAGTCATAGCTAGGGTGTAGAGAAAGATCAACTTAATGCAAAGTAAGTCCATTCAAAAGTCTGACAGCAACAGGGAAGAAGCTGTTCTTGACTCGGTTGGTACGTGACCTCAGAATTTTGTATCTTTTTCCCGATGGAAGAAGGTAGAAGAGAGAATGTCCAGGGTGCGTGGGGTCCTTAATTATGCTAGCTGCTTTGCCGAGTCAATGGATGGGAGACTGGTTTGTGTGATGGATTGGGCTACATTCACGACCTTTTGTAGTTCCTTGCAGTCTTGGACAGAGTAGGAGCCATACCAAGCTGTGATACAACCAGAAAGAATGCTTTCTATGGTGCATCTGTAAAAGTTGTTGAGAGCCGTAGCTGACATGCCAAGTTTCCTTAGTTTTCTGAGAAAGTAGAGGTGTTGATGGGCTTTCTTAACTATAGTGTCGGCATGGGGGGACCAGGACAGGTTGTTGGTGATCTGGACACCTAAAAACTTGAAGCTCTCGACCCTTTCTACTTCGTTCCTGCTGATATAGACAGGGGCATGTTCTCCTTTACGCTTCCTGAAGTCGATGGGAATCTCCTTTGTTTTGTTGACACTGAGGGAGAGATTATTGTTGCCGCACCAATTCACCAGATTCTCTATCTCATTCCTGTTCTCTGTTTCATCATTGTTTGAGATCCGACCCACTACGGTGGTGTCGTCTGCAAACTTGAAAATCGAATTGGAGGCGAATTTGGCCACACAGTCATAGGTGTATAAGGAGAATAGTAGGGGGCTGGGAACACAGCCTCGTGGGGCACCGGTGTTGAGGATGATCGTGGAGGAAATGTTGCTGCCTATCCTTACTGATTGTGGTCTGTGAGTTACGAAGTTCAGGATCCAGTCACAGAGGGAGGTGCCGAGGCCCAGCCACAGAGTTTGGAGATGAGTTTGGTGGGAATAATAGTGCTGAAGGATGAGCTGTAGTCAATAAATAGGAGTCTGACATAGGTGCTGGAGCTGACATATTTAAGACAAAAGCAGGAATGTATGAGTGTTTTTAATTGTTATGAGCGCTTTATATTCTTGGCTATGAAATAGTGGTAGATATTTAAATGAATGTATATACGTGAAGGACTCTCACATATTTCCACTTGCGTGAATTTGCTCAAACCACCCCTGCCTCAGCTCAGTTGTTGTTAAAACTTTCACTCATACCTTCGCTACCTCTAGATTTGATTATTCTAATGCATTTCCAGCTGATCTCCCACATTTTACCCTTCGTAAACTTGAGCCCATCTAAAGCTCTACTCTCTGTGTCTTAACTCATACCAATTCCTGTTCACTTATCACCACCATGCTCACTGACCTGGATTGGCTCCCAGACAAGCCAAGTCTTACTTTAAAAATTCTCATTTTTGGTCTGGGTGGAAAGGGGGGGCGGCGGAGGCTTCATTTTCATGTGGTGTGGGGTTAACTATCGGTCACAGCCCCCTGCGATTGTGGGGGTTGGTTCAGGCTGGCTCCAATAGCAGAGGTCTGACAGATCTCTCCCTCTCTGTCAGGCCTTTCTCTCTGTCAGAGGGCTGCAATAGCTCCCTCTACTGCTGGCTGGTGAATTAAGCTCTGCCCACTTCCTCTAATAGCTGGAAACATTGTTAACCATTTTTTTCATGCACTATGTGCGCAAGATTGGGCATAAAAACTCACACAAAAAACAGATCCGCAACTCTCCCATCTTCACATTAGCTGATCACTTAGAATTTTTCTCGTAAAATTCTGCCCAGTAAGTTTTTGTCACAAGAAGTAACAGGTAATGAATAATTTGATAATAGATAAACACAGCTAAAGCCTTTGTGGGCCACTTAGTTGTACATCATGGAGCCTCGGGGTCATACATGAAAATTATATCCTCGATTTGATTAATTTGCATATATCACAGATTGGTAGCACAGTGGTTAGCACTGCTGCTTCATAGCTCCAGGGACCCGGGTTCGATTCCCGGCTCGGGTCACTGTCTGTGTGGAGTTTGCACATTCTCCTCGTGTCTGCGTGGGTTTCCTCCAGGTGCTCCGGTTTCCTCCCACAGTCCAAAGATGTGCGGGTTAGGTTGATTGGCCATGCTAAAATTGCCCCTTAGTGTCCTGGGATGCGTAGAATAGAGGGATTAGCGGGTAAAATATGTAGGGATATGGGGGTAGGGCCTGGGTGGGATTGTGGTCGGTGCAGACTCGATGGGCTGAATGGCCTCTTTCTGTACTGTAGGGTTTCTATGATTTCTTTCTATGAGATTGCTGATACTAACAGATTGCAGTTTTTTATTCAGGGTCTATCTACCAACAGCCTGTGGCAAAACATTAGAACAGTTCTTTATACACAGTCTGGGACCACAAAATTCAAAAAGGCAAACCAGCACAGAAGCAAATTAGGATGTTTGCCTACATTATTGGTGCTCAAGTAAAGTTGTTGTTGAGTCGAAAACATATGACTGCCAGGGCTCAGGGCGGAAGTAGTCTTCTGGCCTCAAGTTGCACATTTCTGGCTTAAGCTGTTTCTAACCATGGTGGATGTGCATATTATGAATACAAGCTTTTCACTGGTTCTTTTTCAAAAACTTGAATTGACCTTGTTGCCTTTCTCTGCACTTTCTCAAGACACACAATACCCTTTTTAAGATGGATGAATCAATTCTCTGGATCGGTCTCACAAAGACATAAACCTTATTATCACCATGGTCCGAATGTATAGCCAAGAATCTGGGCAATACAGCTCAGGTCACTGCCATTCTGGTAACCATTGAATGATGCTGAGCTTGAACCTTTAGGGAACCATAAATGACCATTCCCAAGTCTTTCATTCTTCCCATCATCTTAAACTGACATCCACTCATGTTACCCAAGTTTTCCAATGATATATAAGTTGTCAGCATTTTAAGTTGTGTAGATGGATGTTACAAGGAGATAACATTACAAGGAGATATTAAAATTAAGTGACTGGACAAAATTGTGGTAAATGAATTTCAATATAGGCAACTGTAAGGTCCATAAGACCATAAGACCATAAGACATAGCAGCAGAATTAGGCTACTCAGCCCATCGAGTCTGCTCTGCCTTCAATCATGGCTGATATTTTTCTCATCCCCATTCTCCTGTCTTTTCCCCATAACCCTTGATCCCTTTATTAATCAAGAACCTATCTATCTATGTCTTAAAGACACTCAATGACCTGGCCTCCACAGCCTTCTGTGGCAAAGAGTTCCACAGATTCACCACTCTCTGGCTAAAGAAATTTATCCTCATCTCTGTTTTAAAGGATTGTCCCTTTAGCCTGAGGTTGTGCCCTCTGGGTATAGTTTTTCCTACTAGTGGAAACATCCTCTCCACATCCACTCTATCCAGGCCTCGCAGTATCCTGTAAGTTTCAATAAGATTCCCCCCTCATCCTTCTAAACTCCAACAGGTACAGTCATCTGCTTTGAACCTAAAATGGACATGGAGTACTTTCTAAGTGGTGAAAAGCTAGAAATAGTAAGGTCTAAAGTGGGTTTCCTCTGGGTGCTCCGGTTTCCTCCCACAGTCCAAAGATGTGTGGGTTAGGTTGATTGGCCATGCTAAAATTGCCCCTTAGTGTCCTGGGATGCATAGATTAGAGGGATTAGTGGGTAAAATATGTAGGGATATGAGGGTAGGGCCTGGGTGGGATTGTGGTCGGTGCAGACTCGATGGGCCGAATGGCCTCTTTCTGTACTGTAGGGTTTCTATGATTTCTTCTATGATAAAGTCCATATACATAAGTGATTAAATCATGGAGACATACAGAAAATAATCAAAATGTTTAATGGAAGGTTGATTTTTATATTAAGAGGACTAGAATACAAGGGGGTAGAATATATGCTACATCTGCACAAGGTTCTAGTTGGACCACACCTCGAACACTGCATTCAGTTCTGAACACCATTGCTTAAGAGGGATATACTGGCCTTAGGGGGAGTGCAACATAGATTTACCAAACTGCTACTGGGACTCCAAGGGTTAAATTACAAGGCGAGACTATACAAATTAGCGTTGTACTCAGTTTTTAAAATTCATTCATGGGACATAGGCTGGCTGGCCAGCATTTATTGCCCATCCCTAGTTGCCCTTGAAAAGGTGGTGTTGAGCTGCCTTCTTGAAACACTACAGTCCACGTGCTGCGGGTTGGCCCACAATGCCATTAGGGAGGAATTCCAGGATGTTGACCCAGCGAATGTGAAAGAATAGCGATATATTTCCAAGTCAGGATGGTGCGTGACTTGGAGGAGAATTTGCAAGTGGTGGTGTTCTCATGTACCTGCTGCCCTGGTTCATCTAGATGGAAGTGGTTATGGGTTTGGAAGATGTTGTCTAAGGATTTTCGGTGAATTTGTACAGTGCATCTTGTCGATAGTACACATTAATGCTACTTAGCGTCAGTGGTGGAGGGAAAGGCTGTTTGTAGATGTGGTGCCAATCAAGCGGGCTGCTTTGTCCTGGATGGTGTCAAGCTTCTTGAGAGTTGTGGAGCTGCACCCATCCAGGCAAGTGGTGAGTATTCCATCACACTCCTGACTTGTGCCTTGTAGATGGTGGACAAGCTTTGGGGAATCAGGAGGTGGATTACTCGCTGCAGTATTCCTAGCCTCTGACCTGCTCTTGTAGCCACTGTGTTTATGTGACAAGTCCAGTTGAGTTTCAGGTCAATGGTAACTCCGAGGATGTTCACAGTGGGGGATCCAGTGATGGTAACACCACTGAATGTCAAGGAGCGGTGGTTAGAGTGTGACGGTCATTGCTTGCATTTGTGTGATGGGAATGTTACTTGCCACTTGTCAGCCCAAGCCTGAATATGGTCTAGATCTTGTTGCACATACACATGGACTGCTTCAGTATCTGAGTAGTGGCGAATAGTGCTGAACATTGTGCAATCATTGGCGAACATCTCCACTTCTGACCCTATGACGGAGAGAAGGTCATTGATGAAGCAGCTGAACATGGTTGGGCCCAGGACACTATCCTGAGGGACTCCTGTAGAGATGTCCTGGAGCTCAGATGTCCGACCCTCCACAACCACAAACATCTTCCAATATGCCAGGTATGACTCCAACCAGCGGAGAGTTTGCCCCATGAGACCATTGATTCCAATTTTGCTTGGGCTCCTTGATGTCATGCTCAGTTGAATGCGGCCTTGATATGAAGACTGTCACTCTCACCTCACCTCTGGAATTCAGTTCTTTTGTCCATGTTGAACCAAGGCTGTGATGAGGCCAGGAGCTGAGTGACCCTGGCAAAACATAAACTGGGTCACTGAGCAGGTTATTGCTGAGCAGGTGCTGCTTGATAGCATTGTTGATAACCCCTTCCATCACTTTACTGATGATTGAGAGTAGACTGCGTGGTAATTGTCTGGGTTGGATTTGTCTTGCTTTTTGTGTACAGGACATACTTGGGCAATTTTCCACATTGTTGGGTAGATGCAAATATTGCAACTAGAAGAGCTTGGGTAGGGGAGCGGCAAGTTCTGGAGCAGAAGACTTCGGTACTATTGCCGGACTGTTATCAGGGCCCATTGCCTTTGCAGTGTCCATTGCCTCCAATCGTTTTTTGATATCACATGGGAGTGAATCAAATTGGTTGGAGACTGGCATCTGAGATGCTGGGGACCACTGGAAGAGGCCGAGATGGATCATCCACTCGGCACTTCTGGCTGAAGATAGCCGCAATTGCTTCAGCCTTATTTTTTGTAGAGATGTGCTGGGCTCCTCCATCATTAAGGATGGGGATATTTGTGGAGCCTCCTCTTCCATGTTTAACTGTCCATCACCATTCATGACTGGATGTGGCAATACTGCAGAGCTTAGATTTGATCTGGTTGTGGGATCGTTTAGCTCTATCTATCACTTGCTGTTTATGCTATGTGGCATGCAGGTAGTCCTGTAGAATTTAGAAGGCTAAGAGATGGATTTTGTCAAAACTTTCAAGATATTAAGAGGAACTGATGGGATCAATAGAGAGAAATGACTCCAGCTTTTGGGGAATCTGGCACAACAGAACATAGTGGGTGGGGGGAAACGGAGTTCAAAACACTTCCACAGTAAAAGGGTGGTAGAAGTTTGGAACAATCTTCTATTAATGGCAGCCGATGTTAGGTCAATAGTTAATTCTGAATCTCAGAGTGACAAATTTTAATTATCCAAATGTATTAAATGGTATAGGGCAAAGGCAGGTGAATGTATTGGGGGGGTATCTTTGCACCCATTTTTGCCCTTTGGGAAATAGTGGGGGAAGTGGTGGAGAGATTCTGAGCTGATTATCAGCTCGTTGAACAATGTTGAATGATTGTTCCGTGGTCAACAAATCCTGGCATTGGACTCAAACCCTGAGCTGCTGGTCCAGTGATAGGAATGCTACCACATACCACAGGATCTCCTTGGCAGGAATATGAGGTTAGGTCACAAATCAGCCATGATCTCATTGAATGGTGGAACAAGCTCAGGGCCTAAATGACCTACTCCTGTTCCTATGTTTCCATGCTCTGTCCCTAATTTCTGCACATTAACCACAATGAAAAACATTCACCAGTTTGGGATTAATATTCCTAGCCAGATAAAGTTATAATTTTTTTAATTTAAAAAAAAATCTATTTTCATTGAAGCACTGAAATTGTCAAAAAGATCATCTAAATGTAAGCTGTTTCTTCCATTCCTATTTTAATACCTTGTGTTATCACCCAAGTTATCTGCAAATTTACTAATTGTAATATTAATGCCTTATTCCAGGTTATTAATAAACAGGTAGGAATTCAGCAGTGAGCCCTGGAACACTCCACTATTGACCAGATAGCAATGGGAAACAGTCCCATTTAAAACCACTCTTTTGTCAATTTTCCATCCATCTCCCAATATCCCACTTGACATTATAAATAATAATCAACTGTATTATTAAAGTTCCTTAAAAGCTTTTTGGACACACAAATTATCTGATTTTTATGTTGAGAATGATTTAGATGGTATATATAAAAAAATCAGGTTATTTAAATAAAACAAATCTCTGCTTGTCAAATGATTATCAGAGTCAATTTTAAAGGTTGTATTTTCTTTCAGAGGAGGCTACATGCTATTGCAGCCACATTCTAAATGTCACTTTTCCTTAGATTTAAGAAAATTGGCTGCATTATTTCTTTTGGTACCTGTCTCTGTACTGTGCAAACCTTAATTCTGAGTGCACACTGCTTTTAAAGATATCAGTGGCAATTATATTTTGACGCACTTACAGCTAAACTATCAACAGCAGATGAATAGAGACTTCTTTGGAATATCCAATTGTGTGCAAAAGGGCAGCGTTTAGATGTTATTTTTTCTGGCAAAAGGGTAGTGTCTATTTTATTGCTAAAATCTATTATTATGTATTCTCTGTGCCTCTGGATTGCATCCGCATTTAACGGCTGACAAAGATTGGCAATCTCTCACAGATTGTTTGTCTAGTATCAACGATTGAAATGGGTAGCAAAACTCCTATATCAATGGTCAAAGCCACATGCTGCTCTGTCTGCGAATCAAAAAAGTAGTTTCACTTCAGCTTCAGAGGTTCAAAACCTTAACCATTATATATTGCACTGCTCTGCTATGGCCCAGGAATTACCATGCAAATGTCAGAATGCAGCCAATTGCGTGTTATATCTGATTAGATTAATAAAATATTAGAGTACAATGAATGTGGCAAATTATTATGCAGATTGCCTTTCAATGTCACGTTTTTTCATGGATTTGAGACAAGAAATATTTTAATGGACCTGAAAAGAGTCCCCTTGTCATCCATCAGCATGTCCCCGATAAGTCATCACTATATTTGTAATAATTATCAGTGTTGATAATTTAAAAAAAAAATTATTACAAAATTTGATTTTATTACAAAATTACAAAATAAGTTTTTTGGAATTCTTTGTCACTTACTGCTGTTGAAATAAAGTCCACAAGTACTCTTAACAGGGAATTCAATATTTGCTTGAGGTAGAAGAAAATTAAAGAGTAGAGGGATCAAGCAGGTGGGATGGGATTGGATTAGGTGGCTTATGAAATGGGTACATCTGGTGTAAATTTAGTAGGCTGAATAGTCTGTTTCAGTTTGGAACACTCTATGGAGAGTATTGCAACACCAAAGGGAAAGCAGTTGTAATGGCCCTCACATATCCTGTTTTGGAAAGCACTACGCTGGGCATATTTATAGACACTCCATTTGACAAGCTTCAATCCTGTGATTCTTCTCCCAGACTCTCTCAGTTTTGATGGCGCCTATTCTTCTTTGTACTACAAAACTTTGGCATCATTCCCCATTTTATTTACTCATCAATCCAACCCAATGTACCATTTGCTCCTCATTGATGCTTGTCAAATCCGGCAACTTCAAGTGCAGCTGGAAAACCCACAGTTTATAGAATTGTCAAATGTTCTCGCAGATCAAGCCTCTTTAGTTGGCACATACTTAAATACAATTACATTCTAATAAGAAAATGAGGTCAAGAAATAAAAGACAACAGAAGGATTGAGTGAAGACAAAGAGCAAGGTGGTCACAGAGAAACAAGAGATTTAAACAAATTGAAGAAATAAAACAATAATGAAAGAGACAGAAAAAGAAAACAGGGAATAAGAGAGGTTAGAAGAAAAAAGGATAAAAGCAAGAACAATATAAATAAATTGAGGAAAAGAAGTGAAATAAGAAAAACAGGCAGAGAGAAATAAAGAGAGAGAAAAAAGGATGAAAATGTATAATAAAATAAAACAAAATTTATATTGATAGAAAGACCATCTAATGGCTCAGAAATTTCCCAGAGCGGCTTACATGGATTACTTTGACATGTAGAGTCTGCAGATGGATAGGCAAATTATTTTAAGAACAGAAAAACAGAAAATGGGAATACTAATGGACTGGTGCAGCAGAGTTAAAAGAGGAGAGAGATAAGGAGGGAAAGGGAAAAGGGAGGGAAAGAGAGAAAAGGAGATGGAGAGCTGCAGAATTAATTCTGCCAAGGAGATTGCCCAAGTTCAGCTTCTTAGAATAGTACATTTGCTTTGTGCAAAGGTCATTTTGATTATTCGTACAGAAGAAAATGAACACAATAACATAAAGCATTGATTTCTGTATTGTACATTATGAATAACTGGACGTATGGCATCTTTTACATTATAGAGTTCCATTATATAAACCATTTCATTGTCTGCCAATATTTCAACGTTCAATGAAATGCATCACAAGTCATTCTTCGAATTTTATACGGCATTTTGTAGGTTGTAATAAAGTTGATTAAAGGAAAAGATTTTGTGAAGGGTACTAATTAGATTGAGTGGACATTTACACTTGCTTAAAAATTAATATTTTTGTGGGAAACTTTCTGAAGATCTTGCAAACTTAAGACTTTCACTGGTGTTGATATTAAAGTGTTCCTATTGCTATTCAATGAATGTGTCCCATCCTTCACTCTCCATAAACTTCACCTGCTGTGCATACCTATTCCACGTGAAAAGCTGTTCATTCAATGCTTCTTGCAGCTTAACATGAAATCATATAATACAATCTTACTATTGCATCTTTCTCATAGAATTTCTGCAGTACAGAGGAGGCCATTTGGCCCATCAGGTTTACACTGACTCTCTGACAGATGATCTTACCCAGGTCCTCTCCCCAGCCCTATCCCCGTAACCATACACATTTCCAATGGCTAATCCATCTAACCGACACATATTTGAATACTAAGGATTAGTTTAGCATGGCCAATCCACCTAATCCGCACATCTTTGGACTGTGGGAGGAAACTGGAGCACCTAGAAGAAACCCATGCAGAAATGGGGAGAATATACAAACTCCACACAGTCACCCAAGGCCGGAATTGAACCCGGGTCCCTGGAGCTGTGAGGAAGCAGTGCTAACCACTGTTTCACTATGCCGCCCTTTCTGGCTACCATGTGATTTTAAGAGTATTCAAAACAATATTTTTTTTAAATGTTGTGAAACTTAGGTGTACTTAAGCTGTGGCTCAGTTGGTATTACACTTGCCGCTGAGTCAGATGTTCCAGGTTCAAGTCTCACTCTATAGGACCTAAACACAGAAATCCATCTTGACACTCTGTGTAGCACTGAGGAAGTACTGCACTGAATGAAGTGCTACCTTTCAGATGAAGATGTTAAACCAAGGCCCTACCTACCCTCTCAGGTGGATGTCAATCATCCCATGGCACTATTTCGAAGAGGAGGAGAGTTATCCTGGCGACCTTATTAATATATCTCTCTCAATCAGCATCAGATAAACACATTATCTGCATATTATCATATTGCTGATTGTGTGAACCTGTGTACACAAATTGGCTGCTGTGTTTCCCCTGATTCAACAGTGATCATACTTAAGTTGGCGGTTAAATGCTTTTGAGGGGTCCACTGTCGTGAAAGACACTGGGAGGAATTTTCCAAAAAAATGGCAAAATGTTAGGTTCTAAATGAAAACTGGTGTGCTTCTCAGCAACAGCCAGGTTTTCACTCCAGATCTTTTGGCACTTTGTTAAAAAACATGCGGGGGAGGGGGGGGAGCATGTTTTGTGCTGTCACTCTCGAGGGATGGGACCTAATGACGCTGGGAAGGCCAGCTCTACAGCCTCAATGTTAAGAGACTGGCCCCTCCACTCTGCCCCGGCCCCACAATATCCATTCATTGTTGGCGACGAATCGGCCTCTCCCACCGCTCCCCCAAAATTTATTAATTATCAATGCAATCTCTCCCCCTCCCCACCAACATCCATTCATCATCGCCGGCATTCAATTCTCAACACTCCCCCACCCCCCCACCCCTCTCATGTCACCAGCAATCTCCCCAAATATTCATCATCACTGGTAACCTCTGTCCCCCATCCCCCTCCACTATCCATTCATCATTGCCTGCACTCCCCCAACCCCCTCAACATTCACTCATTGTTGCTGGCAATCTCCACCCCCCCACAAATCCATGCACTGTCACCAGCAATCTACCCTCCCAATGTCTATTCATTGTCACTAGCAATCTACCCCACCCCTGCTATCCATTCATTGTCGCCAACAATCTCCACTCCCCCCTCCCTGCTCCCATCGTCGTCCTGCCCTGGCTCCACACCCTAGCAGTTCCAATCTGGTTGGCACTGCTACGGTGCCAGGGGGCATTGCCCTGCCATGTCTCTGATCACCCGGGAGCTACACTGATCTCCATGCCCCTGGCGTCTTCATCTCAACTGCTGCAGAACAGTAGTGATTCCTGCCAGCATGACATCACACTGGCAGGGGGAACATCTGATATCCCTGGAAGATATGGCGTTATGTTGTTTAGGCATATTATAATTTATTTGAATTGATGGCAATCAGGTTCAAGCCCTTGCTGGACGTGAGCCTCACTGGCAGAGGTGTCATTCTGAGATCTCCCCAGCACAAATCCCATTCTTGCCTTCCAACAAATGTTTCTGCAACATTTCCGACCACTGTATAAATTAAAGTCACAATGCATGCCACCTCAATGTTGCTATTAGTGGGTTGAGCAACAGTGATGAGAACTTGGAATGTTAGAGATTGCAGATTGTACAGGGTCTCAAGTTTCATAGGTCGAGGTACGATGACAAGTTTATATTCTGTTAAGGTTTGAAAACAGCTGTCCAGATGTGGGAGTCGTAGTCAACTTTTGGATGATAGGAAAGAGTCATCCAGGGGGAAATAATTGTTCAAGGGAAAGAAGTTTTAGCAGAGGAAAAAAACCAAGTGTCTTGGAGGCAGTTCTATTTTTTGATTCAAATCTGTCACTTCTTTGTAATTGGAGTAAATACTACTGTCATTCCAGATTTTCCACATGCTGTCCCATCATATCAATATTGACTTTCTATGTAGTCATTTCTTAGATGGAACATGAACCAATATTTTCTGCAATAGATGGTGGATAGGCTTTCAGGAATCAGAAGATAGGTTACTCACTGCAGAACTCCCAGACTCTGAAATGCTGTTGTAGCTACAGTATTTATATAGCTCAGCCAGTTAAGCATTAGGTCAATGGTAACTCTCTGGATGTTCATGTGACAGTCTAACCAATCATCCAGCCCACAATGTGACTATCTATCCAGTCAGCTCCCTATAGAGTTACACCATCTAATATAGTTCCCACACTAACAGTCCAAACAATCTGCTCCACATAGTATGATATTCCATCCAATTAAGTTCCCTCAGTTTGATGGTCCACCTAATCATCTACCCCATAGTGTGGCAACCCATTGAATTAGCTTCCAACTGTGAAACATCTCCTCACAGTGTAAAGTCCGTCTAATCATCCACCCTACCGTGTGACAGTCAAATCAATCCTCCATCTCAGTTTGGCAGTGCAACCAATCAGCTACCCATAGTGTGACAGCTGACTAAACCTGCTCTGCATAGTGTGACAGGCCATCCAATCATAGGAATTTAGGAATAGAAATAGGCCATTCAGCCATCAAGCCTGTTCCAATCTTCAATGAGATTATGACTGATCTGCAATATAACTCATTGCACATTCCTTTGTCCCATATTCCTTAATACCCTTGTCGAACAAAAATCTCTCAATTTCAGATTTAAAGTTAACAATTTGTTGGCTTCCTAGGACATGGAAAAGAAACCCAACGCTCATAGAATCATAGAAGCCCTACAGCACAGAAAGAGGCCATTCGACCCTTCGAGTCTGCGCCGGCCACAATCCCACCCAGGCCCTACCCCATATCCCTACATATTTACCCACTAATCCCTCTAACCTACGCATCTCAGGACACTAAGGGCAATTTTAGCATGGCCAATCAACCTAACCTGCACCTCTTTGGACTGTGGGAGGAAACCGAAGCACCCGGAGGAAACCCATGCAGACACGAGGAGAATGTGCAAACTCCACACAGACAGTGGCCCAAGCAGGGAATCGAACCCAGGTCCCTGGAGCTGTGAAGCAGCAGTGCTAACCACTATGTACCATGCCGCCCACGCTGTATATTTTAAGGAAAACTTTACCTTTATTGCTACTTTTATTTTAAACTGGACTTTTTCTGCTGAATAAAGAAAATTCAGATGGCTGCTACAAGTCATCTAATCATTGGTTTGACCCTTTGTTTGGGAGTTACCCCCTGGAGCATTAAGGACAAAATAATTATTTTTTCAGGTTCTGGAATGTCATTCCTAGAGAGCTGCTAACAGACTCATATCCTAACTGGGACTGCTCAGACCAATTTCAAAGAAATCCACAGGATCATATGCATTTGATAAGCCAACCTTGCTGGCAGAGTCAGTGGGTCGAGACCATTGTTAACAGTTGGCTAGATGCTTAACACAGATAGTACCCCTTTCAACAACTAATGATTGAGACATTATCAGTCCTGAAATCAAAGGCAATTCCAGATGCAAGAATTCATCCATTTTGAAGTCATTGCAAAGTAGGGCTGTATGACCTAAGCCTTTTGGCCAGTTCATTATTATATCTCTGGTCTTTACAGCCAGACTGTTGCTTTTACATCAACTGGATAGGACTCCAGCAGCCAGACTGTGTAAGCATTCTCAACTCCAGAAAGCCTGCTTGACTCTAAGATCTTTGATCAATGCCTGCCGAATGATCTAAACACAGAAAAGCCCTTTGGGCAGCAGTATTGTTTGTTTCAAGCATTTTTCTATTGATTAACCAACCAGAAACTATCAAAACAGAACTCCACCATGAAGGAAACATCTTCTGGCCTTTGGACAGTGGAACTCCATTCCACTATCCCTTTTACCATGTGAATGTGCGGAGTGGGAAGTGGTGAACACTCCTTGTTTCTGGATTTTTAAATGTGTAGAATAAGCTAATTTTCTGAGTTAATCTCAATTTGGGTTTGCTGTGGATTATTAGTAAAATTGGATCATAACAATTGATGGATTGGGAAAAACACCACCACCTATTCTTTTAAAAGAAGAAATTCAAAACATTTTCTGTTTGTGGAGAGGTGGTGAGAGGAAATCAGTGCAGCTTGAATTGTCTCTCTCCTGTCTATACCAAATTGACCTGGCATCAATTGCTATTTTCGGAAGAGAGTTCCAAACTTCTACCATCATTTGTGTGTGCAAGTATTTCCTAATTTCAATTCTGGATGGTATGGTTGTAAATTTTACACTATACCCTCTAGTTCTACAATCCTTAATCAGTGGAAGCAGTTTCTCTGTCAAACTCTCGCTGTTTCCCTTAATATCTTGAAAGCTTTAATCAATTAACCCTTAAATTTCTAAATTGTAGGGGATACAATCCTAGTTTGTGTGATAGCTCCTTATAATTTACCTCTTGGAGGCCAGTTATCAGTCTGGTTATCAGACCAGTTATCAACCTGGAAGCCTCTGCTGCACTGCCTCCAAGGTCAATATATTCTTCCCACGATGGGGTCCCCAGAACAGCATTTGGTATTTCAGATTTGGTTGCATCATCAGTTTGTATAGCTGAAGCCTGCCTTCTACACACTTGTATTCTATTCCTCTAATTATAAAAAAAATGCATTCCATTCGTTTTTAGGATTTTTTAACCTGTTTATGATATTTTAATGATCTCTGTACGTAGACCCCAAGTCTCTTTCAAACTGTATCTAACTTTTCACTATTTAGAAAGCACCCTGTTCCATCCTCTTTCGGTCCAAATGGATGGCCTCTCATTTATCCATATGGAAATTCATTTGCAATTTTACATTTCCATTTACACTGCTCACAATACCTCTTATCTATGTGCAATTAGCATATTTGGATATGTGGCTTTCTATCCCATCATTGAAGCCATTAAGGAATAGTTGAGGTCCCAACATGTATTCTGTGTTCATTAGTCATATTCTATCAATTAGAGTACCTGCTTATTATCCCTACTCTCTGTCCCCTGCCACTCAGCCAATTTCCAAACTAGATTAAATGATTTGTCTTCAATTCCATGAGCACAAACTTTAGCTAGTAGTCTCTTATGAAGGGCTAAACCAAATGCCTTCTGGAAGTCCATATAAATAAGATCTATAAGCATTCCCTTGTGCGCTACTATAGTGACTTCTTTAAACATTCAATAAGATTCCTCAGGCATGACCTCCCGTTTAGAATTTCATGCTGGCTACACATCATACAATAGTCCATCCAATCTCCCCACAGTGACACTCCATCAAATCAGCTCCCTGCAATGTTACAGTTAATTCAATCATTGACAATGTGATTGCCCAACCAATCATCCATTGTGTCCATCCAATCCACAATTCCAGACCGTGACAGTTCGTCCAATCAGCTTCACACAGAGCAACAGTCCATCAAATCAGCTCCCCACCGAGCAACAGTCCAACCAATCCTCTACCTCACAAGTGTTACTCCATCCAATCAACTTCCAACAGTGCGACAGTCCCACCAATTCTCCACCCATCATGTGACAGTCCACATCACAGCGCCCGGAAAATCCTTAATTTTAAAGTTGATCTGGGACTGGGGTCACTTGACTTTGCATCCAACACCATCCAATACCCCAGTGACAGCACTTGAGCATTTAAGTTTAAGCTTCATTTATTGAGCTCTGAATCGTCTGAGTTAAATGGATTCCAGGGGTACTTTCCATGAAACTCAGGTTGATAACCCACAAAGTTTTCACAACCAACCCAGTGTAAGGGTTAATGTCCCTCAGCCGTAAGACCATAAGACCATAAGACATAGGAGCGGAAGTAAGGCCATTCGGCCCATCGAGTCCACTCCACCATTCAATCATGGTTGATTTCAACTCCATTTACCCGCTCTCTCCCCATAGCCCTTAATTCCTCGAGAAATCAAGAATTTATCAATTTCTGTCTTGAAGACGCTCAACGTCTCGGCCTCCACAGCCCTCTGTGGCAATGAATTCCACAGACCCACCACTCTCTGGCTGAAGAAATTTCTCCTCATCTCTGTTCTAAAGTGACTCCCTTTTATTCTAAGGCTGTGCCCCCGCGTCCTAGTCTCCCCTGTTAATGGAAACAACTTCCCTACGTCCATCCTATCTAAGCCGTTCATTATCTTGTAAGTTTCTATCAGATCTCCCCTCAACCTCCTAAACTCCAATGAATATAATCCCACGATCCTCAGACGTTCATCGTATGTCAGGCCTACCATTCCTGGGATCATCCGTGTGAATCTCCGCTATTGCCAAAGCTATTGTCTGTGGTTTTCAACTAAATAATGAGATGCTATGTCTCAAAAGTAAACATATAATAACAAGAATTTGCATTTATGTGGTGCCTTCTTTTAGGAATGGGTTAACTGGAACCTTCCATTTTAGACCCAATTTGGATGTTAATTGTTTAATAAGCACTCACTGGGATATATAAAGGAGTTACAGGTGGCACTGGGTGTTGGTAATGTGTATGCGGAGTTGAATCAGAAAATAAAGGAAGTTTATGAAGAAGCAGGACTTGTGTGTTTCCTTTACTGGAGTGCAACTGAGAGGCTCAAACACCTTCAATGTAGTAAAATGTTTAAAGGCACTTGAAAAGAGCATTCGACACTAAGCTACATAAGGAGATATTAGAACAGATAACCAAAAGTTTGGTCAAGGAGGGGTTTTAAGGATTGTCTTAAAGATAGAGAGAGGTAGAGGCGATGAAGATGTTTAAAGGGGGCAGAATGCCAGAGCCTTTGGCCTAGGTCACGCAGGGCATAGCTGGCAATGGTGAAGCAATTAAAATCAGGGCTACATAAGAGGCCAGAAATGGAGGAGTGCAAATATCTTAAAGGTTTCAAGGGCTGGAGGTGGTTACAGAGATAGGGATGGATGGGAGGTCATGGATGGATTTCAAAAAGAAAAAGGAATTTTTGAATTAAGGCTTTGCCAGAGTGGGAGCCAATTTAGGTTAGTGGGCACAGGGACGATGGTGTGAGTTAGGATATGGATGGCAGAGATTGGATGAACTCAAGTTTTTGGAGGTTGGAAGATGGGAAGCTAGAAGGCAGAGGTTTGGATTAGTCAAATCCAGATGTAACAAAGGCATGAATGAGAGTTTTGGCAAAATATGAGCTGAGACAAGGGCAGAGTTGAACAATGTTATGGAGATGGAAGCTGGCAGTCCTGGTAATGGAAAGGTTTAAAGATCACCTTGGGATGAAATACAACACCTAATTGGGAAACTCTGGATTTGTCCTCAGATATTTGTTAGGGAGAGGCATGTAGTCAGTAGCTAAAGAACAGAGATTGTGGTGGGAACTGAAGACAACGCTTTGGTCTTTCCAATATTCAGCTGGAGGAAATTTCTGCTGATCCAGTATTGGATATCAGACAGGCAGCGTGACAAATCAGAGATATTGAAGGGAATCCAGAGGTAGAACATAGAACATAGAACATAGAACATTACAGCGCAGAACAGGCCCTTCGGCCCACGATGTTGCACCGACCAGTTAAAAAAAAAACTGTGACCCTCCAACCTAAACCAATTTCTTTTCGTCCATGAACCTATCTACGGATCTCTTAAACGCCCCCAAACTAGGCGCATTTACTACTGATGCTGGCAGGGCATTCCAATCCCTCACCACCCTCTGGGTAAAGAACCTACCCCTGACATCGGTTCTATAACTACCCCCCCTCAATTTAAAGCCATGCCCCCTCGTGCTGGATTTCTCCATCAGAGGAAAAAGGCTATCACTATCCACCCTATCTAAACCTCTAATCATCTTATATGTTTCAATAAGATCCCCTCTTAGCCGCCGCCTTTCCAGCGAAAACAATCCCAAATCCCTCAGCCTCTCCTCATAGGATCTCCCCTCCATACCAGGCAACATCCTGGTAAACCTCCTCTGCACCCTCTCCAAAGCCTCCACATCCTTCCTGTAATGTGGGGACCAGAACTGCACACAGTACTCCAAGTGCGGCCGCACCAGAGTTGTGTACAGTTGCAACATAACGCTACGACTCCTAAATTCAATCCCCCTACCAATAAACGCCAAGACACCATATGCCTTCTTAACAACCTTATCTACTTGATTCCCAACTTTCAGGGATCTATGCACACATACACCTAGATCCCTCTGCTCCTCCACACTATTCAAAGTCCTCCCGTTAGCCCTATACTCAACACATCTGTTATTCCTACCAAAGTGAATTACCTCACACTTCTCCGCATTAAACTCCATCCGCCACCTCTCGGCCCAACTTTGCAACCTGTCTAAGTCTTCCTGCAAACTACGACACCCTTCCTCACTGTCTATCACACCACCAGGTAACACAGCCCAAGCAGGAAGAGGAGACATTCTTTGGATATATCTTTCCACCACCCGGCTGGACGATAGAGGAGAGGCGTTAGAAACATAGAAAGATTCAAAGCACAGAAACAGGCCATTTAGCCTATCATGTGTATGTGGGCTGAATAAGAGCTACTTGGTCTAATCCCATCCACTAGCCCTTTAGTTATGGCCCATCCAGTACATATCCAAGTGTTTTCTTTCTAGATAGTGAATTCCAGACAAAACCTTACTCTGTGATTCCCTTCTAATCCTTCTAGCAATTTAGAGCTATGCCCCAAGTTATTGACCTCTCTGATAACAGAAATAGGTCCTTCCTATCCACTCTCTAAGGCCCTCATAATTTTATACACCACAATCAAATCTTCCCTCATCTTCTCTGTCCTGAGAAAACAACTCCTGTTTTCCTATTTTTCCTCATAGCTAAATTATCCAATCCTGGTAACATCTTTTTAAATCTCCTCTGTATCCTCTCAAGTGCAGCCATATCCTTCCTGTAATGCAGTGACCAGAACTGCATGCAATACTTCAGCTGTGGTCTAATCAGTGTTTTGGACTGTTCTACATGAAGTCCCTGCTTTATATTCCAGGCCTTGGCCAATATAGAAAAATGTCCTATATGCCTCCTCGTCCATCTTATCTGTCTACACCTTAAGGGATCTGTGGATGTCAACTGCACAAAAATTGCAGATAGGACGAGAAGGATGAGGAAGGATATATTATACCATGGTCACATTCACATAAAATATAGTTTGTGACTTTGAAAAGGGTATTTTTTAATGCTGTGGCAACACAAAAACCTGATTAGAGGGTTTCAAAAAAGGGAAGTTGCTGGCAAAATTGAGCACAGAATTAGAAGGCAACAACATGTTCAAGTTGTATTTAATATGTAGGACTGAGACAAACAGTGAGTTGAGAATGGTGTTTGGTTAAAATCTTCAGCACTTGCTATCACACAGCAAAATCTCTCGATAAGCTTTTTCTTTTTGATACAAGATGTTATCAAATAGCAATGTATAATATTTAGTCCCAAGGGTTGGTTTAAAAAGATATCTAACCACTACAGAAACAAGTTCAGACGGTATATGTTTTGATGTTTAGCCATTGATTATATCCGCTTTACTTCAACAAAGCTGATTTCTATCTGTTGCCGATATCAGCCTTACTGTACGGAATAAAAGACCAAACACAAGCTGCCAAGATGGAAGTGATATTTGTTTCCATCATATTCTGGCTGCTGAAATGTAACAGTGAGCCTTTGTCCTTCACTGTTATGGGAGACCACACTTTAAAGCCTGTAGGTTGACCATGCATGGTTATTATACAGTCTTCATGTTCACATCATGTGTCATCTGACCAAAGGAGAGTCTACAAAGTGAAAGCCTCATGCAAAATTTATGCTTATATGGCTGTTTCAGTCAGTGGAAAAATCAATACTGCAGGCTTGATGCACAGAAATGACTGAGTGCTCTCTGACTGACACTAAAAGCACCAGGAGATTGAGAGGCTGCATTTGCTGCTCATGGAATCGAGTGTATTAGAGCTCATATAATAGTCTGCTCACCTTATATTAGCCTTTCCCTGGGATTATTTTTGATAACAATTATGATTGTGAAGTTCAAAGCAATTACACCATTACATAGAGATGGCTACTTTTAAGCCCCAGAAAGCTGTCATCTATTTCACACCACAACTGCTTTATAATTATTTTCCAACAGTGCACTTTGAACCCAGAGAACAGTCGTTTGTAATGTGATGTATTATTCCAGTATTCAATTTCATTATTTACACACAAAAAATAACATTTACATTTAAATTAAACTTCGCTGTTATCACATTCTGAGATGATTACACACAAACCGTTTGTCACTGGGGGAAGGCAGTCTTCATAAAGTTTAGTTCTAAATTCTGATGCAACACCTCACTAAGCCTAACACACTTGATATTCCTTCCAATTCATTCATTTGACTGCTTTTGTATATATGTGTGCTTTTACATCCCAGCACGGTACATTGGGGAAAGCATTAATATGTAGTGACTCTAATTGCAACACCCTTTCATTCAGAGAATAGTATTATGTTTAATCTGCTATAGAGGGCTGGTTCTGGTTCAAGCAAGACTCTCAGAAAAAATCACTGGCTGTTTTCAGCTCCATCGGTTCGTAGCAGTTACACAATAAATAATGTAATAAAAGCAGCTGCTGCACGTAATGAGCAGTCAGGTCATAATTTCAACAAAAGTTCTGAAATAAGCCTATGGTCAAACTATTTTTTTTAAGGGTACTGGCAAAGTGAGATTGAGGGGGTTGTTTCAATGTAGACCATTGGTCAGGAAATGGGCAAGTTGAGGTCTGATGCCTAGACTATACCACATTGGGCAGAATATTGCGGCAATGCTGGGGAGGGGATAGCTGACTCTCCACCCCAAAAGCAAAGTCAGAGTGGAGCCAAGCCGCTCCACTGCCAGCCCACTCTGCAGCCATAATGCAATCAGGACAGACTAAATAAGGGGGGTGTGGGATTTCTGCCCCTCACTGGGGAACAAGCCCTGCCCTCAGGACATGTCAGCCAATCCGATTGGCCAGCAGCTTCATCAGCCCCAGCAGCCTCAAGAGCACATTTGTGGCTGCTGCCGGGACTGCGTCGAGGAAGAAGGTGGCCCAGTGGATACCGGGGGCAGGTAAGCCTTGGACAGGGGAGGTCTTGGGCAGAGAAGGTGTGAACAAAGAACAAAGAACAATACAGCACAGGAACAGGCCCTTCAGCCCTTCAAGCCCGCGCCGCTCCCCGGTCCAGGATTGAATCCTGAATCCAGGATCCCCGCCCAATTTTCCAGCCTATCTACATCCTAATATCCTATCCACCGAGCTGTCCCTCACAGCTACGATGCTTTGTTCATCACAACCTATTAACTCACCCCCACCCCCCCCATTCCAGACCATGTGATCTCCAGGGAGAGGCGAAAACCCAGAGTGAAAACCCCAGGGCCAATATGGGGAAAAAAAATCTGGGAAATTCCTCTCCGACCCCCTGAGGCGATCGAAACGAGTCCAGGAGATCACACTGGCCCTGATCAGAAAATGCTTCCCAACCCTATTCATTTTTACTTCTGCTTTACGAACACCATCTGAATTCCCTGCCCCCGAGACAGGTTCCCAACTATCCGCAGTCTCGCTCTGTACTGGCACCAGCAAGATGATCATAGAATGAAGCCTTGAAACAAGAAACAAAGAACAATTAGCCTGCGCCGCTCCCTGGTCCAAACTAGACCACTCTTTTGTATCCCTCCATTCCCACTCCGTTCATATAGCTGTCTAGATAAGTCTTAAACGTTCCCAGTGTGTCCGCCTCCACCACCTTGCCCGGCAACACATTCCAGGCCCCCACGACCCTCTGTGTAAAATATGTCCTTCTGATATCTGTGTTAAACCTCCCCCCCTTCACCTTGAACCTATGACCCCTCGTGAACGTCACCACCGACCCGGGGAAAAGCTTCCCACCGTTCACCCTATCTATGCCTTTCATAATTTTATACACCTATAAGGAGGAAGTTAAGGAGGGGTAAGAGGCTGGAGGGTGGCGTGTTTAATGTAGCAGGCAAGTATGAAGAAAGGGGATGGTTCTATTTTAGGGGTCTATCCTCCAATTCACAAAGGAGAGCCTCTGATGATAGCACCTCCTCTTCCTTCCCACCATTTTTAAAATCGTTTTTAAAATTGGGCTTCCCACTCTTACCCGATGGCTCATGTCAACCGTTTTATGGTGGGAGCAGCATACTATAAGGGCCAACTGGCTTAGTAACAAACCCACTGTCTCTTGATTATCTAATAAAATAAGGCAGGTGGGCTGCCAATTTCAGTATCCGTCCGCCCATCCGCTCCCCTATATTATAGGGGTGAGCTCGGGGATGTCCTTTTAACTTGCACTAAAATATAGCTGCACCATTCTTGCCTGACCTTCCGACTCAGGCCGGGTGTGAAATGTGCAGTTCAGCGGGTTCCTGAGTCCTTCAGTCAAGTGCAGCAGTAGTGGGGGAAAGGGTTAGGCCATTTCCCCCGTTTGTAAGGCACTAACTACTATAAAGCAGCTGAGTCTAAAGGTCCCAGCTACTTTGAAAAGCCAGGAAGAAAGTAAGTGTGTAAGTGGGCTGGATGGGGGGATGTGGGAACTCATGTAATTGGTGGGGTGTAGGATGCGTTGTGGGTGGGGGTTGAATGGACAGTGGAAGGGATGTTGGGTGGTCTACAGAGGGTGGGGAGTCAGGAGGGTCGTCAGGGATGGGGTGTAGTAGTCCAGGTTGAGGGAGTAGTCAGGGGATTGGGTGGGGTAATCAAGGCTCAGGACAGTAGTCAGGGGTCAGGATGGTAGTCGGGGTGATGGCGGGGTGAGTATGGTGTAGTTGGGGGATTATTGAAGGTCCTTGGTGGAGTTGTAATACAATGTTACCCAGAAATTAAAAGTGGATTGATTCTTCTATCGTTTCCTTGGTAACTATTCTGTTAAGACAGTCGGGACCACCTGAAATCTCCCTCCGATTTAAATTAGGGTTTTGGATGGTTCCCAGTGCAGGGTAATTGCCCATCAGAATTTGAACTTTCGGGCAATTCCCGTGCAGTCCTTGCTTTAGGGTGGATCCCCCAAGGGCATCATCTGGAATATCTCCAAGGTTCAACCTTCTGAAGATAGGAAGTTATGAGTCTCAAAAAGAAATTCTGTATTCATGCTAATTTTGTATCTTTAGGGTTAATATCATCAAAATAAATTGATGCTTCATGTATGAGTAGCTTTATTAATATAAGATTAGGCCTCGTTTAATGTCTTCCACCTGAGCCAGAAAATAAAGCAACAAGAAGCAACTGGAAATTCCCTGTACATTCAGGCCATCTAATGGTTAATATTGTTGTTATTATTAATAATACTGGTAATAATGCTGCATTAAAGTCAGTATTTTGTTATTTGCCATTAGCTGGCTAGGTTAATCTGTGAGTTTTCCTGCAAATTCCAAGTCATTTTAGTTTTAAATAATTGAATTATCCAATAATTTGAAATAAAAGAGGTAGATTTTGACTTTGTAAAATGGGTGGTAGCAAATTGGCGGTTCATTTTACAGCTCTTCACATTTTTACTTCCTTTGGCTTCAATGGAAAAAAAATTGGAGGAGATGTTAAAAGGGCTGTTGATTGACTACTATCCTTTCACACTGCCACACAAAGCCAAAATCTATCACTGTAACTTTGAATAAAGAGAAGTGGACTGCACACCAAAATTGAAAACTTTCATTTATATCGCACTTTTCAAATCTTCGATGTCCCAAAGCACTTTACAGCAAATTAAATATTTTTGAAGTCACTGTTATGCAGACAAAAGAGATGAGTAGTCAGTTAATCTACTTAGCGCTGGGAAATTTATTCTCACACTTTTTCAGCCGGGTGTATTTTGTAAGGATGTGTTTGTGTGGATGTATATTCAATAAAATGTGTTCTCCCTGACAGTTATTCTTCTTTCCTCTGATAGAAAGCAAAACAGTCAGTATTTGAAATATTGATGACAAGGACAGTAGCTGAGACTGATATATTTTAAATCAACAGCACACTTTTACACAGTTAGATAAACAAAACTCTCTTACACAGTTAGATAGTCAATAAAATATATAATTGCCTTATTTAATATATATATGTACGTGTGTGAATGTGTGTGTGCATGTTTGTAGATTAATCCTCTGTGTTAAATATAAGAAATCAATTCTGTTTGACAAGATAGAATAATTTTGTGTTCATGAATTTAGTATAATAACTTGTACTGTTGTGTTATTGCATCCATTATCATTGTACTATTTCAACCTGCTTATTTGGATGGATCTTTGTGATGTGTATTTAATAACTTTTACTCTAAGGACTACATGCATTTTATATTTGGCTAGGGTTCAATATTTTTCATTTGAAAATTTCTGTAGTCTACAACCTCACAATGTTTTTTTTAAGCATAATCTTAACAAATGCATATATGCCATTCTTTTCCAAAAACTAACAGAATATTAAGAATTGGGCACGTGAACTAAATATTTTGTATGTCTTTGTATTATCAAAGCAAACTTTTGTTGTATTATCTCTTTCTAGACTATACCAACAAAGCTGAAATCAGGTGTAGAGGTTGAACACAAATCTTTAACAGAGGCTTCTTCTGACTGCTGCAACATGTGCCGCCCACTGAGGTGAATTAACTAAGATGGTTGCTGAATCACATGACATTGCATCATTTCTTGCGATAACATAACTATTTACTTAGTCGTATATTTCAATGAGTAGACTTTACATGTTAGCAAGCATACTATTACATCAACTACAACAGTAATTTCTGATTCCTTATGTTGTACCTGTGAAGGTTCTTATAAAGAACTAAAGCGTGCATTTACACATGGGGAGATGATGACGCAGTGTTAGTGTCATTGGGCTAGTAATCCAGAGGACTAGATTAATGATCTGGGGACACAGCAGATGGTGGAATATAAATTCAATTTAAAAAAATCTAGGATATACAGCTAGTCTGAGTAATGGCGAGCATAAAACTAAAATTAATTGTCATAAAAAGCCATCTGGTTCACCAAAGCCCTCTAGGGGAAGAAATCTGCCATCCTTATACAGTCTGGCCTACATGAGACTCCAGACACACGGCAATGTGGTTGATTCTTACCTGTTCTGAAAGAGCCTAGCAGGCCACTCAATTCAGAGGCAGTTAGGGATGGGCAACAAATCCTGACCTTGCCAGCGATGCTCACATCCCATGAAAGAATAAAAAGGCATCATTCATAATCTCAGCCAATTAAATCATTTTGAATTGAAATCATTATTTTAATGTAGGAAACACAGCAGCCAATTTGAACACAGCAGGTTTTCAGAAATAGCCACAAAATAAATGACTAGTTAATCTGTATTAGAACATAAGAAATACCAGCAGGAGTAGACCACATGGCCCCTTGAACCTGCTCCACAGGTGTGGGTTGATGAATAGATGTAAACCAGGGCATTAGGAGAACTTTCCTGATCTTTTTTGGATGGAGCTATGGGATCTCTTATGGCCATCACAGAGGGCAGATGGGTCTCTGGTTTAAGGTCTCATCTAAAAGACAGTAGTACCTACCACTGTGCAGCACTCCCTCAGTACTGTACTCAAGTGTTAGCCTGCAATATTTGCTCAAATTTCTGGAGTGAGATTTGAACTGCAAACTTCTAACTCATAGACAAGATCAAGTGCTACCGCAATGAGGCTTAGCTGCAAATAACCATGGTAACACACTAGGGTAAATTTTCTGAGCTTGTCCCATTTAACTCACCCACTAGAAAATCATGGGCATTGATGGAGGATGGCCTGCTGGTGTGAACTCAGAAAAGTTAAGCTATCATGTTGATATTACAAAGTTTATTAGAACTCAACTTTATAGGGAAGTACAATAATAAATGCTTCGCCTCAATTTCCCATCAATACTGCTGGGATTCTGCTTGTATGGTACTATCATGCTGCAGAATGCTAAATTCTCTGAGATACTTGAGCATCTAAAATGATCCATGATAAATGAAGTGGGATACTATTTATACGCTCATTGTGTTTTCCCACTAGCAACAGGTTCAACAAAGGGCAAAGCAAGTAAATGAAATTTTCCACCAGGACAATATATCATCAGGAGGAATATATGAGCTTGAAACTTAGCAAGGTTTCAAAACACAGACAAGGTGTGAAATAGTAAAAAATAAATGTTTGAGAAAATGAAAAAAGCAGTAGCACATCTTGAAAGAAATTGCTGTTTTCATGACACTTGAAAGCTTTCCTCATATAGTTTATAAAGGACAATGTGAGATTCAACTCATAACTATGAACAATGTGATATGATTTTAAATGGAAATGCTTTAATTTTATATTAAATGAAGCAATCAGGTGACTGTGGAATGAAACCACTCAGGGATTACATTAACTCTATCCCTCTTGTATTTTCCTTCTCCTCAGGTTGTCATTTGTGTTCTTCCAAATGAAAAAAAACAATCTGGGATACAAGTCTTCCTTCAATAGTGCAGGTGGCGACGGCTTCTCTGTGATTAGTCCGTCAGAGATGCAACACCAAAGGATGAGTCTGGACAAAGTAAATGCCCCTCTGTCCTCACCGCACCCAACAATCCAATGTGGGATAGTTTGTGTTTATAACCTGGCTAACAACTAACAAGGCCTCAACTAACAAAAACTCAATATTAACACCCCCACAATGGGATGGAGAGGGTCCAGTGGGGCAGGATTAAGATTAACAAACAGGCAACATATCCCCAACCTGTCACACACTTGTCTGCTGCTATTCAGCCTTGGGTACATCAGATGGGGAGGCCCATTTCTTAGAAATTAAATTAGGAAACACTTTTCATGCAAAAAGTGGTGGAAATCTGCAACATTCTCCCCAAAGGGCTGTGGATGCTAGGCCATTAAATCTTCAAGACTGAGATTGATAGATTATCAGGTAAGGATAGCAAGAGATGTTGATGAAAGGCAGGCAAATGAGGTTGAGGGGCAGATCAACCATTGCCTAATAGAATAGCAGGATGACACATTCAAGGAGATTGAATGGCTTTCCCCCATTCCTATGAACTCCTGCAGTGATGATGCCATAGGGATGCAATGATTGGTTTCTGGCAATCACAATCACCTTCATTTCTGTCATACTTGACTTCAGTGCCTGGAGGATTTTCCCTTTAACTCTTATTAGCATAAATTTTTTTTTGGTTCTTCAGTACCATATTCGGTCAAAATGCTGTCTTAAAGTTGAGGGCAGGTATTCTCACCTCTCCGCTGATATTCATTCAGCTCATATGCTCCTGGTCGCATCAAGGCTGTAATGAGGTCTGGAGTCAAGTGGTTCTGGCTGATTCCAAACTGAGCGTTGGTGAGTAGCATAATGGAGAGCAGATGCTACTGATGGCACTGTGGAAGATTTTTCCACCCCTTTATTAATGACATTGGGGAGGCTTTAGGGAACAAATTGGTTGGGCTTGTATTATCATTTTTTCATTTTTTGTGTGGGTAAACAATCTATCATATTATTAGATAGTTCCCAGTGATCCATGGGGCTGCATGTGCTGGAGCAGCTTGATTAAAGGGTTGTCTTCAGCACTATAACTGGAATACTGTCAAGGCCTATATATCTCACAAGAACAGTTGACATTACAGTTGCCTATCAATGCTATTCCCAATTCTTCAACATGCTCCTTGATTCACAATGAAAGCACAACAAATATCAGACATATACTCCAAACCTCAGATTAACCGCAAACAATAATACAGAAGATCACGATGACGATATCAAAATGTTTCTCATAGGATTCAATAAAGCAGTCAAACTCCAGAGAGAAGCAGAATAAATCAAATTGTCCCAATATTTGTATTACAGGGCCAGTTTCATATTATTTGTGCTGACGGGTAACCTCGCCAATCAGGGTATAGATTCTGAAAGTAATCTCTTCTTTCCTCAAGTTCCAAACCACTCGCAGTGTTGTGGTCTGACGAGGTGAAATATAATCTTACACTGATGTATTTGTGGTTAGTAAAATCTGAGACTCTTAGGATCATTACAGTCAGAGTCTCTTCCCTGGAGTCTCTTTGCCCTGCTGACACATTCAGTGAATCTTCCAAAAATATACTTTATGTACCAGCAATCATTATGCTCAGCTACACAAAGGTCGGTAAGTGCTCAGAGTTAAGGGCTATTAATTAGAATAATTATGGCCAGGCTTGAATTTACAGGATGCAAGCTTTTACTGAGCAGCTACCTCCAAGCCTTGTCCTTCTCTACTTACCTTCAATGTTTTAGCATCTTTTACCAGCTTTCTTATTGGAATATATGGTCGTGTATGTTTCAAGTAAACAGAAGAAAGATACGGGAGTGTCGCGTCACACTGGCGCTGTGGTTAAGATGCAAATACAGCCTAAAGTTGGAAGCAGGGGTCCAATCTGACACCAGAGCGAAGGCAAGTGAGACTCCCTGGAGGAGAATCAGTTTGGGACCTAACACCCGGTTTACACTCCATAAACTCAGTGTTGGAAACAAGCTGAAGAAGCAGCTGCACCAGCATTAAACATGTAGTGGCGACGCACCCAGCTTGGAATAGAAAGCATTGACTAACCACTGCAATGTGGGTACAGCACTTTAGCATTTTAGCCAGACACTAGTATTAATAAAAAACACCTTACATACATGCACATCATACAGGTAAATGCATTTCACATGTATATATTTAGTGAACATAGATTTATCACTGTTCATTAACCAAGGACGTAAGCCAATCATAACAATCAAAAGCATAGTTGCAAGTGTTATGCTTTGCATTTTATCCTTTCAACAACAAATACACAAAAAGGTTAAAATAATTATATTATTTATTCTATCATTTTATTGAGTACTGAGATCTTCGGATATATATTAAGGACCATATGATGAGCAGGAGAGAGTTGGAGTGGCCTTTAAAAATTGCGAGATATGACCCCAATGCTTGCTGCCATGTTTATAGTAGCAGTTTCTGCAGCATCCCATATTGGGAGCCTGGATTAAATTTATCAATTGCTAGCCAGATTTCCCAAAGCTCAAGAAGCCTGGAAGATAGCTGCAGAAGGTAAGTGCTTTTTAGAGTACTCCTCGAGAACCAGGAGCAGCAGGATGGATACTGTCCTACTTCCTCCCTTGGCCTTTAAGCAGCTCTTCTGCCAGTCACGGTCTGTCCCTGCTGTTGTGATTAACCAGGGGGAGATAGGGGCGCAGTGGTATTGTCACTGGACTAGTAATCCAGAAACCCAGGGTAATGTTCTGGGAACCTGGGTTTGATCTCATCATGGCAGATGTGAAGTTTGAATTCAATAAATGTCTGGAATTAAAAATCTAATAGTGGCCATGAAACCATTGTCGATTGTTATAAAAATTTGCATTAGTTTGTTCATACTGTTTCACTAATATCCCTGAGGGAAAGAAATCTGCCATCCTTCTGGCTTACATGTGACTCCAAAGACTCCAGATCCATAGCAATGTGGCTGACTCTTAACTACCCCTGGTTAATAGGCAGGTAATGAATGGCGGCCCAGCCTGCGACGCCGAAGTCCGATAAACCCCATCACCCTCCCCGATCCTCCAACTTGCAATTCTGAGCCATCTGCACCATAAACTCCCGATATACCTCCAATTGCAATTCCAAGCCTTCCATTCCACAATCTCCTGAACCAGCCAACCTTCACTCTCAAGCCCTATGATCTGTCAAACCACTTGCGTCTTCCATCCTGTGATTCCAGGCCACCCTCTCTTCTGAGTGCAGGGCTCTGACCTTCCACCAAACCCTGTGCTTTCCTGATTGCTGGTGACTCTCTCCAACAGCCATTCTTCCATTGCCTGGCAGCTAATCCGACGGTCAATCTGCTCAGCTGTCAGGTGGGAAGTGAAAAGGAAAGGCTAATGAAGTCCTGCTATTAAATTTAGCAGAACCACCAATGTCCTAGGAACTTGCAGGTTTCCCCACTGCCATGTTCCCCCACTCTTTCCCTTCAAATATCAGCACACACGCTTTATGACGTTGTCAACTATTCATTTTGTAGTTCCTTATCGGACATACGATTTGTCCAGTATGAACAAACCAATGTAGATTGAATTGATTTGAACAAGATGCACCTCTGGCTGATGGTCAATATATTGGGTCTATAGCTGCATTTCCAACTTTACACTGCGAGAGGTTTAAAAGTGGTCCCAAATTGCTCTGTGAAGTATATCTTTCTGATCTGATTTTCTGTGCATTTGCAAAAAAATACACTGACAACTTTTTGTGAGAGGGCTTGCAAAGAGATCTTGTGGTGCAGTGGGTAGCAACCCTGCCTCTAAGCCAAAAATCTCTCTGGTTGAGTCCCACTCCAGGACTTGATGGCCGAGAAAGATAAGTGGGTGGTATGGCCAACTAGGTTGACTGTCAACCTGTAATTCCTTCCGATACGCCTAAGGCAGGCAGTTAAGAGTGGGAGGTTTTCCTGATAAGCCAGAACCGTCTGGTAGCTGCAGCATAACAGCATATAAAGTTTATTTATTCATCACATTTACGCTTACTTTAACATCGCAATGAAGTTACTGTGAAATTCCCCTTGCCACCACCGTCCGGCGCAAGCTCGGCTCAATGCACCTAATCAGCACATTTTTCTGAATGTAGGAGGAAACCGGAGCATCCGGAGGAAACCCATGCAGACATGGGGAGAACGTGCAAACTCCACACACACAGTGATCCAAGCCAGGAATCAAACCCGGGTCCCTGGCGCTGTGAAGCAGCAGTGCTAACCACTGTGCTACCGTGCCACCCTAAAAGACTTCAGATGCAATCTCTTGCCATGGGCTCCATGGCAAGAATTTTTCTTGCTTCAAGGGACTGCAAGAGAGAGAGTCTACAGCTATCCGGGCTGCATAAACTCATTAGGAGAACTCAGTGATCAAATCTCTTGATTTTTGAGAAGATGAGGGCACATGCATTTAAAACACTCAGGAGAAGGAATGTGACTAGTTAAAACTAGTTTCACCATATTGAAAAGTAAATTTTGAATAGTATGCTCTTCTTTCTCCAGAGAGTATGTTGTTGATTGATGCGGTAGGTGCTGACTTTCTGTATGCCTTCAAGCTGGAGCCGGACCAGTTCTTGACAGGGACAAAAATCACATTAAATAGAAGGTTTTACAAAAACACATGATCCATGTGAGTCATAAGAGAACTTTCAAGATTATCTGTTCCTATTGTTTTTTTTTACTCCTCCCTTGCAATTATATGATTGTGGCTGGGTAAGGGTTGGGGATTGTTTGGTCACAATATTCCAGGGGTGATGTCCTGTGGGATAGGCTTGATGGACCACCCGGTCTTTTTGTGCCTGTCATCCTCAGACATTCATATTCAAAGATATCCATTTCAGTTAAATTTCCGGGTTCACCAAATGGGCTCTCTAAAAGGGACATCACCAGGTTTCCATCTGCCCCAGGAACTACAGCTACCCAGCTTCTGGGATGAGCCTGAGAGATCGTGCAAGAGGAGACATTGAGGGTGCAGTGAAGAGATCAGTCAGCAAGCCACAGGAAGTGATCACAAAGGGCCGATGGAGGAAATGGGATGGTAAGGGGTGTTACAAGAAGATTGTAGGCAGGGTATGATGGTGTTGCCCGATCTCTGGGAAGGTTAATGGGGTAGCTTGAGAGTCGAGCTGAAGAGATTCTGCTCTTCTTGGCCCACAACTAGTGCTGGAAAGGCATTACTCTATTCTACTGAGCAGTTCTTGCCTTCCTTCAACTGGTGAGTTTCCCAAAGTCCTGGAAACACAACAGGCTAGTGTTGAAATTAGAATGGAGAAAGAAATCTTAGGCACACAACTCAATTCAAATATTTAAATGAATGACTCAGCTCCTGAGAATATGTTGGTTGCCCACTGTAGAGTAAAGGGTTAACATCAGAAGCATACACAACGCTGATGTAATAATTAGGAGATAACATGACTGAGAAGTAAGAGAGATCTTAAAGAGAGCATAAGCTCTTACCACAAATGGTAGTCCAAATGTGAAATTGTTACTGTAAATAAATAGTTCTGGTTAAAAAGACTATCTCAAGCCTAACCTAGCGACTAGACTCATTTAGTCTCTCTATGAGACTGGACAATCTTCAAACCCCATCTCAACCCCTACCACACAGCAAAACATCCATTGCAGTTTCCACCTCTGTCAAAACTGGAAATGGGTTGTTAGGTTCCAGTTTGAAATTTTTTACATTAAAGCTTCACATTCTACCAAACCCACCCTTTTTTGGGAGTTAAAATTATCCCAGTATTCAGCACACTGTTGGAGCATAACAGCTGCCTGTATGAAAAACAGCACCAGTCTGTCATTTTCAATTTTCATTTTCAGATAACAGATGTGCAGATTTTGGAAGAATTATGTTTTTTCCAGTGGATTTTGGCACATAAATATCTGACGACTGACCACAAATGGGAATTGAAAATCAGCAGCTATGAAAGAAACATATTCATGGAATCATAGAGGAATGGACACACCATATATTAAGCTGAACATTCTCTACACCCTAGCTTTGACTGTAACACAATATTCTGCTTTCCTTTCCTTCTCCCCTATGTACTCTATAAATGGTATGTTTAGTCTGTATAGAGCGCAAGAAACAATACTTTTCTCTGTATCCTAATATATGTGACAATAATAAAACAAATCAAAAAAGTGCAGAAGAGGCCATTTGGCCCATCGGGTTTACACTGACCCTGGCATCGTATTTTACCCAGGCCCTCTCCGCTACCCTAACCCTGTAATCCGACACATTTACCACAGCTAATCCATTCAACCTACACACCTTGGGACACCAAGGGACAATTCAGCATGGCCAATGCACCTAACCTGCATATCTTTGGAGTGTGGGAGGAAACTGGAGCACCCAGAGGAAACACACGTAACACGGGGAGAACGCGCAAACTTCACACAGTGACCCGAGGCCAGAATTGAACCTGGTTCCTTGGCACGGTGACGTGGCAGTGCTAACCACTGTGCACCGTGCTGTCCCACCAAGTATCAATTTAGTAATGGTTCTTGTCTGACAAAAATGCGATTGAATTTTCACTCGGCATTCAGTAAATGAGGAAGTGAAGCAACTGAAATGCAAAAATGTTGTTTGTGATTCAAAGGGAGTTTTTTTTGTATGTAAAAAAGCCAGCAGATTCTGCATCTGTTCCACCTTGTTTACTTTTTGTTGTGACATTTAACAATTTAAATCAAAGCTGCAAAGAAACTAAGAAAAATATAAGCTTGTTGGCAAGGGGGCTTATGATATCTCTATTCGACTTTCTGTAAACATTTCAAATGAAACATGAATGAAAACTGTATTGAATTGTATATTACAAAAGCAGCAAAAAGTATATAAGATTCAGCACTGACTGAATACAATTTTGTATATGGAAAATTTGAAAATGCCATTTTAATTTCAGTTGAATTCCATAACATTATATTTCATGTAGGACGCGGGTAAGAGCACGGTGGCACAGTGGTTAGCACTGTTGCCTCACAGCGCCAGGGACCTGGGTTCAATTCCCGGCTGGGGTCATTGTCTGTGTGGAGTCTGCATGTGCTCCTTGGATCTGCCTGGGTGTGCTCTGGTTTCCTCCCACAATCCGAAAGACATGCTGTTAGGTGCATTGGCCACACTAAATTCCCCCTCAGTGTACCCGAACAGGTGCTGACTAAGGAATTTTCACAGTAACTTCATTGTAGTGTTAATGTAAGCCTACTTGTGACACTAATAAATAAACTTTAAACTAAGTGCTAACAATGTCACAGAACTATGCCAGATGGGAAATTTTGTTTCACCAGATCACCATCCCCTTTTTAAACTTGGTTAATATTCACTTACAATCTTCCATAAGTTAATTTTCTTTCCACTGACCATGTAAATCATAAATCAATTTTCGTTTAAAGTACAGGACTACAGACTGTTCTGAAAGCCCTGTGTTGATGCTTCAACGCATTCTCCAAGATTCCTAACACACATCAAAGAAAATTTGATTTCTTTTGCTTTTTACAACAACAAAAAAATCACTTTTGCATTAAATTAAAGTGTGGGTTCAGTCACTTTATTACTTTCCGTCAAGTCCAAAGATGTGGGTTAGTGTCACTAATTCTCACTCTTGCAGATATTTATAGATTTCTACCTGTTCATTCATTCAATGGTAGAATGATCAGAAGCTCTATTACTCTGTACTGGGGGAACTACTATTTCTGAGATGCACATTTTCAACACAATCTTCTTTATGTGCACAGTGAAAACAGTTTTAAACGCCAAGGTTATTACTTAAGGGATGAACACCTGCCACATTTTGAAACACAGAGCCATGTAGAAGAAACAATAATTTTATATTGAACCATCTACAAGATTCCCAGAGGATGCTACAAATTATATTTGGAGCAAACCTAATATGCACTTTCCACATCAAAAACAATTGAAACCATGCTGATCTGCTAAAAAAGAGCAATGTGTTGTCTGGAATAATATATTCTGCGATAGAATTAAAATATATTAAAATAAGCTGTCAATTACTCACAGGCGCAACATTTTAATTATTTTATGTAGGACCTTATCGATTACAACAATCTGGGAAGATTTTGACTTTATAGAGTAAGGATTATTCTTTCCCCTTTCCTCAGTATAACACAGGGCCTTATCATATTCTCAGAATGTCCTAAAGCACTCACGTTTCATGCATTGTTTTGGGATGAATAAGTCCTGCCCATTGAGAGTGCTACTAACTGAGTTGACAATGGAGTCAGAATTAGTCTATTCAATCATCTTAATATACACTAGCTGGTCTCCCAGGACAGCACTCATCAACGATTATATTAATTGTGGCTACATCACTGTAACCTTAGAATCAAAGAATCCCTGCAGTGCAGAATGAGTCTATTCAGCCCATCGAGCCTGCACTGACAACAATCCCACCCAGGCCCTATCCCCGTAACCCCACATATTTACCCTGCTATTCCCCCAACACTAAGGGACAACTAAACATGGTCAATCCACCTAACCTGCACATCTTTGGACATTGGGAGGAAACCAGAGCACCCGGAGGAAGCCTACGCAGACACAGGGAGAACGTGCAAACTCCACACAGACAGTCACCCAAGGTCAGAATTGAACCCGTGTCCCTGGCACTGTGAGGCAGCAGTGCTAACCACTGAGCCACCTTGACCCTGATATTAACTCAGAGATGGTTGGGGGCTGGAGTCGGGGAGCTGGGCTGCAGGGCGACTCTCTGACATAAGTGGAATCTTATGAAGCTCCGAGGAGTGGGAAATAAGGCAGATGGGGGCACTTAATTGTGCAGGAGGCCGAAAGTTAGCCTCTTGATCAATGGATGAAATGACAGAATTAGGGTGACGGTGGATTGAAGGCCGGTTAAGCTTCCTGATAGCAAGTGTTGGGAAGCTCTTTTTAATACATTTGCATATCATGAATGCTCTTTAAAAAGCAAACTCATCAGAATTAAGTGTACCTTTCCAATTAAGCAATCAGCAAAAGAGAAACATGTGCCTTCAGATTGACAACTGCTTAAACGTGGCCTACAGCAGGCACAGTAATTTTCCTGGTGGATGGTGGATTTAAAGTGAGTAGGAGCCATTTTTCCTCAATGGAGAGCTTTTTCCAACTACAAAAGAGGATGCATGGATATTGCGATTGAATTGCAGCGGAGTAAAGGGAACAAGGCATGGCTGTCTGAGAGAGAGAGAGAGAGCTGGCAGCCTGTGGTGGACCTCAGTTGTGCCTTTGTCCTATATGGACCACCGTTGTGTGTGTTTGTCATACCTGGACACATCCCCTTCCAGTTTGGTTCCTCCCCTCAGCACCTAGTATAAAGGTGGCTGTCTCCTCCCCCTTGTTCAGTCCAGGTCGGCTATTTGTTGGGATCTGCTCCTGATTCTGTTGTGAATAAAAGCCTACACTTATATTGGCATATCGGTAGTCTTTCGCCTTATTGATAGCGCATCACAGCCCTACTAGGTTTTGTGGGAGGACAGAGGGAGGAAACTGGACCTCACAAGGGAAGATCAATATAAAATATGGTAGGTCAGGCATAATTGAGGGGAGATAGGTGTTATACAGGTATACAGGGAAGGTCAGTATTGGTGGGGAGATAGGTGTTATACAGGTATACAGGGAAGGTCAGTATTGGTGGGGAGATAGGTGTTATACAGGTATACAAGGAAGGTCAGTATTCGTGGGGAGATAGGTGTTATACAGGGAAGGTCAATATTGAAGTCCTGAGAGTCAATGGTAACAGAGGAAAGGTCAAGGATAATTGTTGGAGATCAAGGATATGGGGTGGGTGGTGGGCAGTTCCAAAGTGTCGTGGAGAAGATGGAGGATCAACGACTGCTAGTCAAGGGTGATGGGGTGGATCAAACGTTACCAAAGAAAGGGCAAGGGTAATGGAGTGAGGGTCGGGAGTGATGGAGGGAAGGTCAAATGTGATTGAGAGAAGGTGCAGGGTGAAGGCTTCCAGTTCCCAGGTCACTGTATAAGTGTTCATGGATATGGTTGTGTAAATGAGAGTTCTCTGCAGTGAACCATGAAGAAGGAGCTGACCACGGGGAGACCAGGGGGCAGCTGATGTTAAGTATCGGGCTTCCATTGGCTAAAAGTACTCCCAACAAGAGAGAGGGCTTCAGCTACCATTGCTTGGGAAATAGGACCTCCAGCTGTTCCGAGACAGTCCGAACCTGTAGGCAGATTTCGTTGAACCTTGGGGCCATTCTGTCTGTGTTTGGAAATTTGGCACTTTGATATGGGGTGGCAACAGCTCCAGGGATCAACAGATGGAGATGGAGAGGGAGAGGCTTGATCAGCTCGATCAATAGCAGTGCTACTGAGTCCCCCTTGGTGATGGACATTGAAGTCCCCTACCCACAGTACATTCCTTAATACCCTCAGTGCTTCTTCAAATTGGTGTCCAACATAAAGGAGTATTGACTCATCAGCTGAAGGAGGATAGTAGGTGGCAATCAGCAGGAGATTAACCTTTTGCCACAAGACTTCATGGGGTTCCAGAGTTAATTTTGAGTAATTCCATGGTCATTCCCTCCAGAATGCATACCACTGTGGCACCATCTCTGATGAGCCTGTTCTACTGGAGGGACAGGACATACCTTGGGGATGGTATGAAAAGGACTCCGGGGCAGTAGTTGTAATGAGTATGACTCTGTCAGGCTGTTGCCTGACTAGCCTGTGGGACTGCTCTCCAAAGAGATTAGTGTGGAGGACTTTGAAGGATTGGCTGGGATGGGTGCTCCTATGTCATATTTGGTGGCGAAATCAATGATGATCCATCCAGAACCTTCTTAGACTTTTTTGTAGCAGTTGAATACCTAACAATGGCTTGCTAGGTTTTCTTGAAAGGACATTAATGAACTGGAAGGGTTTTACATCAATCCAGTAGTTTCATGGTCACCAATACTGAGACAAGTTTTTTATTCCATATTTATTTAATTGTTTAAATTTAGATTCCCCAGTTGCCATTTAGCTCATATCCCTCGATCATCAGCCCAGGTCTATGGGCTACTAGTCCAGTAACATAACCATTTAATTATTGTTCCCGAACAAGAAGTGCATCTTGAGCTTACCAGCAACTCTGCTGGTCCTATGGCTTTCGCTACAGTGCTGCTGACCTTCACTTGTCTGTTTCCTAAAGGTTTCATCAACCCAGATTGAAGGGTTATGCTTTGTCTCCGAATAGCCACTTGTTAAGTGCACTTGCAAGTTCAAATACATTAGGGAGCTTGGACTGCTGCAGGACAAAAGCATCATGGCAGTTCCCTAGGTATCTGATTCATATTTGCATGACTGTCTCTTTGCAGTTGCACAATAGAAACACATTGATGGAGTGGAAGCCCTTGCAGCTTATAAATATTCCTGGTTGACCTCGGGGTGCTCAGGTTGCCATATGTATGCAATCAATGGTGCCCTGTGCTTGTGGGAAGTCAATTAGAGACTCCAACCTGAGTGTCAGCTTATTTTGACTGGTGTCATCATCGCTGCCAAAAATGCCATAATTAAAGGATCTGGTAAACAACCTATCACCACCTGAGAAAATGCTGGAAAATCTCAGCAGGTCTGGCAGCATCTGTAAATACTCCTGCAAGTACTCCTGTAATTTTTCCTGTTTCTTGCAGATGTTAAGGAACGGAAGCTTAACATTTGACGTCTTAACAAGAAACTTCCTCTGTTTCTTGCAGATGTCAAGGAAAGCAAGCCCCTTACAGATGCTGCCAGACCTGCTGAGATTTTCCAGCATTTTCTCTTTTGGTTTCAGATTTCAGCATCCACAGTAATTTGCTTTTAACTTATCACCACCTGTCTTATGTATTTTTGGGTTGCTCACCAGACGAACCTGGCTGTGTTTCCAGTAACACCCTGGAAATATCCAGAGGCAGAAAAGTTGAGGATGGCAATCACTTTGACAGCCACTGGTAATTTGTGGCCATTTGGGAGCTGTTTGCCTTCTAAGAAATTGTCAATATCTGCTACCACCTGATGTGACAAAATAGGTCTCCTGAAGCATTATTATTCTGACATGCCAAGTAAACTGATTGTTTTTCGCAAGTACCACCTTTTGTAAGCTGCAGCTCTCTCTGCCGCTCCTCTCTTTGTTGCCTCTGTATCCATTCCCCTCCAATTCTTTCTGTAAATCTTCCCATCCTCAATTCCTCTCTGTGTTTCCCATGGTGCCTATAAGTATCTCATGGACCGTTACCAATTCACTAAATTTGTCTCCTTTCCTTTTTTTTAAGGAGCTGTATCAAATAAGAGACAAAATACACCCACAGTTGGAGGTGAGATTCTATGTATGGTCCAGTGGGGCTAGATCAGGAAGAGGGGAGAGGAAAACAGAGATGCAGACAGAGAGAAAGAGAAGGGGGAGAGATAGAGAGGCATGGGAAGATATAGACTCTTAGCGAGTTGAGATAGAGAGGGAGAAAGAGGGAAAGGGAGAGAGAGTGAGACTGAGAGGGAAAGATACAGAGAGGAGGAGTGAGGATAGGAAGGAGAGGAGGAATGAGAAAGAATTAAGAGAGTGGGAGAAAGGAAAGGGGGAAATAGATCGAGATGAAGTTGGGAGATTGCATGGCAGAACCCAGATTTATTTTCATGAAAAAGTGACTTGCAAGGTCCTGGGTCCATTTAAAAGGGAATTCTACAGTTTTGCAATAATATATATACAATTATTGTTGCTTTTTATATATTTTCAAACTTAATAATATGAAGTATTCATGGCACTTGCAGATCTGATAAGTTTGATGAATTACCACATGAATGTTCCTTCCATGGCCACAAGTGGGTGAAAAACTATAGGTAGTTTGTGTCCAACATTATAGTTGGGAGATTGCATGGCAGGACCCAGACCCTGAGGCTGGAGCTAGAAGTGAGTGAGAGAGCTTGTGGACTTGGAGCATTTTATAAATGAGCCATTACAAGCAGCTGGAAGCAGAATTGCTCTACAATTACTGCAAAGGACGCAGTGTTAGAGCGCTAATGAGGGGGGGGGGGGGGGGGGGGGGCGGGGGACAGGCGGGGGACAGGGTACCCAGGTAGAGCTGGGAAACAAGGGTAGAGTGAAAAAGATAAGCAGAATTAAAATACCCAGGGTCGGACTTGGGGCAGAGCAGAGGCCTGGCAACAGGTTCAGGAGGAAGCAAGGCTGGACAGAATGAATGGGGCAGCCAAAAAGTTGTGATTTTCTTTCAGTTATCACAATGCTTCCTGATGTCACATGTGTCCACATGGATCCATAAATAAGAACAAAACCTGAAAGGTGGCCACAATCTCGGCAACAGTTACGACATACACAAGGAGAAAATTTTTCCTCTTAAACACATGGATCTAAGCACTTGGTGGGACTGATTCATAATGTTGGACACAAGCTGCCTATAATTTCTCACCCACTTCTGGCCAAGGAAGGAACAATCACGTGGTAATTTATCAAATTTTATCAATTTATCAGTCTGCAAATGGTATGACTACTTCATATTATTAAGTTTGAAGGTATAAAGACATCAATAATTGTATTTATTTTATTGCAAAACTGAACTGTAGAATTCCTTTTTAAATGGACCCAGGACCGGCGGCACAGTGGCACAGTGGTTAGCACTGCTGCTTCACAGCTCCAGGGTCCCGGGTTCGATTCCCGGCTTGGGTCACTGTCTGTGTGGAGTTTGCACATTCTCCTCGTGTCTGCGTGGGTTTCCTCTGGGTGCTCCGGTTTCCTCCCACAGTCCAAAGATGTGCGGGTTAGGTTGATTGGCCATGCTAAAAATTGCCCCTTAGAGCCCTGAGATGCGTAGGTTAGAGGGATTAGCGGGTAAATATGTGGGGGTAGGGCCTGGGTGGGATTGTGGTCGGTGCAGACTCGATGGGCCGAATGGCCTCCTTCTGCACTGTAGGGTTTCTATGATTTCTATCTATGACCTTACAAAGTTACTTTTTCATGAAAAAAATTGATTTAAAAAAAATGTGAATGAAGTGCTAAAACACATACATTAACCACTAGTTAAGCGACTATGATTAAAGAGTAGATAGACAACATTCTATATAAAACTAAATAAAATATAAATCAGTGCTCTTCTCTGTCAGAAGTGGTTCACACCAAACTTTACCTACAATTCCACCTTTCACTCCAAATAATTTGACTGCTGTCAAAACAGATCAGTCAAATTACACCAAAGCATCTTTGTGTTGTCACTTCTCTGCAAAGGTAATGCATTCACTTTAAACCACAAGGTAAAGTAGACCTTTAAGTGAATTTGTTACCATATAGTAACTGTTGTTCTTTTTCCTATACCAAATAACATGATTTGAGAATGCCATATTATCCCTGTTTCACAGAACATCTCGACATGGTGTTTGTAATAATCTTATCGAGGCCAGCCTTCCGTCAGCAATCCCCTTTATTTATAATGTGTTTGAAATGTGGTTCAGCGGCTACAGAGTGCAGGTCAGTCCTTTCGACTGCAGGCCTGAGTAGAATCAGCTGGGTTTAAAACACCAGCCAGCTGCTTCTTCCCTATTGGGCAAGCCTCAACTCACCTAATAGGGGAGCTTGCATTCTATGAGGCCTACGGAGAGATCTGTTGATGATCCCCATGGCCATCATAACATCCCGTCTCCTCAAGTCCGTTTCTTCCCGCACCCCCTGCTGGGAGGGGGAGGGGTTCTTTACCACTGCATAGCGATCGGCTGGAGTACTTTGGAGGCAGGTCCAGATCAGGGGGTGTGAAACAGATTAGGGGCCTTCGCACAAACACTGATTCTTCTTGAGGTCTCGCTTCATTGGGGGCGCCGGTCTCTTCTGCTTCCATCTCGGACTCTGTGTCCTCATCGCCTGGAGAGGCAGACTTGAGGTTGACTTCCAATCATGGCTCAACGCTGGCAGTGGTCGTCCCCATGACTGGTAATGAGGCCTGCACTGGCATGGGCTCCCTACTCTTTTGATGGTCCAGGTGTTTCCAAACAATTTTGTCCTGCACTTGGATCTTATAAGACATGGGCCCCGTTTTCTCTGTTATGATTCCGGGGACCCTACTGACGCCATCCCAAAGTTCCTCACGTGGACTGGGTCGCTGGTTTTGAACTTTTTTTCTGTCCTTATAGAATCATAGTTCTTCTTCTGGTTCTCTTGTTGGGACTCCACCCTCCCTGCCAAGTTTGGGAACTGAAGGCTTAATCTTGTCTGAAGCCTGCGTCCCATTAACAATTCTGCTGGGGCCAGTTCCTGTCATTGTGTGAGGGATAGTCCTGTAGTCGAATAAAAATCCCACCAGTTTGGTCTTTACGGACACTGCAGGTTGCTTCTTCATGCCAAGCTTAAAAGTCTGCACCACTCGCTCAGCCGACTCATTCGCTGATGGGTGACAGGGTGCTATCCTGATGTATTTGATTCTGTTAGAAAACATAAAAGTCTGAAACTCAGTGCTAGTAAAGGCCATTTACAGAAACCAGGACTTCAGGGTATCCAGTGTGCAGAAACTTTATCGTAGTTCCACAATGGTGTCATGGGAAGTGGTGGAACCAATGTGATGTAGCTCCAACCATTTGGAGTGCGAGTTGACCATAATTAAGAACATGGAGCCCAATAAAGGCCCAGCAAAGTCTACATGCATTCACACCCAGCGCCTACCAGGTCATTCCCATGGATGTAGAGAGGCTGGGCACAACTCACACTGTCTGACCAAGTTGGTAATGTCTGCAGCAAGACCGGGCAACCATACATAGTTCCTGGCTAGCATTTTCATCTTTGAAATCCCAGGGTGGCTGTGGTGTAATTCCATTAGTTTTTAACACACCCTGGGCAAGGGACAACTACATAGGAATCCCAGAGGATGATGCCATCCTCAACACTGAGCTCATCTTTCTTCATCCAGTAGTTCATTTATTTGAGAGCTGTCCTCTGAATCCCCTATGTAATACCATATGTTTTAATTTTGACAGGACTGGTCCCTTTTGCATCCAGGTCTTAACTTACGTCGCAGACATTGGCAAGGTGTGTAAACAATTTTGAGGTTTCTCCCAACCTCTTCCACAGCTGGTAGCAATGCCGAGCTTTTGGGCAACGGCAAATGACTCAGTGCATCGGCATTAGCCATCCGGGCCCCAGAACAGTGCTCTAGGAGGTATTTGTAAGCTGCCAGTAACAAGGTCCAATGCTGTATCCAGGTGGAGGTAATTGGGAGTATTGCCCTGTCTTCTTTAAAAGTCCCAGCAATGGTTTATGATCAGTCACTATGATGAAGCATTTACTGGAGACATATTGATGGAATTTTTTAATGCTGAAGCCAACTGCCAACCCCTCTTTCTCGATCTGGGAATACCTCCGCTCAGCGTCCTAGAGGATCCTAGATGGTTACGCAATAGGCTTCTCGGTTCCATCTCTCCAGGGATATGCCAGTACTGCCCCAGCTCTGTAAGGAGAGGCATCGCATGTCAAGATGAGGTCCTCTTTGGGGTCAAAATTGACCAATAAATTAGAGGACAAATGTAGCTGTTTAACACAGTTGAAAGCCTCCAGCTGCGCACTTGATGGACACTGCTTAGCTTTGCCCCCGACCGCACAGGGGCCTGTATAGCCTCTGAACCCCCCGGCGTAGCCATCATGCCTGGTCTCTGCTAAAATCAAGTCAATCTCATACTAATCAGCAAAGGGTGCAATCCGGTTTACATCAGTAGAGGGGGGCTGACAATTGCAAACAGTTTGCTGCTCGGTGCGGAGCCGATTTTTAGGTACGCACGCTATTTTCTGGGATTGGCGAGATCAGCACCAGGCATGGCGAGGTCAGAAAATCGTCCTCACATGTAATAAATTTGGGAAGGGGAACATAAGGCCTGAGAGGAGACTGTCTGATCTGCAGTCCACTGATGTAAATAAATGAAAAATTGCATCGGCTTTGATAGGGATGTGCATTCCTACATATCTGATTCTCTTGTATTCACCATGTCCAATAATGCAGGACCAGGAAAATAGCATTAAAAATGCAAAGTAAAGGTACCAGGTTACAAACCCAAGGGTACATTAACAACCATAACAATCAGATTTCAGCCGTGGTTCAGTGGGAAAATTCACACCTTATGTTAGCATTAGGCAATGGGTTCACGGCCTACTCCAGAGATTTTACAACATAAACTAGGCTAACACTCAGAGTGCAATGCTGAGGGAGTGCTACACAGTTGGAGGCTTCATCTTTCAGATGAGAGGTTGCACCGAGTCCCCGTCTGCCCCCTCAGGTGGACATAAAACAACTCATGGCACTATTTTGAAGAAGACCAGAGGAGTTATCCCCAAGGAAAATGTGATCCTTCAATCAACATCCTTCAGCAAGTTATCTGGTCTTTATCACATTGCAGTTTGTGGGAGTTGTTTTGCACAAAGTGGTTGCTATGTTTTCTACATTTCAACAGCTAATCTTAAGAATGACTTTATCTCCTTAAAGAGAATACACTTGGTATTCTGCAATACAAGGTATTTCATAAACTTGTCCACTTGTTCAGCCTCTTCTCAATTATTTGGATGATTTTTATAGGTCTATGGAGCTGGCAGGTAGTCTCATCTCCTTCTTCGACCATACATCACAATTTTAGGCATTTTGTCTGCGAATTTCTGATTAAAATGCTGTCTGTAGCCTGTATTAAGTATTAAATTATTTCCTATAATCACCAATGACAACTTTGCAGCAAGCACCAATAATAATTTAAAGACAATTAGTGAAAGGACTACAACTAACGTACACAACTTAAAGAATTAATGCCAACAAGTATGCTGCATGCTGTATAACTGCAATATAGTGCAATTAGTGTACTTCATCCATTCCATCAGGTTTCCTGCCCAAGTAGGCAAGCAAAGGATACAAACAGAAATGTCTACTGAACTGACACCAGAGTGTTCAACCTGCATCTCTTCATGCTCTAGTAGCCCCTGTCTTTTGGCCAAGGGAACACCACTCTAATTTTCGGCCTGTTTTTCAAATGGAAACTGACAAGTCTCAACTCAAGGTGCCAATGTTTTGCCCACTGTCTAGTTTTCAAATGACCACAGACAGAGACATGTTGCTCCAACATTATCGTAGCCTGTTGTTAGTTATTTGTATGTTAAGGGCCCAGTGATGTGTCCTGCCGTTGTTTCTGTCATCACCTTAGCATTTAGGTGCTAGTGAATGGTATTGCCATGCCCTTGAGCTTGGGGTAACCCTGTCATTATTCTGTTTCTAAGTTTGCAATTCCAAGTTGACAGCCTGGGGACTGAGAGGTCATAAGTGGCGTTGCAGTAAGAGGAACCTCCTGGCTAGCGAGAGGTTCTATTTGCACAGACATTGATTAGATGACCTGCTGATCCCAGGCCAGAAATGGCCTGTAATGAAACTGTTGCATATTTTATAACTTGATGTTCACAAAGGTGACACTAGTTCCTAAGTGTGTTACAGGTTTTATTCACACTGTTTTACACTTCAGCTTGGTTTACTTCTCTCTGCATCCACACCCAGGCTTAACTAATCAAGCACAGTTACCATCAATAGTAACCAGACTCAGAAAAACATAGAACAATTGAACATTATGTTAATTTTTAAAATATTTTGCGGCCAATCCTTGAATGGGCTCCCAGTGACCCCTTAAAGGAGAGCTGGCTTGACTGCTTAATGCCTGTTAGAACTAGATGGGTCTTGAAGATCAAGGTCCATCAGTTTGTATCGGAATTTTGGATTGAAATCTTACAACTGGCATTAGGACTCTCATTTGCATTTGCAAGATGCTTAATGCCTATTTTCAAATGGGCTTCTGGGACATCTAAAAGCCACCTGCTTCCAATATGCAAACCGGTGCAATTGTAGGGCAGATATACTGCACTTAATCTCCATTGTTCATTTTACACGAAAAATAGGTTAAAAGTAATTAGATTTTCACCCTCTGAATGTTTAATGGTTGACACTGGCTCTCCAGCCAATGGATGGGCCCACTGCTGGGACCATTAAATCCAGCCTGATGGATCAAAAGGCCAAGTTATGTGCTGCAGCAATGTATGATTAATGAAAATAGAATCACACAATTTCCAGGAATCCAGATTCATCCATGACTTGAATATTTTGTTCAGAAGCTCAGCTTCGTTTCTTATTTATTCTTTGTGAAGCCAAGTTGTCTTCAGAATCAAGGAGAACTGTAGAGTGTTCTCTTTAATAACAGAATCTGATCCCTGTTAGGGATAAAGATGTCTCTTTCCACTCACTTCAAAGCCAGTGTCAATCATTCAGCTTGGAACTCATCACCATTTGAATTTCTGATAGCATAAAAGTCCCTCAGTATAAAAATTTGATATCGGATGACATCCAATATCAGAATGCAGAGCAGATATTGCAAAGTATAACACAAGGAATATAGAATGAAAGCTAGAAAAAAAAGAATGTGACTTCTAAAATATTTCACAGCCAATCCGAGTATAAAGAAGAAGAAATATTCCAAAGCACATCACACCCAATGAAATATTTCTGATGTATAGTCACTGTCATAATGTAGGACAGGCAGCTGTCAATTTGCACACATAAAAGTCCAACAAAGAGCAATCAGCTAATGACCAGATAGTCTACTTTAGTAATGTTGTTTGAGGGACATTGACCAGGACACTGAGGTAAGTGGGGGTGCTCCTTGTTCTTCCTCAATATAGTGCTATGGAATCTTGTACATTCATCTGAGGAGATCTCAATTTAACATCACATCTGAAAGATATTGCCTCCAGTAGTGCAACATTGTAAATTATGTGCTCAAGTCACCAATGGGGAGGGGGCGGTTGCTCTGTCGAAGACTCAGTGCAGGCCTGATAGGGCCGGATGGCCTCTGTCTATACTGTGGGCATTCTATGGATTCGAGGTCTTTAGAGATGCTGGACCTTACGAGGTACAAAATGGGGGGGAGGGGAATAGGGGAGAAGGTGGTGTTGTGGTTATGTCACTGGACTAGTAAACACAGTAAGAAGTTTAACAACACCAGGTTAAAGTCCAACAGGTTTGTTTGGTAGCAAAAGCCACAAGTTTTCGGAGCCTTAAGCCCCTTCCTCAGGTGAGTGGGAATTCCACATAGGTGTATTGGGGGTTGGCGTGGAGGAGCCAGACCGTTTCGACCAGGGGGTCCGACTTATGGGTCCGCACGTGCTTCCAGAGCAGGACAGGGCCAGGGGACGTCAGCCATGACGGTAGTGAGGTCCCCGAGGAGGACTTCCTGGGGAAAACAAACATTCGTTCATGAGGGGTGGCGTTGGTAGCCGTGCACAGTAGTGACCTAATTGAGTGTAGCGCATCAGCGAGGACCTCTTGCCAGCGGGAGACTGGAAGACCTTAGACCGGAGAGCTAATAAAACGGCCTTCCAGACTGTCGCATTCTCCCTCTCCACCTGTCTGTTCCCCCTGGGGTTGTAGCTGGTGGTCCTACTCGAGGCTATGCCTTTGGAGAGTAGGTACTGGCACAGCTCGTCACTCACAAAAGAGGAACCCCGTTCGCTATGAATATAGCTGGGGAAACCAAACAGGGTGAAGAGGCTGTGCAGGGCCCTGACGACCGTGGCCGAGGTCATATCTGGGCAGGGAATAGCAAAGGGGAACCGCGAATACTCATCAACGATGTTGAAGAAGTATACGTTACGGTCATGGGAGGGGAGGGGACCCTTGAAGTCAACGCTCAGGCGTTTGAAAGGGCGGGTGGCTTTGATGAGGTGTGCTCTGTCCGGCTGGTAGAAGTGTGGCTTGCACTCCGTGCAGACTTGGCAGTGCCTGGTTACAGACCTGACTTCCTCAATGGAATATGGCAGGTTCCGGACCTTGATGAAATGGAAGAAGCTGGTAACCCCCGGGTGGCAGAGGTCATCGTGGAGGGTCTATTACCGGTCTAGGTTCGCGCTGGCACAGGTCTCCCAGGACAGGGCGTCTGGGGGCTCATTGAGCTTCCCAGGCCGGTATAAAATGTCGTAATTATAGGTGGAGAGCTCGATCCTCCACCTCAAAATCTTATCGTTCTTGATTTTGCCCCGCTGTGCATTACTGAACATAAAGGCGACAGACTGTTGGTCCGTGAGCAGGGTGAACTGTTTGCCAGCTAAGTAGTGGCGCCAGTGTCGCACAGCCTCCACAATGGCTTGTGCCTCTTTTTCGACAGAGGAGTGTCGAATTTCAGGGCCCTGGAGGGTGCGCGAGGAGAAGGCCACGGGTCTGCCCGCCTGGTTAAGAGTGGCGGCTAGGGCAAAATCAGACGCATCGCTCTCCACCTGGAATGGGGTGGATTCGTCTACGACGTGCATCATGGCATTCGCGATATCTGCTTTGATGCAGTCAAAGGCCAGCCAGGCCTCCGCCGCCAGGGGAAATGATGTGGATTTGATGAGGGGACGGGCTTTGTCCGCATAATTGGGGACCCACTGGGCGTAGTATGAGAAGAAGCCTAGGCATCTCCTCAGCGCTTTGAGGGTGGTGGGGAGGGGAAGATCCAGGAGGGGACGCATGCGGTCGGGGTCGGGGCTGATAACCCCATTCTCCACAACACAACCAAGGGTGGCGAGGCGGCGCGTGCGGAATACACACTTCTCCTTATTATAGGTCAGATTGAGGAGTGCCGCAGTGTGGAGGAATTTTTGGAGGTTGGCGTCGTGGTCCTGCTGATCGTGGCCGCAGATGGTGACGTTATCCAGGTACGGGAAGGTGGCCCGTAACCCGTTCTGGTCCACCATTCGGTCCATCTCACGCTGGAAAACCAGGACCCCATTGGTGATGCCGAAGGGGACCCGAAGGAAGTGGTAGAGACGGCCACCCGCCTCGAAGGCAGTGTATTGGCGGTCTTCCGGGCGGATAGGGAGCTGGTAGTATGCAGACTTCAAATCAATGGTGGAGAACACCCAATATTGTGCAATCTGATTGACCATGTCAAATATGCGGGGAAGGGGATACGCGTCCAGCTGCGTGTATCGGTTGATGGTCTGACTGTAGTCAATAACCATGTGAAGTTTCTCCCCAGTCTTGACAACCACCACTTGGGCTCTCCAGGGACTGGTACTGGCCTCAATGATCCCCTCCCCAGGAGGCGTCGCACCTCGGACTTGATGAACGCTCTATCTCCAGAGCTGTACCGTCTGCTTTTGATGGCAATGGGCTTGCAGTCGGGGGTGAGGTGCTCAAAGAGCGAAGGAGGGGCGACTTTGAGGGTCGAGAGACCACAGGTGGTACGCGGTGACTGGTCTGTTAGCTGTGGATTTTAGATGGAGATTGGGGGAAAAGGCCCATTATACACCATAGTGACGCTCCCAAGGTGGCACATGAAATCTAGCCCCAGTAGTACGGCAGCGCAGAGCTGTGGCAGCACGAGGAGCTGCACTTGTCGTACACCGTGCCCCGTACAGTCAGATTTGCTACAGAGTACCCGAGGACATTCACTGACCGGGACGTCGAAGCCATCGAGATTGATTGTTGCATTGGCAGTACTGGCAGTGCGTAGCGCCTCACCGTGTTAGGGTGGATGAAACTCTCCGTACTCCCACTATCAAATGAGCAGTTAGTAGTGTGGCCGTTTACCTTGATGTCCATCATCGACCAGGCGAGCTGGTGAGGCCTGGACTGGTCCAATGCGACCGAGGCCACTGTCGGATTAGGCGATGCGGTGGACGGTTCCCAAAATGGCGGCCCCCGTGACTCGGCTGACGTCACCCAAGATAGCGGCTCCCATGGGTCGCACATGGCTGATGGCGTCCAAGATGGCGGCCTCCGTGGGTCGCACGCAGCCGCTGGCGTCCAAAATGGCGGATCGCACCCGGTCGATGGTGTCGAAGACAGTCCCTCCCGCGAATCGCACGCGGCGCTGCTGGGCCTCGGGGCCGATTTTGCCCTGCAAACTTTCAGGTAATGACCCTTCTCACCGCAGCCAGAGCAGAACGCGTCTTTCGCCGGGCAGCATCGTTGTGCATGCTTCTCCAGGCCGCAGAAGTAGCACCTCGGGCATCCGGGGACTGCCGTAGTGGTCAGTTCGGCTTCGGGACGGGGCGTGGCGTGGTTTGCGGCCCTCCCGGGTACAGCGATGGCTGCGGTCACGGTGTCCACGGTGCGCCCTCATGGTCAGGGGTGTAGGCCTCGAGGTTCTGGAACGCTACCTCCAGTGAGCTGGCAAGTTCCACAGTTTTCTTCAGGCCCAGCCCACCTTGTTCCTGCAGGCGCTGCCGGATATAGCTGCCTGATGCCCGCGACAAAGGCATCTCTGATCAGGTCGTCGGCGTTTTGGGCGGCTGAAACGGCCTTGCAGTTGCAGGCTCTGCCGAGTGCATGCAGTTCGCGCAGGAATTGCTCAGTCGATTCCCCGGGCTGCTGTCTGCGAGTGGCCAGCAGGTGTCTGGCGTGGACCTCATTCGGCTGCCGGTTGTACTGGCTCTTTAGGAGATCGATTGCCGCCTGGTAAGTCTCTGCGTCTCGGATCAGCGCGAAGACGTGAGCGCTGAAGCGGGCGTGGAGCACATGCAGTTTGTCGATGTCTGTTACGATGACGGAGGAGGAGGAGGCGATGAAGATCTCAAAACAGCGCAGCCAGTGATCAAAAGAGTTAGAGGCGCCAACTGCCTGCGGATCCAAATCCAATTTGTCAGGTTTCAGGAGTTGCTCTATTTCAAAAATTTTGTTAATAAAATTGATGCACCATTGATTCACGTAAAGACTAGATGTTGCAAAACAACAGGCTTTTATTAACAAGAACAGAAGCACTCCCAAACCGGTGACTAACCCGAACTGAGGCAAAAGGGGCGGAGAGCAGCCACCTTTATACCCCGAGGAGGGCAGAGCCCCGGATTGAGGCAGCAGGGGCATGCCCAGGCATATCCCATATACAGACAGTATTACAGTGGTTCACCACACTGTGTTTACCCCAGTCCAACGCCGGCGTCTCCACATCATGACTGGACTAGTAAGCCAGAAGGCAAGGCTAGTGCTCTGGGGAGATGGGTTAAAATCCCACCATGGAAGCTGGTGGAATTTAAATTTGATTAATTAATAAATCAAAATTAATGAATAAAATCTGAAATTGAAAGCTAATCTCAGTAACTATCATCAATTGTCATAAAAACCCATCTAGTTCACTGATGTCCTTAAGGGAAGGAAATCTGCCATCTTTACATGTTACTCCATACTCACAGCAATGTGGTTGACTCTGTACTGCACTCTGGAATAGTCCAGCAAGCCTCTCAGATGTATCAAACCATTCGGGAAAAGTCATAAAGGAGTAAAACTGGACAGTCCATCAAGCATTAACCCAGGCACTGGAAATGGCAACAGCACACCCAGCCCTGTTGACCCTGCAAAGTCCTCCTTACTGATGGGTCCTGACGCTGCCCTGTCATATCCATCATGTTGTCATGGAAAGAGGAGATCACATTGAGTAGCTTAGGCAGAAAGCCAATTTTCTATTGTGCCAAAATTGGAAGAGTTGCCCACAGTCTAATCAGTCAACAGTCAGACACAGTCATATTCATCAAATCATACCTGACAGCTAGGGTGGGATTTCACAGACTTGCTTGTCCTGAAACTGTAAAATCTCACCTGTGGTCAACGGACCTCTTCATGGTCTGCCCCTCGCCCGCTCCGATTCCATGGCAGGCAGGACGGTAAAATTCCGGCCCTAATGTGCAAGGCACCACCATCATCATCCCTGGGTAACAGACCCACCAGTGATGGCAACACAGCAGTATACAGTCAGGACGGAGTTACCCCGACAACCATCAAAACTGATGCCAGACCTCATGAAGCCTCCTGGTGTTGGCAAGGAAACCTCTTGTTGATTACCATCTATTGCCCTCCCTCAGTTAACAATTCATAAAAACATAGAAAATAGGAGCCATTCAGCCTTTCAAGCCTGCTCCGCCATTCATTATAATCATTGTTGATCATCCAACTCAGTAACATGTTCTCACTTTGCCCCTATGTCATTTGATCCCTTTAGCGATATCTCACTCCTTCTTGAAAACATACAATGTTTTGGCCTCAACTGCTTTCTGTGGTGAAGAATTTCATAGCCTCACCACTCTCTGGTGAAGAAATTTCTCCTCATCTCAGTCCTAACTTGTTTACCTCATATCCTTAGACTATGACCCCTAGTTCTGGATTCCCCCACTATTGGGAACATCCTTCCTGCATCTACCTGATCTAGTCCTGTTAGAATATTATAGGTTTCTATGAGAGACCCCCTCATTCTTCTAAACTCCAACGAATATAATCAATCGCTCCTCATACATAAGTCCTGCCATCCCAGGAATCAGTCTGGTAAACCTTTGCTGCACTCCATCTATAGCAAGAACATCCTTCCTCAGATGAGGAGACCAAAATTGCACACAATATTCAAGGTCTGTCTCACCAAGGCCCTGTATTACTGCAAAAAGATATCACTGCTCCTGAACTCCAGTCCACTCGCTATGAAGGCCAAGATACCACTTGCCTTATTCACCACCTGCTGCAACTGCATGCTTACTTTCAGCGACTGATGTACAAGGATACCCAGGTCTCATTACACATACTCTTGTCTCAATCTACAGCCACTCCGATAATAAGCAGCCTTCCTACTTTTGCTAGCAAAGTGGATGACCTCACATTTATCCACATTATACTGCATCTACCATGCATTTGCTCACTCCCTCAGCTTGCGAGGGAGTGAGCAAATCACACTGAAGTGTCTCTGCATCCTCAGTTCCGTCATCTAAATCATTAATATACATTGTAAATAGCTGAAGTTCTGGCACTGATCCCTATGGTACCCCATTTGGAACAAGACCAGTTTATTCCTACTCTTTGTTTCCTGTCACCAACCAGTTTTCTATCCATTTCAATACATTATCTCAAATCACATTTCATTTTACACACTAGTCTAATATATCATACCTTGTCGAAAGCCTTCTGAAAGTCCAAATAAACCACATCCATTGGTTCCCCCTAATCAAATCTACGAGTTATAATCAATACTCTTCTATGTTGAACATCACCTGGAAGAAACATAGAGGGTGGGGAAGATACAGAATATAGTCTGGGCGAGGGATCTCAATGCTTGTCACTAAGAGTGGCTTGGTAGTACCACTGCTGTGTGAGCTGATCGAGTCCTTATGGACCTACCTTCCAGCAGCATGGAACTAACAAAAGGGAAAGATCTTGTCCTCACCAATCTACTTATCCCATATACTTCTGTCCATGAGAGCATTAGGAGGAATGACCACCATACAATCCTTGAGGAGATAAAGTTCCGTCTTCACACTGCGGGTCATGTGGCACTATTACTGTGCTAAATGGGATAGATAGATTCAGAATAGATCAAGCTAACTCAAAACTGGGACCATCTGTATTCAAGCACAATCTGTCACCTCATGGTCTGGCATATGCCCCACTCTCCCATTATCATCAAGCCAAGGGATCTTGTGGTGAACCATCGTTGGTTCCCACCAGGTAGTACTGAGCCAGGGTCTGGCCAGTACTATGAGTCTGTATATATGTTACTGTTGGGGTTAGGGTTGGGCTGTTCTACATGTTACTGTTGGGGTTAGGGTTGGGCTGTTCTACCTGTAATATAGTTATTATGGTACATCCCAGTCGGGCTCCGCCTCCTGGGAGAGGTATAAAGGTCACTGCTCTGTCTGGGACCCTTCAGTCTGGGATCGTGTATTATATATGGTAGCTCTATTGTAGTAGTCAATAAAAGCCTTTATTTCCTCGAGCATCTCTAGCCTCGTGAGTTATATCGCGCATCAGATCTACCCTGGTTCAATGAATTGTACAGGAGAGCCAGGATGAGTACCGGGGGGTGTTGGGGGGCGGGGGGTGGTGTGGCACGAAGGCCACAGTGCAACAGGATGTGAGAAGAATTATGACCCTGTACAAGGGTGAATGCAGCGATTGCAGCAAATATCGAGACCTCTCCCTGCTGAGCAATATGGGAAAAGCATTTGCCCATGTTGCCCTTGTCAGACTCCAGTTCCTGGCTGAATGTGCGCACCTCAAATCCTAGTGTGGTTTCAGAACTGGAAGATCTACTGCTGACACGATCTTTTCAGCCCTGCAGCAGCAAGTGAAATGCCATGAACAAAGTAGACCTCTACATATTGCTTTCGTCAATCTCACCAAGCCATTTGATCATGTGAGCAGAGGCAGTATATTTAAGGGTCTGCAAAAATTGGCTACCTGCTGAAGCTACTGAATGTGATCTCCTCTTTCCATGACAACATACTGGATATGATGCGGCAGTATCAGAAGATCTGCAGTGGGGTCAAACAGGGTGTGTTCTTTGGAACATTCTTCTTTTTGCTGCTGCTATGTTCCTTCAAGTCATCTACAGAGGGAACTACTTACATACCAGAACTGAAGGAAAGCTGTTCAGCCTTGATCGCCTGAGATCGAGGACAAATCCTTATCAGAGAATTGTCCTACTCTGTTGATACTACACGAGCATACCATGCCGAGGAACATCTACAGCAGCAAATGGACAAACTCTCTAATGCTTGCAAAGAGTTTGGTTTGATCATCAGCATCAGGAAAACAAACATCATGGTCCAGGATGCTGCCACACTGCCATCTATGAGCAATGACAATGTGACTTTAGGAGTTATTAGTTTCACATATCCCCAATCACCAGCAATCTGTCACTTGATGCTGATATTAACAAACATAGAGCAAAAGCTGCAGTTGTTATGTCCAAGCTGAGTAAGAGATTGTGAAACAACAGCAACTTGACTGAGAACACCAAATTGCAAGTCTACCAAGCCTGCAGCTCTGCAACAGTGATGACACCTGGACACATATGTTAGGCAGCAGAAAAGGCTGAACAATTTCCACTTTCACTGTTTCAAATGTACCCTCAACATTTCTTGGTAGAGCAAGATCACCGACTCAGAGTTCCTGGAGGGTGCTGATTCCAAGAGTGTATGCTCATTGCTAAACCAATGATATCTGCGCTGGGAACTGGGTGGCCTAATACTCTAAGGCTGAAACTTTTGCAACTACCTTAAGCTAGAAGCGGGAAGTGGATGACCCAATTCAGCTTTTATCTGAGTTCTCCAGTACAACAGATCTCAGTTTCCAGACAATTCGATTCACTCCATAAGATATCAAGAAATGGCTGAAGGCTTTAGATACATCAAAGACGATGGACTCTGACAGTATTCCAGCTACAGTACTGAAGGCCTGTGCTCTGGAAAGAACTATGCCCCTAGCTAAGCTGTACAAATACAGCTACAACACTAGCATCTACCAACAATGTCTCATTGTAATCGCCTCGCCCCACTAGAAACACGGAATGGTTTTACTGGAGAAAAGTAAACATTGTGCTTGCACAGTAATTGGGAATTGCAAATTGAGGCAGCTACGGGTTTTTAAAATTTGTCCAAGGGATGTAGGTGTCGCTGGCTAGGCCACTATTTATTGCTCATCCCTAATTGCACTTGAAAAAGTTGTGGTGAACTGCTTTCTTGAACCGCTGCAGTCCCGGTCGTATAGGTATACCCACAGTGCTGTTAGGTAGGGGGGTTCCAGAATTTTGACCCAGTGACAGTGAATGAATGGTGATATAGTTTCACCTCAGGATGGTGTGTGACTTGGAGAAGAACTTGCAGGTGGTGATGTTTCCATGCAACATCTGCCCTTGTCCTTCTTAGTGGTGGGGGTCACAGGTTTGGAAGGTACTGTCAAAAGATGCGTGGTTAGTTGCGACAGTGCACCTTGTAGATGATACACACTGCTGCCTGATATCACCACACCAAAAAGGGGCAGCAATATTAATTCCTGTAAATCCCACACCATCGGACCTGCACTCCACATTCTGCAATGCAATGTTGCAGGGCTATCTTCCACTAAACAACAAGTAATCAGCACTTTTACCCAGCAACATGCAACTAAAATGACCTGTACCCAAGAAACACACATTCTATCCGATGAAGTTGGAAGATATAAGATCGATGGTTTTGACTTGATATGCCATGCTATCCAAAGCATGGGCGGGCCACGTATGTTCCTTTGACCATCACAGACATAGCCTACTTCTTTACAACTAAACATGTTGATATCATCAAGATTAGGGCCTTCAAGATAGCAGGTGTTTACCAGCCCGCAGCACCAGCTGGGGCAAACATGTTCTTCCTGCCTTATTGATGCACTGTCAATTATGCGACGACTAGTCGCATGCAAGAACAAACAGGCTTTTATTCACACAAAGACTTGGAGCACACCCATGCTGATGAACTGGTCGGAACTGGTCCCGCGACTGAAGCAGGGAGGTTGGGAGCAGTCACCTTTATACCCGGGGTGGGAGGAGTCGCAGGCAGGGCCGGCAGGGGCGTGTCCAGGCATGTCACACATACACACAGGCAATAACTTAACAGTGGTTTACCACACTTATCACATTCAGCAGTCCATACTGGAGATTTTAACAACCATCACACAGGCTGGGGCTACAAAGAGGTTGGATGCTGATGGCGCAAAACTTGTAAATTGGGCCGTAGAGGCTGATCCCAATTTTATCCATGGTCCCAAACATCCAGAAATTTTCCATTCAGCAAGATAGAGGTGCGACTATTCATCTGAAATTTGTATCAGCTCAAATGGAGCCTCCAGTGTTTTCAGCTGGAATGGGTGAAGTTCAAATTTCTAGTAGTCTCTTGCCACCTAGCTCGGCGACAGAGTCCAAGGACTCCAATGATCAGCTACATCCGGATCACCATTTTCCTTGTAGAGTTAAAGGACGGAAGCACATTCCTCTTTGAGTTGGGGTAAACAATGGACGATATCCCTGTGGGATGGATTTGGTGGCTGCTTTGTAGATGGCTTTGCAGAAGTGGCTGTATGCCTGCTCTATGGGGATGTGGCAGGATGGAATCGTTACCACACTTTGTTCCACTGTCTTGTGGTATTTTTCCCAGTGATAAAAGGTAGTTGAAGACCGATGTGGGTCAGAGTTGGTCTATGCTAGCTGTGTGGGAAGCCGTGCAAGACTTGAACCATAGAATCCCCACAGAATGGCTTCCAACATCATACCAAGTGGCAGCATAGTGGTACGGGGCGGGGACATGGTGGTATAGTGGTTAGCACTGCTGCCTCATAGTGCCAGGGACCTGGGTTCAATTCCATCCTTGGGCGACTGTCTGTGTAGATTTTGCAGGTTCTCCCTGTGTCTGTGTGGGTTTCCTCCGGGTGTTCCAGTTTCCTCCCACAGTCTAAAGATGTGCAGATTAGGTGGATTGGCCATGCTCAGTTGCCCCTTAATATCTAAAGCTGTGTAGGTTAGATGGATTACCATGGTAAATGTGTGGGGTTATGGGGACAGGACAAGGGGTGGACCTGGTTAAGATGCTCTTTCAGAGAGTAGGTGCAGACTTGATGAGTCAAATAGCCTCCTTCTGCACTGTGGGGATTCTATGGTTCAAGTCTTGCACGGCTTCCCACACAGCTAGCATAGACCAACTCTGACCCACATTGGTCTTCAACTACCTTTTATCACTGGGAAAAATACCACAAGACAGTGGAACAAAGTGTGGTAACGATTCCATCCTGCCACATCCCCATAGAGCAGGCATACAGCCACTTCTGCAAAGCCATCTACAAAGCAGCCACCAAATCCATCCTACAGGGGTATCATCCACTGTTTACCCCAACTCAAAAGAGGAATGTGCTTCTGTCCTTTAACACTACAAGGAAAATGGTGATCCGGATGTAGCTGATCATTGGAGTCCTTGGACTCTGTCGCCGAGCTAGATGGCAAGAGACTACTAGAAATTTGAACTTCACCCATTCCAGCTGAAAACACTGGAGGCTCCTATGACACCTTGGAGCAGCCCAGCAACCACTGACACCAAGACTACTAACTGTAAATGCCAACAAAGTAGCAACCCATCTCCTCCATATGGGAAAAGCGCCCCTAGGGAAAGAAGTGAAAAAACAAATAAAAACTGACTGGCGTGGAGTTGGACAATGTGCTGCAAAAAAATTAAGCCCCACACTGATGCTGGCTATAACATTCTTCCTGAGTTTCTCAATCATCTTGACCCACGTACAACTTATTGATTGGCTCAATTCCTCACAAGGGTTATCTGCGAAAAAAGACTGCCTAAAAACTGGAGAATGTCCAAAGTCATCTTGAAAGCTGAACAAGCTGGCTTTTGGAAGGACGAAGCACATGCAACCAGGTCCTTGCCCTAACCCTCTTAAAGTGGCTTTGAAAATAACCTCAAACAGGCATTGCCTTTCTCGATCACATTGCAGCATATAACACATTCTAGTCTCCTTGTCAAAATCTTAAAAGTCCTCCCTTTGTCGGTTACTGCTGCAATCGAACTATTCTTCCGAGATTGATGGTTCAGGGTGCATATGGATGATGAGACATGTTGTGCCTGGAGGAAACAGTCCAAAAGGCTTCCCCAGAGATCTATTCTATCCCCAAATCTTTTGCATTTCTATATCAACCTTTGCCTCCAATTATGTCTTGGAAGTTCATCTATGATGACAATACCTGCTGTAGCTCAAGCTCAGACATTTTCTAAACTAGAGGCAACACTAAACAATGATGTTGCAAAGTTGGCCAACCATTGTGAGACATGGCGCCTTCAGCCTAACAGCAGCAAAAGTCCATTCCACCTCCACAATGCCAGTGCCAAGAGGGAACTCAACATCTCCTTGAAAGGCAAGAGACTAAATCATGAACAACATCCCATTTATCTTGTTGTTACCCTTGATCGAATACTGACAGACAAAAAACATTTGAATAAGATAGCAGCAAAGTTCAAAATGCAAAACAACCACCTCAGCAAACTTGCTGCCACTTCATGAGGTGCAGATGCTCAAACCTTAAGAACATCAGCTCTTGCCAACGAATACTCAACTGCAGAGTACTGTGCACCAGTTTGGTACAACTCATCCGATATAATCTTGTAGATATCCACCTCAACACAACAATACATATTATCTCAGCTACCCTCCGATCAACTCAACTCCCCTGGCTCCCAGTCCTGAGCAACATCCCACCCCCTCACATAAGGAGGGAGGTTGCAACAAGAAAGCTCCTGGAGAAGGTTTACATCAACCCAAGCCAATCGCTAAGCAAACCCCTCACCAATCCACCTGCTGCTTGCCTCTGATCATGCCAACCTGTATGGCGGAGACCACCGTGCCCTGCTGGCACCAAAGCCCTGTGACAGCAGGAATTGAACGAACATGCCATCATTAAAAACCACTTCCTCATCACAGATCCCACAGCCTGCCCACCCAGCATCAACCTGCCACACCAACCGGCCAAGGCCTTTCTGCAACAAGTGGAGCCTTGCATGGAACCCAGAGTGCAGCTGTGGTGCACCCCAATCAATGACTCATCATAGAGCTGTCCTCTGATTAAATTCAGAAAGCTCCATTTAACCATTGCAGAAGCTAATGCCTGGCTTGGTTATTATTATAGCTGCTAAAAAAACTACTGCCACTGTATGTCTATTGTGGCAGATGGGATGCCAATCAAGTGGGCTAGTGATGCGCGACAATAAGCACATGGAACCAAGGCTTCGGTATTGAAGGCTTTAATAGAGTAACAATGGAACTACTAACACGAATACACCAGTTCAGACTGAAGGGGTCCTGCCGGAGCAGGGGGTCTTATACCTCGCCACCGGAGGCGGGACCCCACTGGAATGTGCCATGATAACTCTTATAACAGGTAAACACCCTAACCCAACAACATTGTACAACCCCCACAGTAACAACACCCTAGCCCAACAGTAACATAGTAACAACCCCCAGTGGTGAACCAACGATGGTTCACCACAGCTAGTTTGTCCTGGATGGTGTTGAGCTTCTTGCATGTTGTTGGAGCTGTGTAAATGGAGAGTATTCCATCACACTCCTGACTTGTGCCTTGTAAATGGTGTACAGTCTTTGGGGAGTCAGGAAGTGAGTTACTCTCTGCAGAATTCCTTGCTCCTGACCTGCTCTTGTAGCCACAGTATTTATATGACTAGTCCAGTTCCGTTTCTGGTCAATTGTAAACCCCAGAATATTGGTGGTGGGAGATTCAGCAATGGTAATCCCATTGAATGTCAAGGGGAGATGGTTAGGTTCTCTCTTGTTAAAGATGGTCATTGACTGGTACTCGTGTGGCGCAAATGTCACTTGCTAATTATCAACCCACGCCTGAATATTGACCAGATCTTACACATTTGGACACTGACTGCTTCACTGAAGTAGGTTGAGGTACACACTCCGTCAACAGAGCCTTTTTCCTGTTTTTATACTCATTCTAAAGTGCTGGAAGTAAGATTTTGGAAATACACTCTATGCTCCCATGCAAAATTTTAAATACAACTGCCTCCTCTGAAAGTTGATTGGATAATTGTGAGGTCACAAAAGAAAAGATTTGTAACAAAAAACAAACATGTTTTATTTGTGATTTAATACAATATTGGCTTCTTTAATTGTGATGGTACGTAAGGAGTTAAAAACCAATTCAACAGAACCACGGAAATCATAACTAGAAGCAATTGTTCCAGATTTTAGTCAGGTTGTCTGCGCCTGACGTCTGATCAGGAGGGGCCAAACCTTTCTGTTCAAACGCTAACGTCTTGTGGGATTAATATCTTTGATTGTCAGCTTTTTTTGAATTCAACAGATAGTTGGTTAAATCTGCATAGGCCCTGTCACTTTTTGAAATTATTTATCAACCTGTCTTGTTCACATCAGGAATCTCATCAATAGCCTTTAAAACGTGACAGTCAGCCAAGATAGACATCAAGAAAAGGAAAAGATCCAGCAGGCAAGGATATTGCTTTCATGATAGTTTAGCGCAGCTGCTGAAAACAACTTATGACTTTCTATTACCTGATGAGCTCGCCAAGTTTAACAACTACAGTAAAATATCTATACTGTGTTACTGCTACATTTCACTTATTCCTTTACTGTTTAATAAATTTATTTGGCATTTAAAGTCTAAGTCGAATGTAGTACTATTCTGTTGCTTTCTGAAGACAAGGGCAATCACATAAAAGCAAGAATAAAACCATCAGCTGCAATAAACTGAAGAAGGTTCTCTTTTAGTTCCTTGGGCTTGCTATAAATTGATATTGATATCCATGAAAGTGAAAACTCTCTCTGGAATGAACAGAGTTCAGGGCAGTGTGAAACATGGAAGTAAAACAAAGCTACGTTAAAAGAAAGTGTAAAGAAGCCCTCTAAATAAAACAAGGGCATGCAGCTTTATTTGTTAAAAGGGAAATAAGTGCAACTGAAAGGGTGGAAAAATGGAGTTCAAAAACCCTAGATCCAGCTACATCATGGGGATGATCCAAGATTGCTCCTTTTGTAAGTCTTCAGCACAACAGGCAGAGTTTGACGAAGACATTCGAAACAAATTATAAGTGCAGTCATATCGAGAGGGTGATAAGATGATGAGTAGAAATTTACAGCCCCCTCTAGGAACAGACTGACAGGTCCGGGGGGGAGCTGGGGGAGGGCCATAAAATTGAGCGCCTTCAGGGCAGCACTGTGCCCATCACCTGCCCATCTTACTGGGACTTTACCAGCTCTGGGGGAGGTATTGGGTGATCTGGCCACCCTTAGGCCAATTAAGTCCCTCAAGTGGTCATTTCACGGCTAGTTAAGGGTATCTTCACGGCGCCGCTGTTATGTGATGGGAGGTGTGGGTCTCTCCTACTTCTGCACACTGTGCCCAGAGACAATGATAGTCCCCATATTCCCCTTTCTCTGCCCTGCTGGAAGGAGTCCCCTACCCCTCCCCACAGCCTGCCAGCCTGGCCATGATAAAACATCAGACTTATCTGCAAGTGCAGCAATATGGCTGCTCTTCAATGGGGACTGCCTCTGCTTACTGGTCCCAGCGGTGTTGCTAACACTACAGATCCACTGGTCACCTGATTGGTTATCAGTTCTCGAAGGAAGAACTTCCTTCTAGGTGAGTGCAGAAGTCCCACTCCAAGCTAATTAATGGCCCGATGGCCGTTAAATCACCGCCGGATGGCCCAGCAATGTGGAGGTGGGCTTGTCCCTGTCTTTCCAATCGGGGGAGGGGCAATTGCCTCTATGTAAAATTGTGACCTATGTTACTTGTTGCTGACAATATGATTGTAACCTTATTTAACATGTTAGGAACAGGATCAGAGATGGATTTCCTAATTTGAAAGGTAACAGGCTCGCTGTACACTCCCACACTTATGATGGGAGCAGTCTGTTCAGCAAGCAGATTGCAGGAAACTCTGGCCACATCAGCCATTATGGATAGAAATTCACAGGTTGGGCACTTGTAATCTTCTGCGATATGTTCATCACAACTGCTTCTCCTCAATAAAAGCACAAAATAGGCTCTAACACCTAGGGCAGGCATTTTAAATCCCTGCAGTGCTGGTAATGGAGGTAGGCTGGTGCTAGAATTGAACTATTTAAAGTCCTCCTGTTAGAGAACAACTAGAATTTTTCATCCAATCTCCAGGTCCCTGGAGGTGACAGTGGACAGTTTAGCTTCTTGGAGACAGCCTTCCAGACGCGGGGGCCCTGTACTCCAGGCAGATCTAAATTGCCTCCCTGGGTACAGGAACAGCCAGAAGTTTCCCTGTAAAAGGATCCCTTGAGTTCCTGCAAAAGCCATTTTTTAAATTAAACATTTTAAAAGTTGGAACCAGGATGTCTCCATGTTGAAGCGCTCTCTCTTAGTTACCCGCCATTACAGTCTGCTGTTCCTTCAAGCGAAAAGGCCCTAATTGGTCCTCCAATCTTGAGAGCATGGCCGTATGTTTGTTTCTTGGTCAACGAAGAGGAACCCCCATGAAAACCACAAAGAGCGACTGTTACCCACTGAGCAGGTTTGGCACCCAATGAAGTCCTAACTTGTTTTGTACTGCAAAGAAAATCCAGTCCAAAGCTCAGTTTTATAAACGCAGCACCGGAGTTTGAGCTAGATTGGATAAATGATGAGAAAGATACTGAGGAATATGATAATATGTCACAATTCAGGCTGTATAATTCCCTGTTGTGATATTTGAATAGAGTCCAGAATGATGGAAAGAAAACTCAATTTTTGTGGCAGTGACATAGTGGGAATTGAGTTTTAGGTAGTTTAGAGTGGGTGTAGATGCACAGCACAACACCTATCCTTAATTCAGGCAGATAGGTTAGAAGAGTGGCACATATGTGAAAGAAATATATTATCTCTCCTTATTCATATACACATCATCTGCACATCTAAAACACTGGGGGTAAAATTGGTCTTCGATGGCAGGCAAAGTAAGCAATAGTGAAACATCTCGACCACTTTAGTTCTGCTAGGAATCAGGCAAAATGTAAAACTGACTGGCAAACTGTTAGGATTCTTTTGCACTATTGCCAAAGACCAATTTCACCCTGATTTTAGTTTATATCTACAAAAGATGCACACGTAGACTCATATCTACATCTGATGCTGTATGAAATGCATATATGTTTTGAACAAGTTTATTTGACAGACACATTGGACTGATCTAGAGATTGAACCCCATTAGTTAACACTGTACAGTTTAGATTGTTTCGGCACATTTGACAGTGTGAAGAAGGGATTAGCGTTTGTTTAAAATTCCACAACAGACTGCAGTATATTGTGAAGCAGCTTCATGTGGCAAGACGACACTGAGGTAATTGTGATTATGACATTGTAAAATATGGAGTATTGAATCAGGCACCATTACACATCGCCAATGATTGAATTCTATTGAAATGCAAGGGAATGAAAGTCAGCAGAGCTGAATAATGGGCAACTCATCCAATAATGTTCATTTTACACTATTTCCAAAGTCATAACTATTCTGTCTGACTTCTGAAAACTTGATCAGGAGAGGGTGTCACAAAAACATACTTTACGTCAAAAAATGATTTTTTAATTCAACAAACCGAGCTTCTAAAGCAGAGACTTTTTAAAATAGCGACTAAACATGACTGGAGCTCACAGTCAAAGATTGCTACCCAATTTGCATCACTGTACTCCCAACATACAAACCCACTGAGACAGAGACACCAAAGACCTATCAAGGAAAATGACTTCAGGAGAGTATGAGTGGGCACATAGCCTGTGCCCATTAGCAAGGCATAAAGGCAATCACCTGGATATTCAATAGGTTCACAGACATGAACTCACTAAGCTACAATAGGCATATGCTTTACACCCAATAACTTGAACAGTGGAACCCTGGTTGAGAGTGGAGATTCCCAGACATGAACTGATTAAGTTACAAGGAGAATACAACTAGTTATGTTCAAATCATTGGGTGACAGTCATGTGCATTTACACTTCTGTGTTCTCTGTTGTAAGAGGACAAGCAGCTGAGACTCTGATGAGAAAACAACCCAGTGAGCTTTCATCTTCCTTCCTCTCTCTCTCTCCAACCCAAGTTACAAGCTCTGGAACCCTGTCTGCTGACTGTGACCACCCAGGGATGTTCCTGCTACTGACAGTGATTTCCTGAAGAAAATCAACACTACACCACTGTCTCCAGGAAAATAGGCAAATCTATTGTCCTGTTAGATCCTGCTGCTTAGTGCAGCTATTTTGTCTGTTGGTTTCAGATGAGCATACTTTCATGTAACTGGTGATTTTTGCTGCTCCAAATAATATTAAGTTTCATAACTTTAAATGAAAATAAAATGTTTAGTGATGCAGATTCAATTCTCCTGAAATAATAATTCAGCAATGTGAGTATGCTAGTGTTTCTTATATTAGCACATTTCACAAGTGTGGTTAAAGCTTAGCACTGTACCTTACAATCACCAAATTAAAATTGTACTAGCAGTACAAATGTTAACATGAAGCAGAACCAGGAAGATGAATATTTCACACACTTGGTGTTTAAACAATGATTCTATGGAACAATCTTCTTGAATCAGCAAATTGAAACAACATAAACTAGCACTTCCATCAAAATAATTCAGGTTAACACAGAAAATAAAAACAAGTCCAGCAAAAAGAAAGACAATAAAAATCACAGGGCAGCATAAGAGAGAACTTGTTATAAGCCCAGACCACCTTAAACCAAAGGCTGCATGGTCAGCAATTCCTGAGCTTATTAACAACTTAGCTGCTTAAAAATAAATACTAAAATGTATGGGATCGACCAGCATTGGCTGAGATCACTGACAGTCCTCTATGGTGGTTGTCCCCCTCTTTGAGGACGACGTTTATTTAGGGTTAGGGGATTACGCCACAGGTCTTCATGTGACTGAACAGACTGATTCTTGGATCACATATCTTCGGCAAATTGAACAAAATATTCCATGAGCTGGAGCTGGAGTGCAGGATTTGCTTCCTTTTTTTCTTTCTCTGCCATCACTCTTCTTCATCATTAAGCCATTTGGACACAAAGCATGCGGCAACGTGATGGACCAGTTGTCGCCATCTGTAATGATTGGTAGCAAGTTCCTCCCAGTCACTAGTATCAATGCTTCTGTGCTTCAGAAAGAGACTCAGGGTGTCTTTAAAGCATTTTCTATGTCCTCCCTTGGACCGTTAGCCAGTAGAGGTGGGAAAACAGGAGCTGTTGTGGGGGGATGGTTTTTAGCCATCTGGGGCATAGTGTCCAAACCTATCCAATCAGCCTTGAATAAATTCAATAGGTGGGATTTCCTGGCCTCGCTCACCCCGAAACTGGAAAATCCCACCCGAGATCAACGGACCTTTCCATGGTCCGCCCCTCGCCTGCTCCAATTCCCGTGGGAGGTAGGACGGTAAAATTCGCCCAATGATTCTGACTCGATTGTTTACTGGGGAAGAGAATTCCACAGATAATAACCCCAGAGAAAAAGAAATTCTCCTTTTCTCTGTCTTAAATGGGAAACATCTTATGTTAATCTGAGTCCCCGAGTTTGATTCCTCCCTACAAGCGAAATCCATTCTATCAAGTCCCCTCAGGACCTTATATGTTTCAGTGAGATCTCCCTCATTCTTCTAAACTCCAATTAGTATGGGCCCAACCTGCTCAACCTTTCTTTATATGATAAGCCTTCCAACCCAGGAATCAGTTAAGTGACCCTTCTCCGACCTGCGACTATGTTATTAGATCCTTTATTCAAATAAGGAGACCAAAACTGTACACTTCTGGCCACAACTTCCAATGGAGTGACAATTGAGGTGGATCATCATTCCACTCAGAAGTTCTAATCCTGAAATCCAAGCGACCCATCTGGTCTGACCTTCTGACAGACTGGGCAACATCTAGGCAGTGCAGCACATCCCCGGGGCCTAGCACAGAGGGCTGTAGAATTGAATATAAGAAAGCCGCACCTCTTTTTTACAGCATTAGCTGCAGTCATTGGAGAGGTGTGAGGGGAGTCCACTGAGGGTCTGTACAATAGTTACTCAGAAGCTAGAAGTGGTTTCAATCCATTTAACTCTTTCTGGGTAACTATTAATATCGGAACCATCCGAAGTTTACAATTTAAATGGCAATTTTTGAATGGTTCCCAATGCAGGTCAATGGGAATTGCCCATGGGAAGTTTCCAGGCAATTGCCATCCAAACCTCATGTTAGGGACAGGACAGGATTTAATTTTTCCCTGATTCTCCTCTCACCACCCATCTGTAAACAGAAAGGTGTTTCAATTTCTCCTTTTATAAGCATTGGCTTATTTCCCAAACTTTCAGCTTAGGCTAGGTTTGATCCAATTTTTATTAATAACCCCACAGCAAACCTGAGATAGAGTAAACTTTATTCACACACAAAACGTAGGAGGGGGTACCATGACATAGCCACCGGTGCATTCATACCATAAAAGAGGGATGGAGAAAGAACGATTTGTAGGGAAACGAATGCAGAGAAAAGAATTATTGTTTCTTGGAGTCCAGAATCAAAAGTCCAATGGCGAATTCCTTCATAGAGATCAGCAGTGGGCTGAAGCCATGCTCAATAATTCATTTTTCCAGTCGAGTTGACTTCCATAATGGGATAGGCATGCAGAGATGAATTAATCTTATAGGTGATGGTATACGAGTTCTTAAATCCCAGTGGAAACAGTGTTGGTGGGGCAGGTATTCAAACCTGAACAGAACCTGTTTTCTGAGTTGCTGCTTGCTAGATGGAAGATAGCAGACTGACCTTTGCAGCTCTATAAGGCAATATTATAGGTTCCTACAACTAGGGAATAATGTCATATGACTCACAGTGGTTAGCACCACTGCCTCACAGCGACAGGGACCCGAGTTCGATTCCCGGCTTGGGTCACTGTCTGTGTGGAGTCTGCACGTTCTCCCCATGGCTGCATGGGTTTCCTCCCACAGTCTGAAAGACATGCTGGTTAGGTTCACTGGCCATGCTAGAATTCTCCCTCAGTGTACCCGAACAGGAGCTGGAGTATGGCGACTAGGGGATTTTCACAGTACCTTCATGCAGTGTTAAAAACCTCTCCTCTTTGGCTTTGACATTGAATGCCTGAGATTGTAACTCTTAATGGTTGGAACATAAACAAAGGAAGATTGCGGGGCTCTTTGTCCTAAATGTTCTTTATCTTTCAGATTTGTCTTTGGGCGTCAGACTCAAGCTGATGGAATACTGTTTTCTTGACTTGTGACCTTGGCAATGAGGGCCAGGCAATGAGGACTGCCTGGTTACATATTTCAGCATTTTTCTTTGAGCCAGTCCTGCTGACAGCAATGCTTGTGTCTGGGCACAAAAGTCTAGTACAGCTGACTTGATTTAATCCCGTTGTTCTGGAATTCAGTTGGATGTGTGAAGAGTCCCAGATTGGTTGTGAGCTGCAGTTGAAATTCCTCTTTTCAGTCCGGCTGCTTTCGGACTGAGACATTGATCTTCTTCCTCTGCGATTTCTGGGCTGTGGTAGATGTTTATCACCGATCAAATAATTTTATGACCAGTCCAACAGGCATCAGACCTTGTATGGATTGAGTGTTATAGACCTTTCATCCAAACCATGACATAATCCAGGAGGTGCCAATGCTGTGATCTAGTATGCCTCTATCTGGATTTATATTTGTCCTTCTGGTAGAAGAAGATGTTTGTTATAGTGAAGTCATGCTGAGCATACTTTAACAGCAGAGGATGCTACTTACATTGACTTTTTCATTCCAATTTTTTCCAATAGTTCCACTCCAAACATTGGAGTCACAACCGATCTGGCATTAATGTCCCCAAGAAGGATGATCTTTTCTTCTTTTGGGATGGCAGTGAGGAATTAATCAAGGCCAGAATAGGACTTTCCCTAAACTCTTCAACAAAGTCAAGGTAAAACTGATGGCAGTGACATTTCGGTTATGGTAAAACTGTAGGTGAAGTATCAAGAGTCTTTCATTTATGCAATTGGGGAGTTCTAGCAGTACATCCAAGATGTTAATCTCGATGGCAAAACCAATTCACAAGAGATACTATTAGCCTTTCCTTTCCAGTAGAAGGTGTTTCCTCCTATCTATTCCTTCAGCTGCCCCTCCTCACAAAGGTGGGTCTCACTGCAGGAGGAAATGTCAATTTAGTATTGTTATCTCACGTTTAAGCAACCATTCCCTGCTGCCATGTTAGAATTCAGATAGCTAATCCGTGAAGCATAGTGTACTGGAGCTGAGTCTTCATACATTTTAAGCTTTTATCTTGAGAGACACACATTACATATTGTGCACTTTGATTTTTTTTTGATGCCCAGAACCTGAATACAGTTAAACACCTAATTAATATAACAATTAATAAACTGCGCTACCACCTTCACCATTGCTCCATTCACTTCAGCTCCTTAATTTGTTTACCAACAATCCCTATCAACCACAACTCATACTTCACATTCAAACCCTCCATTCAACTTCATACACTTAGCACTGCTCATCTCATAGCTTGCGCAAAATGTAATATTCAATGGCAGGAACATCATCCAAACACAATGCACACAGAACATTCAATGACGTGCTTTCTTCTCTCTTGCAGGATAAGGTGGCACAAGGTGGCAGTAGCATGAGATAGGTAGAGCTACATGTCCTCACCCCCGTGGAGGAGATGGTGCTGGAAATAATTGAGGCAGTTGTCCCTGAGGAAATGGCCAGTGGTGTAGTTGAAACTATCAAGGATGATGATGTGTTCTTGCCTAATTGACTTTCTTAGATCCCACTTGAACAGCTTCCCACAATCTGTTGTTATGTATAAGCTGCAGATGGGTGTAACTAAGCACCTCTCGCCTTCCACTGCTTCCCTTGCTTCAACACTGCCCTTGTCCCTTTATGCTTTCAGGTAACCACATGGCCCGACACTGGACACTGGTGCAAGAAACTGAAAGCCAAGAGGGAGAACAGGCCACGGATGAAGAAACATTGTCCCTAGGCCTGACAGTTGCAACTACCGAATCCCACCATGGCAGACGGTGGAATTTGAACTCAATAAAAAAAAATCTGGAATTAAGAATCTACTGATGACCATGAAACCATTGTCGATTGTCAGAAAAACCCATCTGATTCACTAATGTCATTTAGGGAAGGATATCTGCCATCCTTACCTGGTCTGGCCTACATGTGACTCCAGAGCCACAGCAATGTGGTTGACTCTCAATTACCCTCCAACGGCAACTAGGGATGGGCAATAAATGCTGGCCAGCCAGTGACACCCATACCCCATGAATAAAAAAAACCCAGCTCAGATATAGACCCTGCATTAACTTTAGGGGGTAGCAAAGAGATAGGATCTGCATGTGGTGAGTCACCAGGCACAAGTGGGTTGTCAGAACAGGGAGAAAGGATAATATGTGTGCCAACTACCCAGTGGATGAAGCCACACATGAATTCTGCTGCTATACTGACAAGGGTTGTGCCCTCATGATTGCCAGACTATGGAAAATGTAGCACATCACCTAGTACCACAACATCCACTCCAGACAGAAATGAATGACTTCTCCAGAGCGATTGAGGCAGAACGTTTGCTTTAGCACCTCAATTGTCTGCTTGATGATGCCCCTTGTGGTATCATGGCTCTCGTATAAAGTGCCATAAATGGTTGGGTTGCAGAGGGCAGTCATCAGCCAGGTGTAAAGCAGATAGGCGTCTGTTATTTAGCAGCTCCCATGGAGGCTGCAAGTTTTCTGGAACAGCAGACTGGTACAGAATTAACACATCAAAACTGCTGCACGATAGCATGACGCTGCACTCAAACTGCGCACTGAGTGAATGAAACTGATGCAATTACAGTACATCTCAGCAGGGAAATGAGGTAGCCTTAAAGCCATATCTGTGAGTCAAAGTGACCCTGCACCATGGGGAAGCCCACTATCATGCTATAGTCAATTGCATGCTCCTATTGTTTCTCTGTTCAGAGAGAAGACAATGAAATTCCCTCTCCTGGTTTACAAAGAACCAGTCACCTCCTGAATCCGACAATGGATGGTGAGTTAGCTATGTCACCGACTGCAACCTAGAAGGATTCCTATGTGCAGAAGTTGAGGGCCAGGATCATCTCCCTGGCACTGGCAGTGGCGTCTTCACTCTGATTTGGAGCTGCAAGTCTGGTTCCAAGTTCGTTGGGCATTTCCTGAATCATAGATGCCAGATAAACAGTTTAGTTGGAGATAGGATAAACACTCGTGGCAGACTCCACCTGGATAAAACCCCCTGCTAGGTACCCCTTTGCCCCTTTACTCCACCCTCTGCAAGCAGCCTCTCTTCTACTTTGCTGCCTCTGGACTGCTACTATGGCACCCAATACCTGGTAACATGTGGATGAAAGCAAATTACTGCAGATGCTGGAATCTGAAACCAAAAGAGAAAATGCTGGAAAATCTCAGCAGGTCTGGCAGCATCTGTAAGGAGAGGAAAGAGCTGACGTTTCGAGTCCAGATGACCCTTTGATAAAGGGTCTATGCCAGAAATGACCGTAAATGATACACATAGCACTTTGCTTCTAAACCAGAAGTGGCACAGCGAAGCTGAATTTTGTCGCTGCATACTTTGCAGCTTTCGCACTTGAGCTGGTTCATTCCAACTCTTCTCACTTCATTTCCATTGCAGCAATATTTACTTGGACCTCCACAATGAACAGAATAGTATTGTGCAAGAAACTGTTTGTAACAAAGTTGAATATTGATGCATTTAATAACTTCATAAATTCAGGACAATCGATGCTTTATTCTTTGTAAAGGTATTGAACATTTTAATTTAAAATTTTTGAATTGTCTGGAATTACAACATGATAACAGTTTGGCCCAACTAATCTATTCTGATGATCATCCTGCGTAAGAGTAGGAGTGGTATCAAACTCGACATTAATGACTGACCGTCGCTTCTTATTTTACTACTCTCTATTATGCTAATGACACAATGTAAACTACAGCATAAATAAGATTATTTTAGTTGACAAGTAAGCTTATTTTAGTCAGTTGAGGCTCAAGCCAGTGCATGATATAGACAGTCAAGTATCAACGTCAAATATCAATGTCAACGTCTGACAGCAAATTACCCTCTTATCAATGATACAGTGAAAATAAGGCCCTCAGATATCAAGCAGATCAAAAATGCTTCAGTATTACTGATGACTTTTGATAAGCTATCAATGTTAGATAATATTTTAAAGCAATGAAAGCAGACTAAGTTCAAAAAGAAATTGTCAATACGTGAGCACAGTTATTTCGTTCCTTTTCAATCTGGAAAAGAACATTTCAAGCTTGTTGTTCAGTGGTTCTGCTTACCTTGCAGGTTTTGCAGTGGTAATGTCATAATGCCTCCGGCAGCAGCTGCGGCAACCAGGCCCTGGATGTTGGTTAAGTTGGCAGCCGGCAGTGTGAGGACGAGGCCCTGCTGGTTGCCAAGCTGACCAGCCATATTAAATGGTATGAGAATTGGCTGATTGAGGGCCGGATTGCTTGTTGGCATCACTCCTGCTACAGCTGAGGCCAGCTGTTGTGCTGTCAACAATGGCTGAAAAGAACAGAAAGAGTAGTTTAGCGATTAATATGAATATTCCTCAGGTTAATTGGTAGCTATAGTTTGGCCACATTAGTGCTCACTGCCTGCCAATATCATCTTGTCCGATTAGTTTCTAATAATTCAAATTTACAACACTTTATTAAATTTCTTCTGAAGCCTAGGCCAGTGGTATACAACATTCAATGTCTGTATGGCCTCCTGTAGCTAAACATCTGATCTAACAGGCAGGTAGAAAGAAGTAGATTTTGAGACTTGTGCTTCATGTTAAAGCAACATGAACCATTCTACGGCTTTTAAACATTAAAGCAAGTATAATTCTTTAAGCTACATATTAAGTTACGAATTAAGACTGTAAAAAGTAGCAATTTATTGAAGGTGATTAATTGATTGCTACTGGGTAAGATAGTTAATTATTCAGCTCATTACTAAAATAGAGTTTAGGCAAGCGGCCACTGACCTTTCCCTCACTGCCTGCACTTAATTACACCTCATCTGTCACATTCTTCCTAACCTCACAGTGTACTTGTGGAAATTGGACTCATCATTTCTTGGCTTAACTGTTTAGAAGCTCAAAGGCTCAATAACCAGTAACTGTTAAAAATAACCTGTTCAGACCCTGCATAAGGAATAGAGTCCAGCGGCCTTTGCTAATCTATCCAATTAAAAACAAGGAAGGCAGTCAGAGAAGATTTGTGTTCATTCAGTGGAATCATAATGTTGTACAAAATACTTTGATTTGATTTATTATTGTCACATGTATTAGTATACAGTGAAAAGTATTGTTTCTTATGTGCTATGCGGACAAAGTATACCGTAATGGAATCATAATGTTGAAAAATATCCACTCTTTGTAAGTTTGTAACAAGCTGGAAAATCTTTTGCTACTTAATGGCCAATTTTTATCACTTAATAGATTACAAATGATGGAATTGCATAATCTGAGGAAAATTACTTGTGTGCTCAGTGACATTTAGGATTATATTCACTGGAGTTTAGAAGAGTGAGAGGGGATCTCCTAGAAACTTTTAAAATTCTAACAGGGTTAGACAGGGTAGATTCAGAAAGAATGTTCTCAATGGTGGGGGAGTCCAGAACTAGGGGTCAAACTGAATTGAGGAGAAATTTCTTCACCCAGAGGGTGGTGAATGTGTGGAATTCTGATTTCAAGAAGAAATTTGATATAGCTTTAGGGGCTAAAGGGATCAAGGGGTATACAAAGTATGGAGGAAAAGGGGATCAGGATATTGAATTCGATGATCAGCAAAATGAATGGGGGAGCAGGCTCTAAGGGCCAAATGGCCTACTTCTGCTTCTAGTTTCTATGTTTCTATTATAATAAGGAATGTGATGGTCCGATAGAAATGCAATAAAAGCATGGTCTTCATTTCATTCAGATGACAACAACAGATATTGGGGTAAATGATATATTGTTTCTAGTGAAGAGCCTTGCTTTCTGAGAGCTCATATTGGAATCTGGACGCATGCTGTATATTATGAGGGTGAAAATCCATGGGTGAGTGGAATAAGTGCTGGAATTGAACCCACTATGGGTGCTACCTCTTTGGCTAAACTCCCCTCTTTTAATTAATCTTTATAATTCACATACGAACAAGGATAGAGTAGGCCACTAGGCACCTCGAGCCTATGAAATCATTAATTAATCCCATCTCACTGCACAATTCCAGGTCTAGTATAGCCTGCTTTCTGGTTGGCTTCAGAACATGCTGTTCTAAGAAACTATCCAGAAAATTCTATAAACTCCTCATTATGCTGCCTTAGCCCCCATATGACTTTTTCAGTCTACATATAGATTAAAATCTTCCATGATTATCACAATTCCTTTCTGATAAGCTCCCATTATTTCTTCCTTTAGGCCCCACCTTATAGTATTCAAGGCCCTGTACACACTTCCACAAGTGACTTTTTGCCTTTACCATTTCTTATCTCTGCCGAAACCATTTCCCCATCCTACTTATCTGAACTTAGGTCATCCCTCTAAAGTGCTAATACTGACATTGCCAGTATTGTCCAAAATAATGTATGAAGCCACGACGGTTTGGTACCAGCTCTCCTGCACGGGTTGTCAGAAAGCTGCCCAATGGAAGATAGATTTTCATCTAAGATTTTCACTCCAGATTTTCTGTCAGGGTTTACTCCCTCAGTCACCTTCTCACCCAATACATTGACAAGCCCCATAGCTGGAGTCTGGTTCTTGGGCACCAAGGCTTAACTATATACCATTGTCCTGTATGCCACGTGTCTGGAGACCAGGCCTCCATCTAGTGTCCTGTAGTTTTATCTAGATCTGAGAGGTTCCCTGTTTACATATAGTTTAGTTTATTTATTAGTGTCACAAGTAGGCTTACATTAACACTGCAATGAAGTTACTGTAAAAATCCCCTAGTTGCCTCACTCCAGCACCTGTTTGGGTACACTGAGGGAGAATTTTCGCATAGCATAACCAGCACCCAGAGGAAACCCACGTAGACACGGGGAGAACGTGTAGACTCCGCATATACAGTGACCCAAGCGCAGGTCTCTGGTGCTGTGAGGCAGCAGTGCTAACCACTGTGCCACCGTGCTGCCATGTCATCATGGGGAGGCACTACATAGCGCTTCCTGATGAAGAATTCGTGAGAAATGCTTATGCACTTAGCTCTCTTTTTGCAATAGTTATACTACTAGCTAGAGGTGAGAGCTTTAAACAAGAAGGGCCAAGCAGATTAACCACTGCGCACCATTGACTATGCAAACACACTTAATGCATCATATCAACCAGAGACTACTGAAGAAAGCAGTACTCAGTAAACTTTTCCTATAAATTAACACCTAATATGAAGGCTTTGAACTTCACAATGAGGCATCTATCATCATTGGCCATTATTAGGTCAATGGCTTGAGTCATTGTAAGATTGTAGCAGAAGTTCTGGAAATCTATACATATACACATACATGCTCACATACAAGAACTCACCCTCACTACCAGCGCACTTACACGCCTGCATATATATCCATGCAAATATGCTTACACACACACATACACTCACATTCATGCTCATACACATGCTTGCACACATACACACAGTAATTTTTATTTCTACTTATTCTAAGAGCACCTTCATATTTCATCATATAAATTCAACAAGCAACATAACACTGATAAATGTACAATCCCTGAATGTAGTTGTTCTTAAGTGGCTCCCATGCAGCAATAAAAACCTTGGCCTCCAGTCTTAGTGTTAGATCAGTGTGAGGTTGTTTATTGTCTTAAGCATGATGGGATTTTGAAGCTCATTGTTTCTAGTTATATTGCTTTCTCTGCATTGTGAGGTAATGGTACTATCATAGAGATGCTGCAGGACCATTTCTTATTCTCTACCTCCACGCTGGAGGCTTTACCGGTACCCCAGGTTATTCCTGTCAACAAGATAACCAGGGCTATAAAATGCATTTGATGAGGCCCAACACAATCTTAATAACTCAATTCTAATGGGGTAAATAGCGCAGTAATGCTAACAATCACTGAGCAGAATGGTAGAAAACATAACATGCACAGCTGTTTTGCACTCTGACAGCTGGAATAGCTTAATTAAATAACATTATGCCTAATTGCTCATTATAATAAAAGCAAATTAAATCACAACACTGGTTTTAGCCTAGTTCCCACTGCTGCATTCTAATAATCTGTAATACACATATTAATAGGGTATGAACGCAAACAACAGAACATTTTCTTTTATAAGTCCCAAGACAAGTATTTGTTTTTGAATAAGTGTACAAATAACAGATGAGAGTTATGGCTCATTCTCTGAAAGGAAATGTTTGACACTTTTTGCTAAAAGCGACTGTTGTATCTGAAAGGGCAACTCTGCAAACGTTCGCTCATAAACAAAATGCTCTATCTTGGCCATGTATGGTGGTAAAATGGATAAATTATCAGTCGAAGTAAGTAACGTGTACCCCTCCTATCACTGCTCAACATCTGGTTCTGGAAGATGAACTGGATGTTGAGAAAGCGCTTAGTATCCAATATACATCACACTAAGAGCTGCAGAAGCATCTGTGAAACATGCACTAATCTCATTGTGGCTCTAAAAGTAGAGCAAGGCCTTGTAATGAGGAGACAGCATCCAAATTGATATACATGACACAATTATGCAAAGTCTTGTGGCTGGGTGTGGAAAATATTTACAGAAAAAGGTCAACTCCATTCATGCCTATCAAGGGAACTGCAGCCTTACTGTGAGGCAGCAGTGGTTAGCACTGCAGCCTCACAGCGCCAGGGACCTGGATTCAATTTCAGCCTCGGGTCACTGTCTGTGTGGAGTTTGCACATTATCCCTGTGTCTGCACGGGTTTCCTCCAGATGCTCCGGTTTCCTCCCACAGTACAAAGATGTGCGAGTTAGGTGGATTGGCCATGCTAAATTGACTGTAGTGTCAGGGGGATTAGCAGGCTAAATGTGTAGGGTTACAGGAATAGGCCCTGGGAGGGCTTGTGGTCGGTACAGACTCGATGGGTCAAATGGCCTCCATCTGTACTGTACGGATTCTATGATTCCTGTGCTATTGGATGCTGAATCAACAGAAGGAGATATATGTTAAATCTCCCAACCTCCACTGCACACTGGCATGATTGAAATTAACCACAATGGCAGCTTATAACCACCTCATGTGCGGTACTTCTGGCAGAACCTGCCTCTAATAGAGTGGTCTCTTCAGCCATCAGCAAAATGGTACCGTATGAAACTATTCCATCGCCAATGGATTTGCTGCATGGCCATCAGCTTACTGATTACAAAGTGGACCATGAAAAACAGGCAGCAACACAAGACATGCTTGCACTTGTACTACAGTTCAAGGCACCATTGATGTTTAATGCATGTGGCCATTAGGGTGTCTTCCTACAATATCACCCCTTCCTTTCAGGAACATAAAGAAAGCTGCACTTCACAACACATACACATTAAAGTCTAGTCCAAATAAAACATCACCACCTGCTGCCCTCATATTTATATTAGGACCAGTTTATGTCACAGTAATCTTTCCTTAGCTACCTGTTCTACCTTTTCCCACATAACCGGTGAGGTTCTGTGGCCTCCACGTGGCACTTTTCTTGATGGCGGGGGGGCGATGCGCTGTTGGCTGGCAGCGGGATCTTTTGGTCCCACTGCTGTCAATGGGCTTTCCTATTGATTCCACCTCACATCGCCGGAAACACGCGGCGGGAGTGCACCGTTTTCAGGAGATTCTGCCTGCAGGAAGAGCTGGAAGATCGTACCAAAAGTCTAACCACATATCAGCGTAACAGTTAAACGGAATTTTATACATGATACCAGAGAATATTGCAGGTACATCCTTTGTGGACAAAACTGAATAGCCCCTGGAAATGGGTGTGGGTGTCACAATGCATGATTAATCCATGTCCGCATGTAAACTTCATGCTGCCTGCTCATTAAAGGCTTTTAACGTACAGCCAGAACTAAGCCCACTGTTGAGTGCTTGTGTGTCTGAGGAAGGGGCTAAGTTATTCTGCAACACTTAAAGCTAGCCTTCTTCTCTTTTGACTGAAGCAAATGATTAGGGCAGAATTTTCTGCTAAGTGCGGTAGCGGACCAGAAAGGCGGCATGGCTCCCACCGGCCGGTGTGATAAGTTGCCATGCTAGATTCGCCATTTTTAGCTCAATTCTGTATGCATAATCATGCAGCACCCCATATCTTGTGGTGGGGTGAGCTGGAATTGTCCGTCCCGCTGTTCCCGGCTCATATTTCTGGGTGCCATTCACCTCTCTGCAGGACTTGTTGTGGCGAGTGATAGCCCCCAGAAGAGACAAACATTGTGCATCTAAATTCAGTGACAATGCACTGGTGGCACTCCTTCAGGCAGTCGAGGACTGACGGAAGATAATTAACCCACGTGATGGGAGCCGGAGGTCCACCAACCTCATGACCAAGGCTTGTGAGGAGGTCACCAGCGTGGTCAGTGCCAATGATCTGCAGAAGAAGACCACTATCTAGTGCAGGAAGAGGATGAGTGATCTCATCCATTCTGCCAGGACAAACTAAACCTCTCCTCAATCTCAACTCACACTCTCATTAGGCCATTTGTTTCTATGAACTTCTTATCTCGTGAACAGCTCTTCTATCTGATGCAATATTCTGAGGTCGTACAAGTACAGCAGAAGCTGCCCCTCATCACATATCTCCGATCTTGTGCTTCAGGTCTATGGTGTCTTGCACCATCTCATTACAGTACATTGCCTTTCCGTGCACAGCAGGAACATGAGCAAGACCTCTGGATCCAGTAAAATGTCAATTGAGTAATGCATATCTGAGACTTCCTTCAGGGGATCATATCATGTGGCCCCATGAATATAAATGTTGCAGTTTGGTTATTCACCTGATACTTCTGCACTGAGGACTGGTCCATGTGGTCTGTGTAGGTTTTAATGTCGAGCCGCATTGCAGTCAATCTCAGTCGGTATAACTTGCAAAGGCCTCCACACAATGATTGTCATGTTTGGGTGTGGTTACATATTTACCCATAGTCGGAAATCTTATACGCTACAGGCGTATATGTCATTATGTCATGACCGCATTTTCAGCTAGACATCAGCTTGATAGTAGTCCCCACTTGTCCAATTGGATAGTATAGAGCTAAGGATCTAGGCAACACTGGGTGGCTTCAGAAATGCCTGTTAGGAGACAACAGCTATGTGAGAACAGAGGTGTGTGTCAAGGCCCCAGATGCCGCTCTAGCTCTGAAGCCATGGCTAGCATGGCTTGCCCAAATCCACTGTGCAGCTCTTCGATGGGCAATTGACATGGTATCTAACTGTGAGAATGTCATCAGTGTACTTGGTTTCTGTGTGGATACCTAGATGAAAATGTGGAGGCTTCAAGTGAGACCAGAGCCAAGGGTCATTACATCTGATATGTGCTGTCTATTATCAAAGAACTAACTAATTAATGCCAAAAGGCAATATCTGCATTCCCAGATCCACAGATACAAAAGCTGACTGCATTGGAAGTTGGGATACTCCTGGTGAAAACATGATCATGAGTGATTGTCAGTAACCAGACAATGCTGCTGCCAAAGCTCTCACAGTGCTCATAAAGGTGACCTGACTCGCAGGCTCACGTCCATGACTGAGAGTGACAGATCACTGCGTCCTAAAGAATTATCTCATGCTGTGGACTCAGTGTGATGGCTACTCTTGCATGAAGGATTGTCTGTGGAGGCATCCTGCAGTCTGGATTCAGATCAGACCTGAAATCACGGTGAGAACCAGTGAATGCTGATTATCCTCCTTGAGATGCCTCGCAACACCGCAGGCAAAGTGCCACGAGTGCATCGAGGCTGTGAGTGCTGCTTCTGCCTTTTGAAGGCTGTCATAGGCAGTGGAATGTTAATGAGGTGCTCAAAGTGACTGCACCATGTCTACTCTCTTCGGTGCATGTTGGTGGAGTGATGATCCCATAACAGAATGATCACATGCTGCAGAGGATGCCTTACATTCACAGATGATACCAACATTCTGAGATTGATATCCTTTGCTGAGATGTTGAGGATAACAACAAAGGTGTTAATGCCGAGGCAGCAAGGAGGACAAAGGTGAAAAAGGCTCGTCTGGGCTAGTTGTTATCATCGTCCTGGAACTTTGTGGCTATAAGCACATCTGCCATGTCTGGTTCATGCTATGGCCTCCTCCTCTGGAGTCCCAGCTTCCTCACCCTCATTGGGCTCAGCCCCCTTGATGTCCTCCTCACCGGAGGAGATGTGCAGCTCCTCTATCTGGCAAGTAATTTCTTTCATAGCTTCTTCTTGTACTGTGTCATTGGATCGGCTTATAATATGGTGGTGTTCAGGTTTTACTATTGGATCAACTTCCAATTCCAATGTTGAAGTTCCCCCCATCAGGCTGGAAGAGCATAATGTGCAGGTTTCACTCCCCTGATTACTCTCCACCTCCACCCCCGGATCCCATTGTAATTATTGTTGATATCTCTGCCTTCCCATTGAACCATCTGATGTTGATATCCTGCTCCTCCATGTCAACTTGATCCTTTCTTGCTTATCTTGATGCTCTATGCACAGTGACATAACGAGACCTCCCCCCACCCCCCCGAGACCATCGAATACACCCTACTGTATTACCTGTTCCCCATCTCCTGACTGTATGGCACAGTGCTAAACCAGGAACCCACAGAACCAACGTGTGTGAGGGACTGACCATATCCTACACACCATGCTGGACATGGTTGACATAGGACAGATAGACCCTCCCATCCCAAACTGGGGTCAGGATAGTCTTGCCAAGCACTGCCCTTTGAATTGGTGATCAATTGCCCAAGAACGTCGATGCTTTCTGGCCCCTGACTACCTATTGTACTATTGCTCAGGACAATCTATCCTTTTCGGCCCTGAATGACTTAATCCCTTCCACCAGCCCAGCAACACCCCCACCCACCCTGCTCCCCCACCCCATGTCCCTCAGTCATGTGTCTCCACACATCCTTCCCCAATCATGTCCCAGTCATCCCCCCAATTAGATGCATCTGTCCCCCTCTTCCCCCCGTCCCCAGTCATTTCTCTATGCAGCCTCACCCCCTTCCCCGAAACATGTCTCTGTGCACCCACCCTCTCCCCCTCCCCCAACCACAGCTCCAAGTCAGGCCTTTGCATTCCAGTCCCTTTCTTTGCCTCCGTTTTGTCTCACTTCCCTCATGCCAGTCAAGCCTTTGCCCTCCAGCTGCATACCCCACCTCTTGGTCTTTCTGCTGGTCTTGCCTAAGCAGCCTTGGCGCAGAATCGGAGCGGCGATGAGGGCAGCACAGTGAAATGTAGGCAAGCAATGTGTGCACAAGCCTCGAGATCATGAGAGAAGTGCAATTCACCAGCTGAGTGTCACTTACATCCGAATGTAATTCACGATGCTCTAATTTGATGTTGTCATAGTGTAGAAAGGAATTTCAAATCAGCTGGTGAGATTTACAGACAGATGTAATCTTTTAGGAGACAGGAAAGCAAAAAGGGGTCAAATGACACTTTATATCAAGTTAATGTGGACGGTTTGTGAACACAATAACAGTATTAAAACAAATGAATATGATTTTAAAGTATATTTATCAAAATATTGAATGTATTTTAATATATAAAATGTATTGTTCATTTCAGTCAAAAAGAACAAATGCTGCAAAGTGTAATGGTAAGGTCAGAAGGTTAGAGCTATAGGCTGGGAATCCATTAGTTAGCAAAAGTAAGTATTAGAAAGTTTCAAGTTTTTGGGACAAATGTTGTAACTTTATAGCGGCGTACATTGTCCAGACATAAGATAATGCATTTCTTGGGCCCAGAAATGACGTATCTTTCCGTCTTGGTAACGTGCCTGTCGGAAGGGTTCATCTATGGAAAGCGTTCATTCTAATATAGCAACCAGGAAGTGGGTTTAACCAGGATGGGAGGATGTCCAGATTGAATGAACCAATGAGATATCATTGTACTGAGTGGCAGATAACAACTGACTGAGATACTTTGTCAAAAACTGGACGAACATGTGAACACGAAATGAAATTGATTTTAAGCTAATGAAGAGGCGTCTTTTAGAAAACAAAAGGTATAATCGTTCTGTATTTTGGCTCCCGTTCACGCGGTGTATGTCTATTCCTCGTAAAATGGCACCAGTCGCAAAAACTAATGCCTATCATGCTAATTGTTTATGCCCCGCTTTACCACCACGTCACACCCGGAAACAGGTGCAACGCCTTGGTAAAATCACCCCCTTTGCCTTTTGTGAGTTTTTTGAATAGAGTCTAAGTTTCTTTGACATAAATTGGCTACATCTTAAAAAAGCTTCCCACAACACATGGCCATTGATCTGGTGGGGAAGTGGTAGGGAAGTGTGATTCTGGCAAGCTGGATTTGTATTCATGATATTCAAATGTATGTAAATACACCTCCTACCATGGCATGTCAAGGCTACCAGACCCGCCATAAAAGTAGAGTGTGGAAAATCTAAACCTATTTCCACACCAAAGGGAAACTGGCCTTTGCTCACACTCCACATTTTCCCACCGTGCCCTCCACAATGCCCGCCATTGGCGGGACTGGAAAATCCCAACCTAAATGTCATTCTGAAAGTGTGACCTGGGCGAATCACAAGAATGTCACAAATGGCAGATACCATCGTCTAAAGTTCGCTGACACAGCACTAGCAGTCTTCATGCAGGAGGTAGTCTTCTATCCATGCCAGGGGGTGGCAGTGTATGTGTAGCATGAACCTACTGTTTATTTTCAGGATGCCCACATTTGGCCTCCCAGCACTGACTCTGACAGTGTTCTTCTTTTGCCTGTCACCCAGCCAGGTTCAGGTGCTGCAGCCCAAGGCTGTCTTCGAGGGCCAGGACTGCTTGAAGTCAGTCTGCAAGGTGATCTGCAGTCCCCCAGTAGAAGTCAGGAACTTTCTGTTAGCCATGCTGCAGTCATTGGGATAGCATTATGTAGGAGCACTGAGATAGCCAAAGACACATGCAAGATAGGCTGAACTGGTAGTCAGTTGAATTTTATAGGGAATTCTGGAAGGAATAGTAAGTGTTTGGAGTTATAAATTTGTTTTGGAATGTTTCATGGTCGCTTTTATTTCAGCATTGTGACCAAGAGGATGCTATGGTGGTCAGTAACAGAGGGAAGGCAAAGTATGAATCTTGGAATCCCTACAGTGCAGAAGGAGGCCACGCGGCCCATTGAACCTGCATCAACAACAATCCTACCCAGGCACAATCCCCGTGACCCCACGCATTTACCCTGCTAATCCCCCGACACTAAGGGGCAATTTAGCATGGCCAATCAACCTAACCTGAAAAGCTCTGTACTGAGGAGAGGAAACCAGAGCACCTGGAGGAAACCCATGCAGACACGTGGAGAATGTGCAAAGTCCACACAGACAGTGGCCCAAGTCTGGAAGAGAACCTGGGTACTTGGTGCTGTGAGGCAGCAGTACTAACCACTGTGTCACCATGCCATCTTTCAGACTGGGATTGTTGTTGAATGGTGAATTGGGGTTTTGACCACTATATATATTGCTATCAAATGAGCTGATCACAGACAGCCCAGCTGGATGGGAACTCTGCTGGCTGCCTCCTCTCTTCCTCCTCCACGAATATCTGGTTATAAATGCGATGCCCTTATGATGATGAGATTGTACTGGAGGAAGCAGACTATGAAGAACCATGACACATGCTCTGTTGAGTACTGCAGAGTTCCTTTAGAGTGGTCCAGGCAGCTGAAACTTGGATGAAGAACCCTAAATGATTCGCTCAATGACATTTTGTGTGGTAGCTTGGCTCACATTATATGCATGCTATTCACTTGTCAGTGGCTTGGACAGAGGATTCATTAACAAGACAGTCAGTCACCAGCCCTTGTCACCCAGACATCACTATTTGGGTTCTTTGTGGTAGCTGAAATGCTGATAATACTGGAGGCTGCTACAGAATAAAGACATTGACTGAATGATATTCTTGAGAATGGCCACATACTAGCTGGACATTGAGGGAATGGTACACCTCTGGATTTACTTGCAGCACTCAAAGGGTCACATTTGTAGAGTCAATTGTATTCTGCACTATCAAGGAGCCTGCAATCCTGACAAAATAACATGCTTGCTGTTATGATGGCCTTGGGGGATCATCATTAGGTCTCCCCGTGGGCCTCATTGAATATGAGCTCCGCTATTAGGTGAGTGGAGGCTTGCAAATAGGAAAGGAGCAGCGATGGGTTTAAAACTAGCTGGCTCCATTCAGGCCGGCAGTCAATCAACTTGGAACTGACCTGCACTCTGTAGCCGCTGAACGGCATTTTGAACACACTATAAAGAAAGGGTGATTAGTGACAGAAGACTGGCCTCAGTAAGATTATTACATTGGCAACGAGGAGTAAAGTGAGTTTTTTTCTTCCCTCTGAACCATCTTTACTTTTAAGACAAGTAATCCTCCGGCAAGAAAGATGCCTCTTTTTAGGAAATTTGAAGCCTGCGATGCAAGCACAGAAGATTGGGCCCAATACACAGAGTGCATGCATTACTTTTTCAGGCTAACAGTATTGAGGGGGACAAGAACCAGAAAATGATCCTGTTGACAGCATGTGGGGTCCCGACCTTCAGTGTAATCGAAAGCCTGACCTACAGGATGATCTTGACTCCAAAACCTTTAATGAATTGGTGGAATTGGTTAAAAGCTATTATGACCCTAAACCCCCACTGGGAAATCTGTCACCAAATTTCTGACCAGGTTGCAAAAATTGGCAGAGAACTGTGAATTCGGGCCACCCCTGAACAATATGTTGTGAGATAGGCTGGTCTATGGAATTAATGAGGTGACAGTCCAAAACAATTATTGGCAGAACTCAATTTGGATCTAAAGGAGGCCATTGAGATAGCTCTATTGTTGGAGAATGCAGAGAAAAGAGCTCAGGAACTACAGGGAACGTCAGATAGCTGTATCCTCCAATTGAGGGAAGGGGCCTCAACTGAGAATGAAGGTATCAGTACAATATCCCAGCATCTCTGGCAGTGCTGCAGTCTGAGTCAAATAACCAAGCAGTCAAGGGAAGTCAGGGACAGTCTTCAGGCTCGTAGGGAGCATACTCCAGAAGGTTGGAGATGCCAGATGGCAGACTATTGCAAGTGCTGCAGAAGGCCACAACTGAGGGTAAGAGATAGGGACAGTCAAAACACATGCTATTTCGAGAAAAAGCCAAGGCCAGCACCAGACTGTACCTTGCGGAGAGGCCCACAACCAAGGACAATGCAATTAAATTACTTTTCCATGACAAAGGTTGGCCCACAACGGTGGAGTTGTTAGTAAATGGCCACCCATTAAAAATGGAAGTGGGTATGGGGGCTGCGGCTTCCGTTCTTGGGAGTAAACTTATAGTCACCTTTGGACTGGTATTCAACTCCTGAACTTAGAAAACATGAAGGCCACTTACACAGGGAAACCGTTGAAGCTAAAGGGCACCACAGTGAGCCCAATGGCTTACAGGCAGCAGTCAGCTTGACTTCCACTCATCATTGTACGGGGACAAGGACCTAGCATTATGGTGAGAGATTCGGATCCAACGCATCAGACTGAACTGGCCTGAGATCTTTATGCTCGGTGCAGGGAGGACTGTACAAAGTCATCAATCAGTATCCTGAAATCTCCCAAGAAGGGCTTAGGAAAATCAAGAGAGCCAAAGTTAAGATCTATGTTGACCCCGATGCTATGCCTAAGTATCCTAGAGTGAGACCAGTTCCATGCTCCCTTTTGGAAAAGGTAGAGTCAGAACTTGGTGTTGGTCACAGGAACTTCAGAACGCGAACAGCTAGCTAACCTGGAACAGGTCTTAAGAGTGATTTCTGGAGGTCAGGGTACTCCTGAAAAGGGAAAAATGTGCCTTTCAAGAAAGTGCCGTGACTATTTGGATTATCAGGTGGATGGCAAGAATCTTCATTTGGTGGAAGACAAGGTGCGAGCCACGATGAAGGAGCCAACTACAAGGAACCTTCCTGGGGTTAGTAAATTATTACGGGAAGTTTATTCCAAATTTAGTTTCTTTGCTGACCCCCTTGCATACTTTAATATAGAACCACCAAAGGTGGTGTTGGGGGAGGGGGGTTGGGAGGGGTGGGGGGAATGGTGCCACAGTTGGAGGCTTTCAACAGAGTTATACAGCAACTTTTGTCCTCTAATTTATTGATTCACTTTAACCCCAAAAAAGACCGGGGGTGGGGCAATTCTCCCCCAAAATATTCTAAGTGTTGAATTCGCATAAAACCGGGAGTAAATTCCGTTGTTTTTTTCAGCAGGATATTCAAAATGAATCTCCTGCACTCTCACGCTAGTGCACTCTGCACTGCACAATCATGCAAAAAATCTTTGGGGGGGCCTATTCCCGCTGGAGAGGCTGGCAGCATAGCGCTGAGCGGGCCACTGTGCATGTGCCGATCTGTCAGCGCGGAGATTGATGCATGCGCAGTGGCCCTGCACTGCCGGCCTCCCGATTGCTGGCCAGCTCGATCACTGGCTAGCCCTGCAACTGCTTAGCGCAATGCTGCTGGCCTCTCCAGTGGGAACAGGCTCCGCCCACAGATTTTTTGCATGATTCGCCCCTGAACGACATGTTGTGAGATAGGCTGGTCTGTGGAATTAATGAGGTGACAGTCCAAAAAAATTATTTATGCTGCAAAAGCAGCGCAGTGGGCTGTGAGAATCACCCCCCCTTTATCTTGACATACAATGCCTCCCCTTATGGGTTGGTGCAGTACTGGCACATTGTTGGACAGATGGGACTGAGAAGCCTATTGTGAATGCATCTAGGACCTTCTCAGACACTGAACTGAGGTGTTCCCAGATTGAGAAATAGGGGTTGGCAGTTGTCTTCGGCATTAAAAAGTTCCATCAATACATCTACCTTAGACGTGTTTTGTAGTGACTGATCATAAACCATTATTGGGACTTTTTTAAAGACGACAAAGCAATATCCCCCCATTGCCTCTGCCTGGATACACCATTGGGCTGTGTTACTGGTGGCTTATGGATACCTCCTTGAGCACCACTCTGGGACCCAGATAGTTGACGCCAATGCACCGAGTTGTCTGCCGTTGCCTGGAAGTTCAGTTCCACCACCAGCTGTGGAGGAAGTCATGATGACCCTCAATTTTTCAAACACCTTGCTGGTATTTGTGAAGCAAATCAAGGACTGGACGCAAAAGGACCCAGTCTAGACTAAATTAAAAAAACATTATTCTATATGGGGGATTCAGAGGTCAGCCCTCAGATATAACGAAACACTACTGGATGAAGAAAGACGCGTAGTTGTCCCTCACCCAGGGCACATTCAATACTCATGGAATTACACCACAGCCACCCTGGGATTTTGAAGATGAAAATGCTGGCCAGGAGCTACGTATGATGGCCCGGCCTTGACACAAACATTACCAACTTGGTCAGTCAGTGTTAATCATGCCAAGAGAATCAAAAACTGTCCCCCTCAGCCTCCCTACAACCAGGGAGTGGCCTGATAGGCCCTGGGTGCGAGTGCATGTAGACTTTGCCGGGCCTTTATTGGGCTCCATGTTCCTGATTATGGTCGATGTGCACTCCAACTGGTTGGCGGTGCATCACATGAACTCCACCACTTCCTATCCTATTGAGAAATTATAATAAAGTTTCTGCACACACGGGATACCTGAAGTCCTGACAATGGCATTGCCTTTACTAGCACCAAGTTTCAGACCTTCATGCTTTCCAAAGAATCAAACACATTAGAACAGCAGCCTATCACCATCTTCAAATGAGTTGGTTGGATGGGTGATGCAGACTTTTAATCTTGGTATGAAGAAGCAACCTGTAGCATCCATAGAGACCAAACTGGTGCGTGTTTTATTCAACTACAGGACTACCCCACATACAATGACGAGAATCGTCTCAGTGGAATTATTAGTAGATTAGAGGCTTCGGACAAGATTAAGCTTACTTTTCTCAAACCTGGTGGGGAGGGTGGAATCCCAGCAAGAGAACCTGAAGAAGAACAATGATTTTGGAAGGACAGAAAGAACATTCAAAAGCGGTGACCCAGTCCACGTGAGGATCTTCAGAGACGGTCTCAGTTGGGTCCATGGGATTATAACGGAGAAAATGGGGCCTGTATCGTATAAAGTCCAAGTACAGGGCAAAGCTGTCAGAAAACACCAGGACCATTTGGGAGCCCAGCTCAGTGCAGGCCTCATTGCCAGCCATGGGGATGGTCACTGCCAGTGTTGAGCCATAAGTGGAGGTCGACCCCACACTGGCCCCTCTGGGTGATGAGAATATGGATTCCAATATAGCAACTGAAGAGACCAGCTCCCCTAATGAAGCGAGACCTCAAGAAGAACCAGAATTGGTGGCTTTGCAAAGCAAAGGTTTCCCATTCGCTTCTCACCCCCGGTCCTGCCTCCAGCTAACCCCAAGCTAATCGCTAAGCAGTGGAGAAGACCCCCCACCCACTCCCCCATGGTGGGGTTGTGAGGGATTAAAGGGACTTGGGGGGGGAGGGGGAGGTGTTGTGATGGCCACGGGGGATCATCAACGGGTCTCCCCATGGCCTTGTAAAATACGAGCCTGGAGTACAGGTGAAGGGAAGGAGCATCGGGGGGAGGGGGGGGGCGGGGGGAGGGGGGGTTGGTTTAAAACCAGCTGACTCCACTTAGGCCAGCAGTCAATAGTCTCAGGACTGATCTGCACTCCGTAGCCATTGAATAGTGCTCAGAGGTCACTATAAATAAAAGGGTGAATGGTGACAGGAGACTGGCCTTGGTAAGATTATTACACTTGTTCTGCCTACAAGAACAAATGGAATTAATTCAGCTCCCCTTGCATACTGAGTCTTAATGACCTCCCATATACAATAGTGAAAAACAAACTGCCGAATCTTGAAATATTGCTTGCTCAGTCCTGGAATTGAAAATAATTCATTGGCATGGCCATCCTTACTACCACTCACAAGGCCATCCTCATCTTGTTCTGAGACTACAGCTTTGCCTGATTTCAGTGAGCTTGTCCATCAGAATTTCTTTCTGAAGGCCCTGGATGAATATGGCTCCTTGGTGAAAGCCCTTTTCCCCTTCCTCCTCCCTTTTCAAGCAACTTGGCCTCCTCTGTGCTCATTCTCCTTGTCATGCTGCAGGACAAGGGGATGGAAAGTACTGCACCCATGGTGGGAAGAAAGTGGTCTGAGCAAAAACCTTGAAATCGGAACAAGAGCTCTCACCACTTGCCACACCACTCCCTGTGAACTGCAGCAACATTAAGTAGCAGTTTAAACCCTTGAACACCTATACCAACTCAGCAACAGCCAGCAGAATTCAAATGCAATTCATCACCTTACTGCAAATCAGGCAAATCAGCATTGCATGTTGACTGATGTCACAATCTGTCCATTTTGCATATCTCTACTGCAGACGTCTATCAATCACGCTAACAACTTACTCAAAATAGCATTCAGCAGGGCCTGCAGCAGGAGTATTCATGCATGACATCAATGGTATTTTGGAGCCACATGGCACTTATAGTGCCAAAAATATGGGGACTCTGCAACCAAGTTTAGTGACCAGTGTGTTCCACCCTGGCACTTCTTCTTCAAAACTTCAAAACACTTGGAAGACCAGCCAGAAGCGTCAGTAACCAGGGATAGTCAAGTCTAGAGGTAACAAAAATGTGGGTGAGCGTTTCAGCAGCAGATGAGTTGTGAAGGAGCGGAGAAAGTTGATATTAGAGGTGAAAATAGGTGATCTTAGTGATGGCATAGATATATGTTCAGAAACACATCTCAGGATTAAACATGACACCACGGTGCCAAATGATCTGGTTCAGTCTCAGACAGTTGCCAGGGAAAAGAGATGGATTTGGTACCTAAGGAATGGAGGTTTGTGCAGGAACAGGTGACAATTGCTTCAGTCTTCCCAATATTTACTTAGAGGAAATTCCTGCTCATCCAGTACTGGATATTGAAGAAGTAGTCTGACAATTAAGAAGCAGTGGAGAGGTGGGGGGGTCGAGTAAGTGGTGGATCTGTTATTGTTGTAGGTCTTAGATGTGGTAATTGTGGGGCCTGGACTTACATATAATGTTGGAGGCAATGCTTTTAGCAAATGAACATTATACTATTTTCATTAGGTCGTGGGTAGCCCCTGAGAAGGAGAGGTGCTTCAAGAAGCGTCGACCCTGCCTTTGCGAGGCCTGGGCTCAGCAGGCTCTGGCTGACAGTACTTAGTTAGGGCCTCTGCTTAGGGATACGAGCCCCACTCATGTATTATTTTCACCATATTCTGGCAGTTCCTGCAGCCAAACGTCATGCGTTGCACTCCTTTGGATCCCCACCAGCAAGGCCGAGTGGGATTCTGACGCTTGGGCAACCCAAAACTCCCATATATCCCAACCAGGCATGCGCCAGGGAAAGGTCTCTCCATAGTGGCATCACAGTGACCAAAACAACAATAGACACGGGTTATAATCCCAGCTCGATTGGCATAAAGAATGCATGCCATGGACTTCTTTCGATGGTGGGAGAGATCATCGCTTCTCATTGGACAGCTAGCATTTACCTCAAACCGGGTAGGCCCCCGTCAGGAAGGTGCTGTCCTGCCACAGTCCACCTGCTGCAATAGGTGCTTGGAGCTTACAGTTATTGTCCAACAAGTGGACTGTCATAGAACATAGAACATAGAACAGTACAGCACAGAACAGGCCCTTCGGCCCACGATGTTGTGCCGAGCTTTATCTGAAACCAAGATCAAGCTATCCCACTCCCTATCATCCTGGTGTGCTCCATGTGCCTATCCAATAACCGCTTAAATGTTCCTAATATCACACCCAGCAAGACAAAGAAAGAAACAAAAATACCAGCCCTTTATTTTGCAAGCTGGAACGTCAGAACCTTGTGTCTGGGCTTGTCAGAAGATGTCACACAGATCGTGGACTCTCAGAAGACCGCCTTCATCAATAACAAGTTGATTAGACTTAATGTGAATATTGTAGGACTTCAGGAGACATGCCTCCTTACAAGCAGATCAAGTGAGCAAGACTACACTTTTTGCTGGCAGGATAGAGACCCAAAAGAACAGCATGGAGTGGACTTCACCATCAGAAACTCCATGCTCAGCATGATAGAGCCACCCACAAATGGCTCAGAACGCATACTGTCCATTTGACTGTCTGCCGTTCTTTGACCAGTATACTTGCTCAGCATCTATCCCCCAACACTCTGTTCCTCACCTGAAGTTAAAGACCAGTTCTACAAGGAACTGCACAACATCATCAGCAGCATCCCTAACACTGAACATCTGTTCCTGCTGGGGGCTTTAACGCCAGGGTTGGGGCCGACCAGGACCCATGGCCTTCCTGTCTAACGACATGGCACTGGAAGGGAGAACGAGAGCGGACAGAGATTGCTGGAGTTGTGTGTGTTACTATAACATCTGCATCACCAACTCGTTCTTCCAAACCAAACCCTGTCGCCTCCATAAACAGTGCTCTAATTATACATAGCTTCCACAGTGCAGGCTGCGACACTAACCACTCCCTGGTGTGCGGCAAAGTTACATTGAAACATAGAAGATAGGAACAGAAGTAGGTTATTTGACCTTTCAAGACTGCTCCATCATTCATTATGAACATGACTGGTCAACTCAAAAGCCTGATCCTGCCTTCCCCCCACATCTTGTGATCCCTTTCGCCCCAGGAGCTATATCTAACTCCTTCCTGAAAACATACAATGTTTTGGCCTCAAGTGCTTCCTGTGGTAGTAAATTTGACAGGCTGACCACTCACTGGGTGAAGAAATTTCTCCTCATCTCAGTTCTAAAAGGTTTACCCCTTTTCCTTAGACTACGACCCCTGGATTTAGATTGCCCCAACATTGGGAACAACCTTCCTACATCTACCCTCTCTCGTCCTGTTAGAATTTTATGGGTTTCTAGTAGATCTATCTTCATTCTTCTGAACTCCAGCAAATATAATCCTAACCGACTCAATCACTCCTCAATTGTCAGTCCAGCCATCCCAGGAATCAGTCTGGTAATACTTCTCTGCACTCCCTCTACAGGAAGAACATTCTTCCTCAGGTAAGGAGACCAAAACTGCACACAAAATACCAAATGTGGCCTCATCAAGGCCACATTTGCCTGTATAATTGCAGCAAGATTAGATTCCAGTAAGAATAGATTCGATAGAAAGTTAGATTCCAACCAAAGAAGAAACATCATTCTAAACAAAATGGTCATCTGTGCATCTCATCCACTACTGTCACAGGAATTTCTCAATTCTCTTGAACAAGCCTTTCAAAACACCCCTGCAGGGGATGCAGAGACCAATTGGGCCCACATTAGAGACATAATCTATAATTCAGTAATGACCAGCTTTGGTAAACGTGAGAAGCAGAATGCAGACTAGTTTCAATCCCACTTTGAAGAGATAGAACCAATCATAGTCACCAAGTCAAGTGTACCACACTGCTGAACAACAAATAAGCCCCCAACAAGAAAACATCCTCAGCACTTAAAGCCGCCAGAAGCACCGCACAAAGCACGGCTAGGTACTGTGCAAACAACTACTGGCAAAACCAATGCAGTTGTATCCAGCTGGTCTCTGACACCGGAAACGTCACAGAAATGTACGATGGTATCTTAATTGGGCCAACCATCAAGAAGACCATCCCTCTCAAGTCTAAATCAGGGGAAACAATCACTGACCAAAGCAAGGAAATGAACCGCTGGGTGGAGCACTACCTAGAACTGTACTCGAGGGAAAAGTTTCTCACTGATGATCCCGACAATACAGTTCAGCCTCTGTCAGTCATGGATGAGCCAGACGGACAGCCAATAGAACCAGAGCTTAGTAATGCCATCAATTTTCCACCTGAAGAAGGGGCTTGGGGCTCCGAAAGCTTGTGTGGCTTTTGCTACCAAATAAACCTGTTGGACTTTAACCTGGTGTTGTTAAACTTCTTACTGTAATCAATTTTCCAGCCAGCAGAAAGGACAGCATTACCCCTGAAATAATCAAGTGTGCTAAGCCATCTATACTCTCAAAACCTGATGAACTACTTTGCCAGTGCTGGGATGAGGGAGCAGAACCACAGGATATGCCCGATGCCAACATCATCACCATCTATAAGAACAAGGGTGACCGCGGTAACTGCAACAACTACCGAGGAAGCCCCCACAGTAAGAAAGTCATTGCCTGAGGTGTTCGAAGCAGACTTCAGAAGCTGGCTGATCATGTCACCCTGAGGCACAGTGCTGCTTTCGTGCAGAGAGATCAACATGCTGTTCTCTCTCCACCAGGAGAAATTCCGTGAACAACGGATACCCCTCAACATTGCCATCATAGATCTCACCAAAACATTTGACCTCAGCAGCAGACATTGTCTTTTCAATCTACGAGCAAAGATCAGATGTCTGCCAAAGCTACTAAGCCTCATCATTTCATTCCATGACAACGCAAAAGACGCAGTCCAGTATAACAGTGCCTCATCAGCCCCCTTCCCGTCTTGAGTGGCATGAAACAGGGCTGTGTCTTCACACCCACACTGTTTGGGATCTTTTCTCACTGCTGCTCTCTCATGCGTACAAGTCTTCAGAAGAAGAAAATTTCCTCTACACAAGATCAGATGGGCAGCCTGTTCAACCTTTCCTATCACAGAGCAAAGACAAAAGTATCGACAGCCCTCATCAGGAAACTCCTCCAAGCTGACAATGTTGCATTAACATCCCACATTGGAGCGTGTGCAGAGACTGATCACAGGCTTGTGGCTGCTTGCAATGGATTCGGCATAACCATCAGTCTCACGAAAATGAGCATCATGGGACCGGACGTCAGAAATGCTCCATCCATCAACATCAGTGACCACACTCTGGAAGTATTCCAAGAGTTCAACCATTTGGGCTCAACCATTACCAGCAACCTGTCTCTCAATGTAGAAATCAATAGGCGCATTGGAAAGGCATCTGCTGCTATGTGCAGTCTGACCAAGAGGATGTGGGAAAATGGTGCACTCACACGGAACACAAAGTTTGCGCATTTCAAGCCAATGTCCTCAGTATCCTGCTCTACAGCAGTGAGGCCTGGACAATGTATGTCACCAGGTTAAAGTCCAACAGGTTCATTTGGTAGCAAACGCCACTAGCTTTCAGAGCGCTGCTCCTTCGTCAGCTGGAGTGGAAAGATTTCCACTCCATCTGACGAAGGAGCAGCACTCCAAAAGCTAGTGGCGTTTGCTACCAAATAACTTCTGGTTATTCAGGTTGCCAGGTAAACCCATTAAGAGCCTTGTTAAGCCCACCTACAGGAGGCTGGCTGAGGTTTTCCAGTTGGCCTCCAGTTTCCCAACCTGATAGGGGGGTAATTTCACGGCCAGGAGCTGGTCACCCAATGTAGGCTAGGGGGGCAGTCTCCAGGCAGACCTAAAACCCTCTCTGCTTTCATGGGTCAAAGGGATCTGCACCCCTTCTCCCCTCCCATCTCTGACCCCCGCCCCCCAACTCCCCCCACTAAGTGTGGTGCCTGTTTTTTATTTTAACTTTTAAAAAATGTTGATGAAAGGATGCCTCCATGTTAAAGTGTTCTATCAGTTACTTACCATTCACTGCAGGCTGTTGTTCCTCTCAAGCTAGAAATAGCATCTTAAGCATCATCACTCTATGGAATTCAATATTAAGTGGGCAAGTCTAAATCATCCTCTCCCATAATTTCAAAGCTATAGAACTCCCTCCATCCCTTAGTGTGCCCTATTTTCTAATAGGTCCTCCAGCTTTGAAACTCACCTGCTGCCTTTAATTGGAAAAGGAACCAGACTCTATGCCAATTAATAGGGCGCCTCCATGAAAATCCCAAAGATATCACCCAGGTGTGGGTTCAGGATCCGGAAACAGTCTCGACTTCTGCTTTCCACCCAAAGGGAAAATCCAGCTTAGTGTCATTGCAAGACCTCATCCAGGGGCTCATGCGCTCCAAGAGGACAGGAAAGCACAGATCGGCCCTGGTGGGATAGCAGAGCAGCTGCATACCCCTCACAGGGCACTCCTGGTGTCAAAGGCAGCTCCTCAGCCCCTTTCTGGATGGCACCAATGTTTCATGAAGCTGCATTGCGACAAATGCAGTCGGCCTTCCAGGTGCTGGGGCCCTCAAGATTTTAGCCATCCAGAGGATGAATGCCATGGTAATCTAATGCGCCAGAACAGAAAGGCAAGCAGCCTACCTCCACCTCAGCCACATATGTCAGGACAGAACAAGCATTCGCATAAATCCACCTATTTACACTGCGTCTCATCAGGAAAATTTGGCTCAAAATTTAAACGAAAGGCTTCAGCTAAGGTCTCGAGTGCTTATTGGGCCATCACCAGTTGGTGATCCTTTGAGAAGGAGAAGGTGTGCAATGCATAAAGAATGTGTGCCTTGGCTATCCTGTCATGACAGGCTTGAGATGGTCAGGGCATTCAAATAGTGGTCAATAAGGCTGTATGATGGGGAAAAGTGAAGCACTTACACAGGTGTTTAAGGTAGGCTCAGGAATAACGTGTTCATGTGAGTGATCCACATGTCGCCCTGGCACGCATGTGAATACCCATTAGCATTGATCCCTTGTGTGCATTGCTATTATCTGTCTAGTCTCGAACCCTCTCCTGATCCTTTTCCTCTTCGGAGGATGCATGCTCAAAGAGATCCTCATTCTCCAAGGCTACTCCGGTTTGGGGCTCCAAGTTGTGTAGAACACAGCATAACATAACGATTTGTGAGATTCTTGATGGTGCATAATACAGGCTCCTCCAGATCTATTCAAGCACTGGAACATCATTTTCAGGATGCCTGTGTCCTGCTGAATAGTTTTCCTTGCAGTTATGTGGCACCAGTTTCAGATATCCTCCGTCTCTGTGTTGAGGTGCCTCATGAGTGTAAGGAGCCATGTTTTTAGAACCGAGCTCATACAATATCCGTCTACGAAGGTGTCTAAAAATCTGAGGTATCTGCACTTTCTCAGAATGCTAGAGTTGCATGACGGCTCGCCAGGAATCTTGTATGGACCTTCAGGATTCTTTCACTATGTATCAGCCATACGTTCAGTGAGTGGATACCCTTTCTTTTGATGAGGGCTCCTGGCTGCTTTGCAGGAAGCTTCTAGCCATATCCATGTGGCCAATTACTGGAGTAATACAGCGATTGCCCCAATTTCAACCACCCTCTCGGCCTTACTGGTTGATCTGTGCAAAAGGGCACTTATTGGCCTGCCCTCTATCTAAGACAACGATTATGGCTTTCTCTGCCCTCCTCTTCTGCATTTCCTATCATCCTGATTAGTCTTTTGTCCCTCTGAGTGTTCCAGCTCTGTTCCCTGTGAAAAGCACCTGTCCATCTCCCTCAATCACCTCCTCAAATTTGAGTACATGAGTCCCATTGCTAATTACTGTGTTCAGGTCTGAAAGCCTCTCAAATCCCTTACACTGCAAGCATGTTGCACTTGGAAAGACCCTTCCCATAATCTGCCTCTGATGAGTTTACCCACTTGGCAATACCTCCAGCTTTTCCCTCCCGGGCTGTATTGCCTCTCACCCTTCCAGGACTGAAATGCTGCTGCTCTCAATGGCTTCTACCCCCAGCCACCACTCACCCGCCACTGACCTCTCGCTTCCTTATAACTAGTGAGCCACTGAAGATCCGTGAACATTGTGTGCCTCTGGTAGAATTTTAAAAGTAGCTGAAAATGTCAGTAAATTGACATCATATCAGGCTTAATTGCTTGCCCATTGTTACTAAGCATGTTTCCAAGCTTGCTGTGTGATGGCCTCCAGAAATTTGACCCAACAACGGGGCACATTAAGGCACTATTACACAGTGATCCCCTACTATTTAACCAGTCTGATAAATTTCAGCTCTTTACCTTAGAACTGTCCCTGAAGATAAATTGGTGAGCTGAGGCTGCTCCTATTTTCCTGTGATCTACCAGCTTAATAATTACAACTTACACTTCATTAGTATTTATGTAAATCTGGATTCAACATTAGAAAGAGGAGAAAGTGGGTTTCCAGAATCTGAATTAAAAGATTACTCCGAAAGTTTCGTGAAAAGTCTTTGCAAAGTACAATCACTATGAATTTCTAGATTAATAAGAAACTAAGCAGATGACTTTTCCATATGTGGGCATACTAGAGCTACTGCCACTTTTATGTCAGTGAAATATTCTCTTTGGCACTGGTGATGGGATTGGGTGGCACAAAGCTCCATTAAGAAGTCATTCCATCATTTGGCTTCCACTGAGTTTGTTAACCACCTGAGATGCAAATATGAATAAAACACCTGTTAACATTTGATAGACAAAAGTAATAAAACCTTCTATCTCCTTCCCTCACCCAATAGAGAAGAACCATCCTTTGAACTCTTTATGTGGTGCAGCCCCATAAGACACTGTTGAAGATTTTTTCATCTACCATTTTGCCAGGTGGATCACATCACAGAATGCATGAAGCATTCATATCAAGATAGGTGAATTAATGACATGAACTCATACAAATAACCTAATAGTCATTCCATAGATATGGCTGCTTGGTGACCAAGGTTGAGATTTAAATATTCCAAGATATCGCTGAAAAAAGAGACATGTGGAAGCTTCACCACATCTCCTTTTTCAAAAAAACTCAAGTTCTGTACTACCAAACAACTATTCCAGGATAGTTGATATTTCAAAAAGATAGTCAAAATGGATAATGAGGAGGGATAGCCCTTATAATAAATGTGGGTGGAAAAAGGAAATAACAAAGGGAAGAAAACATTGGTGAAAATAGTTTATATGCTCCCTAATTGTAGCCACACAGTTGGACAGATGGACAGGAGCTTGTAACAAGAGCTATGTAATAATTGTGGGGAACTTTATTCTTCATGCAGATTATGAATCAAATTGACAAAAGTAATTTGGAAGGAAAGTTCATGAAATGCATTTAAGTTTCTTCAAACAATATATCAAAGGCCAGCCAAAGCAGAGCCAACTTTAGAGCTTGCTTTGTATAACAGGATTAATTAGCAGTCTCATAATCAGGGGTCCTCAAGGAAAGTGTGATCATATTATGACAGAATTTTACATTGTGTTTGAGTGTGATCCAAATTAATCTAAAAGTAGAGTATTAAACTTGTTGGAGAGAAAGGATGTACAGGAATGGTCAAGGACACAATCAATTTGGTAAGAGTTCAGGAACAATAGAGTTGTCATTACTCTACTGAGTATATTATATAAATCACCAATTAGTGAAAAACAAATATAAAAATAAAAATATCACTGGAGTAACAGAGAGGCGCAGTAACTATAGAGCAGTGATTGTATACATTTAACTATTCTAATATAAGTTGGGTAAGTCATAGAATACAAGGCAGGTGGAGGGATGGGGAGGAGGAGAAGAGTATCTTAAATGTTCATATGCTTCCCGGGGTTATTATTCCTGGGGGTTACCCCACATCCTGAGGTTATCATTGACCAGAAGCTGAACTGGACTAACCAAATAAATACTCTGGCCACAAGAGCAGGCCAGAGGCTAGTAACTCACTTCCTGACTGTCCAAAACCTGTCCACCATTTACGAGGCACAAGTCAGGAGTCTGATGGAACACTCGCCAATTGCCTGAATGAGAGCAGCTCCAACAACACTCAAGATGTTCAACACCATCCAGGACAAAGCAGCCCGCTTGATTGGCATCTTTTCCACAAACATTCACTTCCTCAACCGCCAACAATCAGTAAAAGCAATGTGTACCAACTACAAGGTTCACTATAGAAACTCATCAAGGTTTCTAAGGCAGCAGCTTCCAAACCTACAACCACTACAATCTAGAAGGACAAAAACAGCAGACACATAGGAACATTGGCACCTGGAAATTTCCTTCCAAGCCACTTCTGTCCTGACTTGGAAAAGTACTGCCTTTCCCTCACTGTCACTCGGTCAAAATCCTGGAACTCCCACCCTCACAACACTGTGGGTTTACCTGCACGACAGGGATTGCAGCAGTTCAAGAAGGCAGCTCACTACCACCTTCTGAAGGGCAATTAGGGACCTCTTTTTGGTCCAAACAATTAAACGAACTCAAATTAACTCAGGGACAAATTAAAAGGGGCAGTTCCCAAAAGGAGGGAAACTGCCTGAAACAAAAGACAAAGCGTAATGGAAACTTGAAAACACCAAATTAAAATGTGATTAAAGAGGTCAATAATGTACCCCAGCCCCTGCGGTGCCCAGTGGGCACGGAAGGCGTTAACAGTGCCCTCGGATACTGCATGCTCTCTCTCCAGGGACACCCGGCCATCAATATAGCCGCGGTAGAGAGGCAGACGGTCAGGTTGGACGACCCCCTCGGTCACCTGCTGCCTGGACCTGTAGATGGCACAAGGGCAATTAGGGATGAGCAATAAATTCTGGCCTAGCCAGTGATGCCACATCATCTAACAAATAACAAACAAGGAGAATTTTCTTGCTCAGTACATTTCCAACTCAATGAGGAAGGAGACATTCAAAGACAGCTTGCAAAATACAAAACCAAACATCTACTGTTACATAGTGATTGGGCAGTATTTGCTGAACAATCATGAGTGTGCTAATAACTTCACACTAACAACCAATTTAAGATCATCAGTCAAGCTCATAAAGTGGCTTGAAACAACATACATTCATAACCAGGCATACGTTGGCTGAAAACAATAGGAATATGTTCAAGCCTTGTGACTTTTTTCAATTACCCAGCAGCTTGGGTGTCTATAGTTCTCCATGGAGATGCCTCATCCAGAGGTCACTTGCCAACCAACAAGTATCTTTTCGTCCTGCCGTATAAATTGTTAGGTTTGTTTGAAATTTGACATTCTTAAAAGCACCAGCAACATGTCTTTCTTTTCGGCAATATTCATGTTCTGTACTGCCAAGCAAGTGCTATGTTATTAAGTTTTTTGTTATAGTGCTACATAAATGTTTTGATTACTACCTTTGCACATTTTACCCACTATTTTGTCTGAAGCAGCCTTCCACTTGTTTCATGACGAATGTCACAATGGGATCCATTGAGTGGATAGTCAATAGGTAGATGAGTAGTTGAAGGAACATATAGTGCAAAGGGAACAGACCTTAGGATCTGCTTTGTTATATTTTATAATTGGTTAACCTTTATGATATTCCAGCGTCCTTGGGAGCAATATAAGCGACTGATCTGGCAATAGGTGCCCTATGTGGTTGGCATGTTGACACAGTGATTAGCAATTCTGGCCTTGGATTGCTGTCTGTGTGAAGTTTGTACATTCTCCTCATGTCTGCATGGGTTTCCTCTAGATGCTCCAGTTTCCTCCTAAAGTCCAAAGGTGTGCAGGCTAGGTTGATTGGCCAAGCTAAATTGCCCTTACTGTCCCAAGATGTGTAGGTTAGAGGGATTAGCGGATAAATACGTGCAGTTACAGGGATCGGTTCTGGATGGGATGTTCTGTAGGAGAGTGGGTGCAGACTTGGGCCGAATGACCTGCTTCTGCACTGCAGGGATTCTATGACTCTATGATGCTGCACAGCACTATCATTCTGGACATACTTGCTAGAAGTGTGCTTCCAGACCTGCAAAGGCATCCAAAGCATATCTTCAACATTTCAATGACTTGTTCCATGGTTCACTGAAGTTCTCATTGTCGTGTTCCTACCCATAATGTAGAGTTCCTCACAGGGCTCCTCTCTTGTCTCCTGTGAGTCTGCTTCCTGGAATGACAACTTCTGGAATGTTGAACTGCATCAGTATGAAGGCACAATGACAGATCTGCATGAACAACCCTCTTGTAGGTGCACACCAACTGGGCATTGATGGACAAATTTGTTGGGAATTTATAAAGCGTTTTGATGCAGTGGTGATGCTTGGATTGGCATGTGCATGCAGACACCTGGGCTTCTACCAGAGAATCAAATCTCAATATTCACTCATTCTGGCTACTGTCATCAAGAGGAAAATTTAAGTAATGTTCAGCAATGGCAAACAAGCCATCAATGGGCCTTATGGGTTTATGTGCAGCTGACTGGGAGGTCCTGGATATGCTGCCAGTAGCACACTGGAAGGATCCACAGGCAGAAACGTTGGGTTTGGTTGTCACTTTCTGTGGTGAACCATCGTTGGTGCCCACTAGATAGTACTGAGCCAGGGTCTGGCCAGTACTACAAGTATGTAATATGTTGCTGTTGGGGTTAGGGATGGGTTGTTCTACTTGTTGCTGTTGGGGTTAGGGTTGGGCTGTTACACCTTGTATTATAGTTATTGTGGTACATCCCAGTCGGGCTCCGCTTCCTGGGAGAGGTATAAAGGTCTCTGCTCTGTCTGGGACCCCTCAGTCTGGGATCATGTATATAATTAGTAGCTGCCTTGTTACAGCAAATAAAAGCCTTTATTTCCTGAGCATCAAGCCTCGTGTGTGATAACGCGCATCAATTTTATTTGCTGTAAATAAACTCTCGTCGAAGAAAAAAAAGAGAGTATGGAGCAGATACTGAAGCCTGAACGCCTTACACTAGATCCACGGGCGGTGGGCGCCTCTAACACCTTCGACCACTGGTTGAAATGTTTTGAGGACTACCTGGCAGCCTCCGCAGCGGTCACTACAGATGATGACAGACTCCGGGTCCTCCATGCGAGGGTAAGCGACACCGTCTACCTCGCGATCCGTACGGCCACCGACTACACAAAGGCCCTCGAGCTTCTTAAGAAGCGTTATATTAAACCGCCCAACGAAAAACACACTCATTACCTCTTAGCCACTCGACGACGGCAGTCCGGCGAAACGATGGAGGAATACGCGAATGAGCTCCTACAGCTAGCCAGGGGCTGTAACTGCAAAGCAGTGTCGGCAGAGCAGAATATGAACGACCTCGCTCGAGATGCGTTTGTGGCGGGAGTCGGATCATCGTACATCCGATTCAAACTACTGGAGAAAGGTAACCTTGACCTCACCCAGGCAATAGAACTAGCGGAGATGCTGGAGACGGCCTCCAAAAGCCTAGTATTGTATCCTGAAGACCACGTGGAGACAACGTGGGAGGAGCAGTCGCCAATCTCTCCTCGTCCCTCGGGTTCGAAATGCTGCGTAATGGCGTGCTCACACTCGGGCCAGACGACGGCAGCAGCTCCGGGCGGCCCGCGGTGTTACTTCTGTGGGGGAGTGAAGCATACTCGGCAACGGTGTCCCGCTAAAGCTGTGTTGTGCTCCGCCTGCGGTAAGAAGGGGCACTATTCGAAAGTGTGCCGATCTAAATCTGCTTCTCGGAACAGCAGTGCGGCCTGCGATTCCTCAGAGCCCGGTTCTTCGTCGTCGACATCGTCGAGGGTTCTGTCCATGTGCGAGGCCAGGACGACGCCATTACGGTAGACGGAGTCGGAGATGCGTGACCACCAGGGGTCACTGAGTTTGGCGCCATCACCCACGTGCGACCTATGGGAGCGGCCATGTTGGTCGGCACTGACCGCGAACGACCAGCAGGGGTCATCCTCGTCGATTTCAGCTGCCTGCAGTGGCGCTCATGAACCAACGATGGCGTCGATCATCCTGGACCAGGCCAAGCCTCATAGACTTGACAAGTCTATGATGGACATTCAGGTAAACGACCACTTGATTTATTGTCTGTTTGCCAGCGGGAGCACTGAGAGTTTTATCCACCCAGATGCTGTGAAGCGGTGTGGACTCCGGATTCAACCTGTCAAACAGACAATTTCTATGGCATCAAGGTCCCGGTCTGTCACCGTGCTAGGGAGTTGCGTGGTAACTTTAACGGTGCAAGGCACAGTTTACGAGCGTTTCAAGCTCCTGGTGTTGCCGCACCTTTGCGCGCCAATACTTCTCGGACTAAACTTCATGGTCCACCTGAGGAGTGTAACCCTACAGTATGGTGGGCCACTCCCTTCGCTTTCAGTGGGAGAACAGCAGCCTCCAAATTGCTCGACGCTGAAGATCACCACACCCTCCCTGTTCCAGAATCTTGTGCCAGGCTGCAAGCCCATTGCGACTAAGAGTAGACGTTACAGCGCTGAGGATCGGATCTTCATTCGATCTGAAGTTCAGCGGCTCCTCAAGGAAAGGATCATACAACCTAGCGCTAGTCCGTGGAGAGCGCAGGTCGTGGTGGTCAAGAGTGGGAACAAACCCCGGATGGTCATTGACTATAGTCAGACCATTAATAGATACACGCAGCTGGATGCGTATCCCCTCCCGCGCATATCTGACATGGTCAATCAGATTGCGCAGTACCGGGTGTTCTCCATCCTAGACCTCAAGTCTGCCTACCACCAACTCCCCATTCGCCCAGAGGACCGGCAATACACGGCTTTTGAGGCGGATGGTCGCTTGTATCACTTTCTCAGGGTTCCCTTTGGTGTCACCAATGGGGTCTCGGTCTTCCAGCGTGCTATGGACCGAATGGTGGACCAGAACGGGCTGCGGGCTACCTTCCCGTACCTGGATAACATCACCAGCTGCGGCCATGACCAGCAGGACCACGACACAAATCTCCTGAATTTCCTACGCACTGCATCTCGCCTGAATCTGACCTACAACAGGGAGAAGTGTGTATTTCGTACGCACCGTTTAGCCATCCTCGGATACGTGGTGGAAAACGGGGTCATTGGCCCTGATCCAGACCGTATGCTGAATTTCCCCTGCCCACTCGTGCAAAAGCACTGAGAAGATGCTTAGGCTTCTTCTCTTATTATGCACAGTGGGTTCCCAATTACGCGGACAAAGCCCGTCCGCTCATTAAGTCCACTTCTTTTCCCCTAACACCAGAGGCCCGATTGGCCTTTGATAAATTAAAAGCCGACATCGCAAAAGCTACGATGCACGCTGTTGATGAGTCCATCCCCTTTCAGGTGGAGAGCGATGCATCTGATTTCGCCCTGGCCGCCACACTTAACCAGGCGGGCAGGCCCGTCGCCTTTTTTTCCCGCACCCTCCAAGGCCCTGAAATTCGGCATTCAGTGGTGGAAAAGGAGGCCCAGGCCATTGTGGAGGCCATCAGGCACTGGCGCCATTACTTGGCGGGAAAACGGTTCACCCTGATCACGGACCAGCGGTCCGTGGCGTTCATGTTTAATAACACGCTGAGGGGCAAGATCAAGAACGACAAGATCTTGAGGTGGAGAATTGAACTCTCCACCTATAACTATGACATCATGTATCGTCCAGGGAAACTCAATGAGCCCTCGGATGCCCTCTCGCGTGGAACATGCGCCAGTATACAGGAGGACCGTTTGCAGGCTCTCCATAATGACCTATGCCATCCTGGGGTCACTCGGCTCTACCACTTTATAAAAGCCCGCAATCTGCCCTACTCGGTGGAGGACGTCAGGTCCATAACAAGAAGCTGTCGGGTATGCGCGGAATGCAAACCGCACTTTTACCGACCTGACCGGGCACAATTAGTCAAGGCCACTCGTCCCTTCGAGAGACTGAGTGTCGATTTTAAGGGCCCCCTTCCCTCAACAGATCGGAATGTGTACTTCCTCAACATCATTGACGAGTACTCGAGATTCCCTTTTGTTATTCCCTGCTCTGATACATCCGCTGCCACGGTTATCAAGGCATTCCGTGATCTTTTTACCCTGTTCGGGTACCCCAGCTACATTCACAGCGACAGGGGCTCGTCGTTCATGAGCGATGACTTGAGGCAATACCTGCTCTCATACGGGATTGCCTCTAGTAGAACCACGAGCAACAACCCTAGGGGTAACGGACAGGTGGAACGTGAGAATGCTACAGTCTGGAAGGCTGTCTTACTGGCGTTGAAGTCATAAAGCCTTCCAGTCTCCCGTTGGCAAGAGGTGCTCCCTGATGCGCTCCATTCCATACGCTCACTCCTGTGTACGGCAACCAACGCTACTCCCCATGAGAGGATGTTTTCATTCCCTCGGAAGTCTTCCTCTGGGACCTCATTACCGTCTTGGTTGACGTACTCAGGACCTGTCCTCCTGCGGCGACATGTAAGGGCCCGCAAGTCCGACCCGTTGGTCGAACCAGGTCCATCTCCTCCACGCCAACCCTCTGTATGCCTATGTGGCATACCCTGACGGGCGAGAGGACACGGTCTCGATCCGAGACCTGGCGCCAGCAGGGGACGTAGAAACCCCTGTCACTCCCATACCCCCTGTTACAAACCCCATAACTATTGTTTCCCCTCCGGACACGGCGCGGGCAGCATCGGGACCATTACTCAACCCTTTTACTCCCGTGTACAGCTTGCCTGAGTCCAGAGGATGGTTGCCACTTCAGGGCGTGTCGGAACTCCATGGATTACCATCACCTCAGGGTCAACCGGCCCGTGAGTCTGTGGAGGAACAGTTGGACATCGCCTTGGGGAGAACGCCACTGCAAGTGCCGACTCCGGTGTCATCGCCGGTATTGAGGAGGTCACAACGACGGTGCGGTCCCCCTGACCGTCTGAACTTATAGACTGATGACAAATTATTCTGTTTTTTTGTACCCCGCTGGCCTTTGTCTTCAAAGGAGGGGTGAATGTGGCGAACCATCGTTGGTTCCCACTAGATAGTACTGAGCCAGGATCTGGCCAGTACTACAAGTATGTATATATGTTGCTGTTGGGGTTAGGGATGGGTTGTTCTACTTGTTGCTGTTGGCGTTAGGGTTGGGCTGTTACACCTTGTATTATAGTTATTGTGGTACATCCCAGTCGGGCTCCGCCTCCTGGGATAGGTATAAAGGTCTCTGCTCTGTCTGGGACCCCTCAGTCTGGGATCGTGTATATAATTAGTAGCTGCCTTGTTACAGCAAATAAAAGTCTTTATTTCCTGAGCATCAAGTCTCGTGTGTGATAACGCGCATCACTTTCGCAGCCACTGGTAATGTGCGGGTACCAGGAATCAGGTCTTCCTGCACAAAGCTGCAAATATTTGCTGTCATCTGACATATAAATCTCAACCTGTGGAAATACTGCTCTTCTGAGTGGTAAAGGAAGCTGAAATTCTGACTGCAGATCTGTAACACCAAAAACTCAAACCCTGTCCTCTGCACCTTTCGGCTGTGAAATTTTCTCCCAGGAACCACGCTCCTATGAACTTCTCTGCTGATGCCAAGACAGCATATCATTGCCGATATGAGTGATGATGGTCTTCTTGCCATGATTTACTGTCAACAGACTCAAGGTACCTTCCATTCCGATCCTTCACTGTCACTAGCTCAAACCCTTCTGAACAACACTCAGGATATACCCATATCACATGGACTGCAGGGGTTCAAAAAGGCAGTTCAAAGGCAATTAGGGATGGGATATAAAATTTAGCCTAGCCATAATATATATTTAAAAAAACTGATCTTATCAAATTGAAATCTTCAAAAGGTTGTAGCCATACAAGAGTTCTCTGCCAAACATTTGCCAGAAGGGGAAGTACACAGCAGCTGCAACAAGTGAGCTTTCATGCAGATGGGACAATGATAACTTTAAAAATCTATCTTAGCCTCTTCTCAAACTTGCTTCCATTTCCCCAGTCAATATTCAGAGCCCCAGAAACACATGCTGCTCAAGTACAATTCTAAGGCAAGTTAAAAACAATCTACAAATAAGTCATTAATCTCTCTCAGCATCTTAGTTGCACCAATAAGTAGCCACTTACATCGAATTAGCAAATACCTGACTATGGAGTAGGTTTCTCATAGGCATCCAAATGCACCTCTGTTAAATCTAAAACTGGGTATGTTGGAGCTGGATTGCATGCTCCAAATTTTCATGCCTCCCCAACTCTGTACCCACCTGTTTGTGGGGGTTAAAAGTTCCTTCCATATTTCCTACTGACTACAGGCAGGGAATGTTACACGAGGAATATTGCAATGCGTGGGTTCAAACAGACTATTGTAGTAAATTTGCACAGTCCAAGTGATTCACAGTATGGTAAATGTTATGATGAGCAGGAGTGACTGAGGTTTAAGCTTTGTGGAAGATTGTTTAAGAATGACATATTAAAGATAGAATATTTGAAAATAAAATTATTGTTCAACACTTCTAATGAATGAAATTTATCCTGGGCTAGTTTGGTTCTACTCAGCTCACACAAGGAATCGCATGTCATGCCTTCCCTGTGGCAAGTTTGATTGCAGGGCATTTAATTTGACGGAAAGGTGGCTGGTGAGGGCCCCACGGACCTCTCATCTCTTCCATGATTAAGTTTGTGGTTGGTTGGCTTGTGAGCAACCTTCTGCTGCTGGTATTTGCTCATGCAGGAAGCACAAAAAGCAAACCTTGTTGTGGTTGCTTGTGGGTTTTAAGGGATGGAGGTGGCCCTTGTTCGCAGGTACACAGTGCCTGATTGAGGGACTACGCACTGGAAAGGAGAGGGCTTGCTTTGCACTATTCCCTGCCCTTTCTGTTGAAGCCCTGGAAACCCCACCCCACGAACCCTCTCCTACTATCACTCACCAGTACCTGGGCCCATCAGCGATCCTGGCCCTCAGATGGTTATAGTTCAGGCAGCAACCATTGCCTCTCCGCTGGTGCTGCCGTGCAACGACAAGTTGCTATCTTCTGACTGATTGACAGCCCTCAGAGAGTGGGATTTCTGCCCCCAGGATCCTTGATTCCAGGGAAGGCCCCACATTGCCCAGTTCGGTGTTTGATTTACACTTAATGTGGCGGGCTTTCCAAAAAAAGAGGGAATATTGAACCATCAATGTCCCTTCAGCTGGCTGTCAAGACTCCCAATGACACCATTATACACCACCCAAGGTTTCTGAAATTCTGAAAAAAGTGTTCAACTCCTAATTTGTTTTGTTGTGTTTTCCTCTTTTTGCACAGAGCTTTGTTTTTCTGCCAAAAGTGTTATTGTCGGTTTCCAATCCCTTCTATGCATTGTAACACAGATAACTAATACAACAAATTGGAAGTTACTCAAGTGAGCAGGTAGCTGCCTCATAATCACTTCATGGCCCAGCTCTCCAACAGCAGAATTTGACTTGTTAATTGCAAGTGAGAAATTTAAAATGCAGGAGAATGTTCCCAGCTCCCTAGCTGATCCTAAAACTGAAATATTCCAAATGGTTTAAATAAGCAGAAGGGGCATCAGGAGAATTGTTGCTGATGCCCTTGAAGTGACTGTGTCAACTGAATATTCGGAACAGGATCACAGCAGTTTTGCAATTTACCGGCTGAAAAACTTCTACAATTGGGTTTTTTCAGAGCACTTGAGAATTCATCACATGTGGTGTTCACAGTTATTCCCCTCCCACTCAATGCTATGTTGAAACCGTATGTTCTGGCTGAAATCCAGGAATATTTATCGAATATCCTGCAAACAGGGAACATTTGCAACAAAGAATTATTGTGAACTTGTGGAAAAGCAAAAAAAAGATGCTTTGTGAATTGAGCTATTGAAGAGCTGATGCCATATTGTTCTTCCACAATTAATTCTACTACTACTAGATTCCCATCCCTCAGCTCAGCGGTCCATTGGACTGAATTAATTCAGTCCACATTCACCCATTCCAAATTAACCTGGCCACTTCAGCTATCGTCATAGCAGATTGTGTGTCAATTCAGTTCAGATGTGGGCTTCCATCTCCTTCATAGTATTGGACACGACTAGATGTTTCTAACAGTTGATTACAATTTACATGGGAGACATGGGGGAAATTCCTGGACACCAGGATCAGTATGCCCACTGCCGTTCACAGTTATATCCTACAAGAGGCTTTAAATCAAGATTTTCTATGGGTACATGATTTCTGCTGGCAAGACAACATTATGAGCTAAAATTTGTACATCAGTGTATTTGCAACATTTGTACAAATTCCAGTCATTGGCAATGTTTGTAGTTGGAGTGCAGGAAATAATGTGTTGTCAAATTATGTAAAGGGTCAATCATCCACAGAAGACCTTTTAGGCTACCTGGAAGATCTGATGAAGAGAACAGTTTTGCTTATGCAGATATAGAAGTGTCCTTTCATGATGCTCAGATGGAGGGGAGGGGGGGGAGGGAGTTATCTATGGAATGGATAAACAAAAGATTCCAATGAGTGGAGCTCAGAATGAGTGAAGGTAATGTGATTAGGGCTGTGCAAACTGCACATGATGTAGAGATGCCGGCGTTGGACTGGGGTAAGCACAGTAAAAAGTCTCACAACACCAGGTTAAAGTCCAACAGGTTTATTTGGTAGCACAAGCCACAAGCTTTCGGAGTGCTGCTCCTTCATCAGGTGAGTGGGAGTTCTGTTCACAAACAGGGCATATAAAGACACAAACTCAATTTACAAAATAATGGTTGGAATGCGAGTCTTTACAGGTAATCAAGTCTTAAAGGTACAGACAGTGCGAGTGGAGAGAGGGTTAAGCACAGGTCAAAGAGATGTGTATTGTCTCCAGACAGGGCAGTTAGTGAGATTTTGCAAACCCAGGCAAGTCTTGGAGGTTACAGATAGTGTGACATGAACCCAAGATCCCGGTTGAGGCCGTCCTCATGTGTGCGGAACTTGGCTATCAGTTTCTGCTCAGCGATTCTGCGTTGTCGTGTGTCGTGAAGGCTGCCTTGGAGAATGCTTACCCGCAGATCAGAGGCTGAATGCCCATGACTGCTGAAGTGTTCCCCAACAGGAAGAGAACACTCCTGCCTGGTGATTGTCGAGCGGTGTTCATTCATCCGTTGTCGTAGTGTCTGCATGGTCTCCCCAATGTACCATGCCTCGGGACATCCTTTCCTGCGGAATATCAGGTAGACAACATTGGCCGAGTTGCAAGAGTATGTACTGTGTACCTGGTGGATGGTGTTCTCACGTGAGATGATTGCATCCCTGTCGATGATCCGGCAGGTCTTGCAGAGGTTGCTGTGGCAGGGTTGTGTGGTGTCGTGGTCACTGTTCTCCTGAAGGCTGGATAGTTTGCTGTGGACAGTGGCCTGTTTGAGGTTGTGCGGTTGTTTGAAGGCAAGAAGTGGGGGTGTGGGGATGGCCTTTGCGAGATGTTCGTCTTCATCGATGATATGTTGAAGGCTCCGGAGGAGATGTCGTAGCTTCTCCGCTCCGTGGAAATACTGGACGACGAGGGGTACTCTGTCCACCGTGTCCCGTGTTTGTCTTCTGAGGAGGTTGGTGCGATTTTGCGCTGTGGCACGTCGGAACTGTCGATCGATGAGTCGAGCGCCATATCCTGTTCTTATGAGGGCATCTTTCAGCATCTGTAGGTGTCTGTTGCTATCCTCCTCATCTGAGCAGATCCTGTGTATACGGAGGACTTGTCCGTAGGGGATGGCTTCTTTAACGTGTTTAGGATGGAAGCTGGAGAGGTGGAGCATCATGAGGTTATCCATGGGCTTGCGGTACAGTGAAGTGCTGAGGTGATCGTCCTTGATGCGTGTGTCCAAGAATGCAACCGATTCCGGAGAGTAGTCCATGGTGAGTCTGATGGTGGGATGGAACTTGTTGATGTCATCATATAGTTTTTTCAGTGATGTTCACCATGAGTCCAAAGGAAGAAAATGTCATCGATGTATCTAGTGTATAGCATCGGTTGAAGTTCCTGTGCGGTGAAGAGGTCTTGTTCGAAAACGTGCATGAAGATGTTGGCATATTGAGGTGCAAATTTGGTCTCCATGGCTGTTCCGTGTGTCTGGATGAAGAACTGGTTGTTGAAGGTGAAGACATTGTGGTCCAGGATGAAGCGGATGAGTTGTAAAATTGCATCTGGAGATTGGCAGTTGTCGGCATTGAGTACTGAGGCAGTACTGCAGCAATGTCATCGTTGTGGGGGATGCTGATGTCGAGTGCCGAGACATCCATTGTGACAAGGAGTGGTCCTGGTTCAACTGCTCCATGTGTGCTGAGTTTCTGTAGGAAGTCCGTAGTGTCGCGACAAAAGCTGGGAGTTCTTTGTACAATGGGTTTCAGGATGCCCTCGACATAGCCGGAGAGGTTCTCGCACAGGGTCCCATTGCCTGATACGATGGGACAGCCGGGTGTGTTGGCCTTGTGTATCTTTGGGAGGCAGTAGAAATCTCCAACGTGGGGAGTACGTAGGACGAGAGCACGGAGGGTGCTCAGAAGGTCCGGATCAAAGGTCTTAATCAGTCTGTTGAGTTGACGGGTGTGTTCTTTGGTCGGATCTACAGGTAACTGTCTGTAGTGTTCTTCGTTGTTCAGTTGTCGGTATACTTTGCAGTAATCCGTTCTGTTCAGTATGACAGTGGCCCCTCCTTTGTCTGCTGGTTTGATGACAATTGGTCTTGAAAGCGCGGATGGCGTTGCGTTGTGCTTAGGTGACGCTTGGGGCTGTCTTGTGAGTGCGGCTGATGAATCTGGCATTGACACACCTCCTGATGGCTTGGGCATACATGTCGAGTTGAGGACAGCTGCCTTCCGGAGGAGTCCAATTCGACTCTTTTCTCTTCGGTTGCTGCACCGCGGATCTCCCTGTCGGCTGTTCCAGTTCATTGGCTGTCTCATTGTGTTCGCTATTGGCCTCTTGGGGTTTGTGGAAGAACTCCTGCAGCTTCATTCGCCTGATGAATTCCTCTGTGTCCGCTGCAAGACTGATTTTGGTGGTGGGGCAGAAATTGAGCCCTCGGCTGAGAACTTCGATTTCATCTGGTTGAAGCGTGTAGTCCGACAAGTTGACAATGGACTTCCCTGCGGTGGTACTATTTTCTACTGTGGTACTGGGGAAGGCTTGGTTGCTGCTATGGTGATGCCGAGTTTCTCAAGTTTCCTGTTCTTGGTGTGCATGTAGATGGCATAGTTCCTTTGTCTCATCTGCTTGGCAGAGTTTCGCAGCTGGTCTGCATCTGAGCGCACGTTGAGAATATGGACTCTATCTTGGTTTCCAAATTGCACATTGCCACAGACCACCTTGCAGTGCAGGAAGATGCTTAATAACATCACCAGGTCAGGTAATGTAGAAGGTGGTGGCAGTCATCCAAGAAAAACTGACAAAATAATGGTAGAAGCGGAGATGAGTAGAGATAATGGATGGGTGAAAATTGATAGACAGGATGTACTGGAACGTATATGTTTACTTTTTATATTTAGAGTGGACAAGTCACCTGGTCCAGATGGCTTACATCCCAGATTGCTAAAGGTAGTGGAGGCAGTGGAATGGCATGCCATAATTATCCAATCTTCCCTAATATGGGGGAGATACCAGAGGATTGGAAAGTGACAAATGTGACAACCTTGTTCAGAAAAGATGTGAGGACATTCCAAGCAACTGTAGGTTAGTCAGTTGATCTGCTCCAGTGGGCAAGGATTCAGAGGTAATAATCAGGGCTAACGAAATTAACAGGCACTTGGAGAAATTTGAGGTAATTAAGGAAAGCCAGCATGGATTTATGAAAGATAGATAATGTTTGACCAATCTAATTTTTAATTTTTTGATGAAGCAACAGAGATGGTTAATGTGGGAAATGCAATGGATACAGTCTGTATGGATTTTAAGAAAATTGGAAAAACATGTTGCAGCTGTGTTAGGCCGCATTTGAGGTATTGTGTACAATTCTGGTCGCCACACTACCGGAAGCATGTTGACGCATTGGAAAGGATGCAAAAGAGATTTGGACTATGAAGAAAGGTTGATCAAACTTGAATTGTTTTCATTGGAGCGTGGGAGGACGAGGGGGGAACCTGATAGCTGTTTACAAGATTATGACAGGCTTAGATAAAGTGGATAGTCAGTCTTTTTCCCGGAGTCTAAGGGCCCGATTTTACCATTTTGATTCTAAGTGCTGAATCTGGGCTCAATTCAGATCCAACTTGGAAATCTGTTCTCAGGCACCCCCATATGCACATAGCCTGAAAAAAAATCGCAAGTCTGAATCGCGCTGTGGGTGGGGCTTATTACACCTGAAACGCTGCAGCTCCGATTGGAGCTTTGAACTGCGCATGCGCAGAGAAAAAATGTTTTGAAAAACACGCCCGTCACATCGCTCTCAGGCTGCAAAAAGCGGATAAAGCGGCCCCGGAACAAAAAGCAGGAGCAATGGCCCCCACAGACATCGCCCCACTCCCACAACATAACTGTCCCCCTCATCCACCCACCCCCCCCGCTTCCCAGACCGATCGCAACCCTCTGCCCCCCTTCCCCCCCACCGATTGCCCGCAGAGTGGCAGTGGCCCTCCCTGCCCCTGCCCCTGCCCCCCCCCCCCCCCCCCCCCCCCCCGCCACCAGAGATTCATCTGGCCTCCCTCCCCCACCACCAGAGAATGATCGGGCCTCCCTCCTACCCCCCACCCACCAGAGAATGATCGGGCCTTCCTTCCGCCCCCCCCCCCCCTCCGCACCAGCGAATGATCGGGCCTCCCTCCTACCCCTCCCCACCAGAGGATGATCAGGCTTCCCTCCTCCCCGACACCCCCCTCCTGCCCATCAGAGATACATCTGACCCGCCTCCCTCCTCCCCCCTTCACCCTCCCCCCCCCAACCACCGATCTGAGTGAAAGAGCCGTTGGACACTCTGAACTTTCCGCTTCAGAAGCTGGAACACCCGAAACAGACCTTTGCCGAGCATGTCTGTTTTGCGCCGAATCTGGACGGGCGAACGTGATGGTAAAGGGGGAAGTGCTGGTAAAGTTGGGCGGGCGGCTCATTAATTCAATTTAAATGCATGCAAATGCATTTAAATCGCTGTTGCGCCCGTTTCGGGCGTGGTTCGGATCGCGGCCATTTTTGGGCCTTGGTAAAGTGGGCATCTGCGCACACGCAGGCGCAGATCACGCTAATGGCCTCACGCCCAACTTTACCAAGTTTTCACACCCGAAAAAGGGCACAACACAGTAGTAAAATTGGGCCCTCAATGTCAATTACTTGGGGGCATAGGTTGAAAGTGAGAAGGGGGGAGTTTAAAAGAGATGTAAGGGGCAAGTTTTTCACACAGAGAGTGGTGAATGCCTGGAATGTGCTGCCGGAGGAGGTGGTGGAGGCAGATTCTATAACAATGTTCAAGAGGCACCTGGATAGATACAGGAATAGGCAGGGAATGGAGGGATATGGACCACATAGAGCCAAGAAAATATTAGATTAGAGAGGTATCTGTGTCGGCACAGATTTGGTGGACCAAAGGGCCTGTTCCTGTGCTGTACTGTTCTTTGTTCTTGTTTCACAAAATTTCACATAAAAGGCTGCTTACCAAAATTGAGACACATGGAATAGGGTGATCAGTGTCAGTAAAACTGGTTTAAGGACAGAAAATTGAGAGAATTGTAAATGCAGGACATTAATTAGATGCCTGGCTCCATGCTCCAACCTTCTTCACTGCCCACTCTTGCACAAAAGCCTCCAAGCAGTTACAGATGACACAGGACAGCCACAATCAGCACAATAGGGACAAAATACTGCAGATGCTGGAAATACAAAATAAAAACTGAAAGTGCTGGAAATACTCAATGTATCTGATAATATCTGTGGAGAGAGAAACAGAGTTAACGTTTCAAGTTGGATGCGAGTCTTCTTCAGAAAAAGACAATGCTGAAGAAGGGTCATATTTGACTCGAGTCTCTAATCTTTTTTTTCTCCAGCACTTTCTGCTTTTATTAGTCATAAACAGCATTCTGGTATTTGTGATCCCTGTACAATTGAAATTCTGAGAATTACAAAGACTGATTTGCACAGAATGGACTTTGTGTTTTCTGGGGAATCTGCTTCTTGATAGAGCTCCTTCACTCAGGTCAAACCCAGTTGCACAATGCAAAACTGAGGAATACAGCAAGCTTAATTCTCAGATTCCAGAGAAGACCCCTCCAGGAGAAACATCCTGATGGAGATTTTGAAGATATATTGATGAACGCTATAAGCAAATGTATTGATTACTTTTCACAATTAATTAACTATTTGTGTGTTTCTTACGTCATGACATTTTTCAACATGTCAAAAATCAAGATGGAACCTAAACCAAAGTTGAATAGAAACTCTTTGGACTGCTGATATTTTAGTGCTTGCTGGGTTCTATCTAATAGCTTTTGGCTAAATGGAATTGATAATTGTCGCTGCAGCTGATTGGAAGTTATCTACTTTCCTTTTGCAGCTTTACTGGTAGCTGCTCTACCTGTTCAATAATAGTTCAGGTATTATCAAGCTAACAGGGATGATGGATAGAACTTTTTAGTCAATCCTGGCAATTTCCCAGGTGACCTTCTTGCTGACCTCACGCCAGCCCTGACCAGTCTGCAATTTTATGGAGGGCTGGTGGCCTGCCTATCCTTGTCCCAACTGAGGCCTTAAATAATCAATTAATGGCCACACAAGGACCACCTCCCACCCTGGCCTCAATTTTGAGGCCAGTAGGAGGAGTGCATGGATGGGGAAAGCCCAGCAAGTTATACAAGTTGGGGAGAGTAACACTAATTTCACCTAAGTTACTTCACCAATTTTACGTAAGGGAATGTGTTTTCGAGGCTTCTCGTGCTCTCCTGCGATAATGGGGACAGCTGTGGCTGTATCAATGATGAAATGAATTTGTGAATTTCTGATTTCTATTTTGCCTGTGGGCACCGAAATTTCATCTTCATTCCTACTACGCTCATCTTCCATGTGCTATTGTTCTTGCTCTCGGAGTACAACTCTTGAGCGTCCTGCTCAATAATATCGACTTCTGTTTTCATAACTATCATACACACACTTGAGGATTTCCAGACTCCTGAACTAGCTTTAGGTTTACAATGACAGGTGATGGCTGCGATCTGGGGTTTCATCCTGACCTGGAGCATTGCCGCCTAGTTATGACCGACTTTCCCACAGGCACAGCACTTTGGCTGGAAATGGGACTATTTAAACAGTTGGTGGCTACCATGGCAACAATAGCATCTAAATCTCCGACTCTGAGACTATGAAACTGGCTGCTATGGCCTGTATCCTGATAAATCCAGTGGACCTCCCATGCTGTCTCAAGAAAAGACCTCCCTTGAAATTTGTAACTATCCTTCTTTCTGCCACTTCCATGGCTGTAGTCTCATCACAGGCCTCCTTCTATTTCAGCTTCTTACCTTTGTGCAAAAGCTTGGCCTGGGATGATATTGTTCTTTAGGCCTCCTGCAAATATGTTTCTAATTGACTTCTAAGTTTGCATCTTATCCACAGTAATGAGAAGATTTTTATTTAATTTAGGGATGTGCTCTGCAACACTTAGCAGCTGCCTTTTTTACAGAATGCAACCATCAAAACATCAGTGCAATCTCATTCTTAGGCGTGCCATAATATAAATCCAGAATCTCATTAATTTCTGAATTGCCCATATTACTGGGGTCTCATGGCTAACATTGGTTAAACAACCCTTCAAAAGCATCTGATCCTATCAGTGTGAGGAAAACATTTACTTTATCCTCATCTTCTATTTTATTCGCCTCAGCCAAATGTCTTTCAATCCCTATTCTTTGTTAGGGTTGAATTCTCCTGCTGTCCTCAAATGTATTTTTAGTGCCATTTTTTTAACTATGTAACATGCTGACTCACTGTATACCCTGATATGCTGTGCACAAGGAACAACATTTCAAACTGCTGAAACTTCCTCAAAATCAGCTTTAGGATTTCCAAAATGTGTCACAATGTTCTTCAGTCTGTAATTTCTCAAATGAAACATAAAAGAAAATTCCATCCCAGTCTCATCATCACCTTTCTGCTGTGCACTGAGTAAGACTGACAAACCCACAGCTGCAGGGAGCCATTATTGAATTAACTCTATTTACACCTTCCAACAGAGAGAGTAGCAGAAAAGGGCAGAGTAACAAAATGCTCAAATCTTAGAATATACTAGACTTTGCCTGTGCATATCAGACCACTTTAATCCTCAAAAATCGGGTGTCTGGGTTTGAGTGAAATGCTAAAGCTTTAGGAGTTTCAAATCTGACATTAACCCATCTACAACCCACAAACTTCTGGGTTTAGTGGAAATGACAACCATCTGTGATGGCAGCCATACCAGCTTCCAGGAGCTGATATCAATTTAAATATTTAATGAGGCTTGCACCCTCATATTTACTGCTGGCTGGCTGGGCTCCCAAGGCCTTAGGACGCCTGGCAGCTCAAGGGATGTGAGAAGAGCACTGGGGAAAAGGTAGCGCCTTTACTGTTTTGGGTAAGGAGGAATACCTTTCAGCCAGTGACATTACCCACTCCCTAATCACTCCTCCAAGCTTACCTTCTTCCCCTGAATTGGAACTACTCAATACCATCCAGAGCAGGGGTTGGAGCCGCCATACTTCCAGTAGCAGTTGCAGGTTTCCTGCCAGAGACTGTGAGCTACACCAAAATGCTCCCCACGACTGGAAGCCAAGACTGCCAATCAGACTGATATCTGAGTGAGGGATCCTGACCAAGTGATGGAACCCCACAGCACATGGAGAAACCATGTTTCCTGTCAAAAACACAACACCTACATGCTCCCCACCATATACAACCCACCTCTGTCAATATCAGGGCCTTTTTTCCCTTATGCAACAATAAAAATATGCTTATGTTAAAATATTATGCATATTTCCACTTCACCAATCATATTTCATATTTGAACACTTTGACTCATATATAATTTAACATGTGCAATTTAAATTTTCTAGCCTGGATTTTAACTTGGCTAGTAATGGTGGGTGCATGGGCTGAAACTAGAGATGATTTGTCTCATCCCCTAGAGCATGGAGCCATGGAAATTTTAACTCTTGTGCCTAATTTTAATGTCTCTCCCCCCCACCCCCAAAATTGGTGAGGGGAGTGTAGAAGCCAAGGAGAGGTGTAGGAGATTGTACTGGGGCCTAGGCAAATAGCCTAACAGTCCCCAGCAAGGTAAGTGATGAGGGTAAGACAACGATGGCTGGGGAATGGGTCAATGGTAGTGAGTGGTGGTGGTGGGGTAGGCTTGGGAAAAGGATGTCCAAAATGTCCTTGTTAAACCAGGAAGGCTGCTCCTGCTGCTCTTGGTGCAAAAAGGAGCCTCGTGAAATTGGAAAGAATCAGAACTTACGTGAGCTTCTTGTGGCCTGATTCTGCTTCCCAGTAATTCCAAGATTACAGTGCATTGCAATGATTACACTGGCCTGAAGGTCACTGAAGCCTAAACATTGTCATTATAACATGGGTGGCTGTAATTCACAAACACTACTCTATTACCTGTACCTGCGGCATGCCAGGTTCGGTTAAAGTCTCACCTCTTATGTCAATATATCTAAAGATGAATGAGCAATGAGATGATCACTGACATTTCTGGCTGCAAGGCATTGTTGCGGCCCTCCTCTATCTGCTATGTCCTCTCCTTGCCCTGTTTTCTTCATTTGATTGGGACTGTTCTACTGTCCTTCCACTTAGCCTAAATGCAGGCTTGCCTGTAATGTGGGGTTATGAATCATCACTGCACGTCACTACAGTGTGGGAGACTCAATCTGGGGCATATTGTAATGAGCTCTCCCCCCGCTGGACTTGTCAAGATTTCTGAACCTCTGCTTCAGCATTCCTATGGTGTAGCCCATAATTATCCTGATTGCCTTCTGCGTGGATTATATTTGTACTGCTTGTGCAGAGGTGTCATTAGCTACACCAGTGGAGGCATTTCTTAGCACCCAACAGCCATCCTGTCATGTTCCTCAAAGGATCAAATAGTGTGGAGATGGTTGACTGTCTCAGGATAAATATTCTGTGGTAGTTTCCGGTACAATAATGTCCCTGTGTTCGACCAATAGTTGCACATATGGAGTGGTGTCCTGATGGTAACGGTTCCTGATGGTAATGCATTTGGAAGCAATGATGTCCTGCGCATGAGGAATGCCAGCTACTGCTGCAAAGCATGAGCTCTCTCCTGTCAATTGCCGAGGTTAGCAGGGAAGATGATGCACTGACACATTGGGTGTCTGTGACCTGTTTAATGCAGCTGTCTACCGAAGGCTGGGAGATGTGACAGATGACCCCTAGTAACAGCCTGGTAGGCTTCGGTGACAAAGAAATTCCCCTGAGGTGACTTGAAAGTTGTTTTGATTTGATTTATCATCGTCACATGTATTAGTATACGGTGAAAAGTATTGTTTCTTGTGTGCTGTGCAGACAATGCATACTGTTCATAGAGAAGAAAACAAGAGAGTGCAGAATGTAGTGTTACAGTCATAGCTAGGGTGTAGAGAAAGATCAACTTAGCTCCAGGGACCTGGGTTCGATTCCCGGCTTGGGTCACTGTCTGTGTGGAGTTTGCACATTCTCCTCGTGTCTGCATGGGTTTCCTCCGGGTGCTCTGGTTTCCTCCCACAGTCCAAAGATGTGCGGGTTAGGTTGATTGGCCATGCTAAAAAATTGCCCTTACTGTCCTGAGATGTGTAGGTTCGTGGGATTAGTGGGTAAATATGTAGGGATATGGGGGTAGGGCCTGGGTGGGATTGTGGTCGGTGCAGACTCGATGGGCCGAATGGCCTCTTTCTGTACTGTAGGGTATCTATGATTCTATGAATGCGAGGTAGGTCCATTCAAAACTCTGATGGCAGCTGGGAAGAAGCTGTCCTTGAATCGGTTGGTACGTGGCTTCAGACTTTTGTATCTTTTTCCTGATGGAAGAAGGTGGAAGAGAGAATGTCCGGGGTGCATGGGGTCCTTAATTATACTGGCTGCTTTTCCGAGGCAGTGGGATGTGTAGACAGTGTCAATGGTTGGGAGGCTGGTTTGAGTAATGGACTGGGCTTCGTTCAGGACCCTTTGTAGTTCCTTGCGGTCTTGGGCAGAGCAGGAGCCATACCAAGCTGTGATACAACCAGAAAGAATGCTTTCTATGGTGCATCTGTAAAAGTTGGTGAGAGTTGTAGCTGACATGCCAAATTTCCTTAGTTTTGTGAGGAAGTAGAGGCATTGGTGGGCTTTCTTAACTGTGACCTGGAAACTGCAAATATTCTTGGAAAACGCAACAGCAAAAATCCTCTGATCCAGTGAGCTGCAGCTGAGCGTCCCTTTATGTACTTTGACAGCTCTTGCCCATCAGGCCCACCAAATGTTACTGGTGGATCCAGGGTTGGGTGGGACATCACAGTTTTTGTTAAAATCATGCTGGTGTCTGGGCAATAACATTGGAGAATGACTTTAATGCCTGCCTGGGGCAGGTACCTGATTTGAATCTAAAACAGCATCAATTAAGATAACCATAGAGTGGGACAGAAATAGTTTGAGAATTGTATGACAAGAATCCATGCGAGATTTTAAGACTGGACCATATGCACTGTTCCTGGCTGGTAGGTTAATTTAAAATTGCACCTTTTCTGAGCACCATTTTGGATGAAATACGAATGTGTATATAAATAGTAATGTACAAGTGTGAAGAGTAAACCATACACATTAATGCTCACTTTTTGTATGCTATAGGTGTCCTTAGATCCCCAAAGTGCTATCCACAGTATACACGTTGTTTACCAGTATATTGGTCATGGCGTCAGCATGCATGCTGTCCATGGCTCAGGCACGAAGGCAACAGGTGTTGAAGGAGTCTTGCTGACTTCAAGGTTTTTGCACATCTCACCTTCTTTGCACCACCTTCGCCAAAGGGTCTAGTGCAGCATCTGAAAACCTTGACATCTGTGCTCTTCTATGCTGTGCCATTCTTTAATGTCTCACAGGTCAGATTCAATTTCTGTGCAAATGTCACCGTCTGCTCCAGCCACAATGCAATTCCCTTTAGGCAGTGCTGGTCATTTATGATATAACCCCTTGGTTTTGGGGGAAGAGGGAAGATTGCTTGGTTCTTTAATATCCCTGTTAGCCAGTTTCTCCCCAGTCCTGACTGTAATTTTAATATGCTAGCACAAAGGTCTTTGAATTAAATTCTGTCATATATATTAATATACAAGTGTTAAACTGTCACATACAGGTGTGTTGATTTGTTGCATTGTGGTGAGCAAAATTGCACTCAACGTAAGAAGTGTACAGAGCTGTGAATAGGGCTCAATGGAAGTTGACAAATAAACTCAGCAAATATGAATGATGTCTTTGAGAGTACTATGTTGTTGGGATGTTCATTCTTGATGTGCAATGATATCCTGCGATTTACCTTTTAATTATGTTCATACTTACAATTCTGTAATAAGATAGGAAAATCAAAGCTGGTAATTTATTATGTTAGAAGACCGTCTATGCTGGGATGTTACATATGACTCCTATTGCCTGACCTACCAGCTCTTGAAGCCCAGGCACGGGCGGCACTGTGGCACCGTGGTTAGCACTGCTGTCTCACAGTGCCAGGGACCTGGGTTCAATTCCCGGCTTGGGTCACTGTCTGTGCGGAATCTGCACATTCTCCCCAGGTGCTCCGGTTTCCTCCCACAGTCCGAAAGATGTGCTGGTTAGGTGCATTGGCCATGCTAAGTTCTCCCTCAGTGTACCTGAACAGGCAACAGAGTGTGGCAACTAGGGGATTTTCACAGTAACTTCATTGCAGTGTTAATGTAAGCCTACTTGTGACAATAATAAAGAACTTTAACTTTAAAAACTTTTCAGGTAATGTAACACGACTGGCGGTTCATCATTGTTTGTCTGAGTTTTGTGATCCTGGATCGTTGGAACAATCTTGTTGTCTCATTGATTGATCAATCTTGAATCATTCTACTAAGAGCTAATAGTAACAACAACTCCAGATATCTGAACGAGTGCAATTTCATGAGGCAAATTGTTTGATCCATAGGATTAATGAAATTTAAATAAAGAACATACTAGTCATTTTTCTTACACATTTCCTTTGAAATGAAACCTACTGTTGCATAAATGTGAGGCTAATATTATTTTCATAACCTTACATAATTATGTGATTTTCTACAGGATTCCATTATTTTTACAGCAATCACTGGAAGTTTTACAAATTCAAATACGTGATAACAACTGATACAAGGCCAGCAACACTGCCTAGTACCACAAAACAACTCAGCATAACACCAACCATAAATAGTAAACTCAACCCTGACCTTGGTTTAAATACCTGACCTGGTGGGAGCAAGGGAGTTTGGTAAGCCTTGGGGAGCATGGAAGTCTGGATTTTCCTGCATGCTGAGGAAATTTAACTGCACCCCATTCATGTGGTGTTAATGATCAGTTCCTCACTAGGAAGCCAAACATTCAGCTTGTCAAACAAGAAACAGGTCAGTGGAGGCTACATAATGATGTAGGTTAGAAACACTGAGAGCACGGGTGCTCCCTGCAGGGAAAGGAAGGCCAATCACGAGGTGACGACTGATCGGGGGGGGGGGGGGGGGGGGGTTGATCTTGAGGCAGGTGTGGGTAGGTGGCGCAAGAGGGAGTTCATCAGAGGAGAGGTTGGATCCCTAATGGTTGGGGAGGTAAATGATCAATCCTGGGAGATTGGAGGCCTCAGTGGGAGATACCAGAAGCTTAAAAATCAGATCAGAAACTCTTGCGGGGGTAACTTGAAAGGTAGGGAGTTTGGGGAAGCAAGGAAAACTGGATGCCTGAAAGGTGGGGAATATGGAGAAGCAGGGAAGCTGGGATCAGGGGTTGAAGGGATTTGAGTCCTGCGTGAATATGGTGAGGGTTGCAGTGCAGAGTCAGTGGGGAGATCAAAAGCCTGGGAAAGGGAGGTGTGAAGTCTTGTGGGAAACATCATGGGTTGAGTGCCCAATGCCAAGGGCTCCCCAGGCATTCATACTGCCTTCGGCAGGTATGTGATCATGGCCCTTGACTCCTGAATCCATTAGCCCTCGCCTGGATGTGATTAATGGGGTTCCTGCGGCAGTCCGTAACTAAATTCCAAAAGTAGAATAACAATGAGGCACACAGCCTCGCCATGTTATTTGAAATGTAAGCTCACAATCCTGGAACTGATTGGGAGCCCACCTACCTTACCAACTCCTTTAAATTGGAAGGCGGGGGGGAGAGGGAGGGGAACCCCCTTTGCCTGACCCAACCCCCCCTGCCCATCCATTGTCCCACCTCCATGCCACCAAGGGGCAGCATGTTTATGAGAAAGAGCATGTGGCCAACGCTCAATCATTGGCAAATCCAGAGTATCAAGGACAGGAAGGCAGACTTTGCAGGAAATAATTTGGCTATAATTTGATAGGTAAGATAGAATTAAAGTGAAAGCTGTGCTGCTTACCTGGCAACCATTCATGAAACTCACATGACACCTTGCAATTCCTTGTGTGAATATGTGGAGATTCATTTACCTGGGACTTTGGATGTAAAAAAATCTAGCTCATTGTTTCTTACTCATGCAGTGATTTATCAGAACTTGTGGAGTGATTTTGGACAAAGCGACATGGCAATCATTCACTAATTTAACAGAATTGGAAAATAAAAATACATCTCTTATTGGAAGATTGATTTACACTTGTGTACGTTGATAAATAAATCATGCAGGCAAACTCTCCTCTCTGTAAAACGGTAATCTACTAACCTGTGCCCCGACTGAAAAAGAAGGATGTGTTTGGCTAGGCTGGTGCTGGTCAGTTGTGCCGGTTTCGGAGTGTGTCGAGATTCCTCTGGTCCCTGAAACCCAAACAGAAGCTCCACTAAATATCCACCAGTATTTTCTATTTATGATGTCGTGGACACACACAAACTGACCTTTTTGTTGCTAAAGATACCATATTTAGCTGGTTCACGATGATCTCAAATTATTTCCCAGTTGCTCCATAAATCCATTGAAGCAACTGAACATCTAAACAAAGCAACAATATCATGTAATGCTTACAACACCCATTTTATTGAGGAGGGTGCATTGATCTGACATATCAAAATGGAAGCTGAAGCACTCAATGGGAGTGAGCTACTCCAAAGATAGAAGCATTCCAGCCTCACTATTTCAGCTAGTACGTTTAGCCTTATGCTGAAGCAAGCTGTGTAAAATACATGATTATAATAATTGATCAGGGGCAAAAACAAGCAACAACTGGAAATTAACCAAAAAAACCACATTCTTACATAAAAAGCAATGCATGCCTGTTTATTTCCGAACTCACAGATGCACAACACATGCGCTTAGTCGAGTAAATAATAATGTGCCGAGTCAGGTGTTTCATGTGTTACCTCTCCAAAGTAAACATTTTCAATATAACAGGAATAAAGTAAATGCTAGCTTTGAAAAAATGCTAGTAATCAACATAACATAGCCTTTAATATGGTTAGATCTTCAATATTATGTGCTAGATTAGGACTCTTACAATTAAGTTAAGTTTTGACCAGCTCTCCCAGATTGTGATATAATAATGGTAAATAAATGGAACAAATCTGAAGGTGGCAAATGACAAGGCTGATATGAAAACATACGAGACCTGGGCTTTCTAAATAGAGGCAGAGGCCAGAATGTTACCATCACTCATGCTGGTGGGATTTTTCTATCCCACTACAGTGAATGGACATTTGGCTGAATGCCAAATTCTCCGACCTTGCTGCAGCAGGAGCGTGGTGTGAATGGTGGGTAAGATCACGCACATAGAATGTAAAAGGAAGGAAATTATGCTAAACTTTTATGAAACACTGGTTATGCCTCAGTTAAAGTAACTATATCTAACTCTGGGCACCACACCTTAGGAGAGATGGTGCAGAGGAGGCTTACTAGGTTGGAACCAGGGAAGAGGAGTTTCAGTTATGTGGAGAGGTGAGTGAAACTGGGATTCTCCTTGGAGCAGATGGTAAGGGAAATTTTTGTGTTCAACGTATTCAAAATTAAAACATAGAAAGGGAGAAACTATTTCCAGTGGCAGAAGGGTTGGTAACCAGAAGACATGGATTTAAGATAATTGGTAAAATAAACAAAGAGATGAGGAGAATTTTCTTTCAGTAGTTAATTGTTATCATCTGGAATAAACTGCCAAAAATGATGATGGAAGCAAATTCAATGGTAACTTTCAAAAGGGAATTAGATATATATTTGAAAGGTAAATATTTGCAGTGCAATGTAAAAAGGGTAGGGAAGTGGGACTAATTGGGTAGCCATTTCAAAAAGCCAACAGAGCCACAACGGGCCAAACAACCCCTTCTGTACTCGAAGGTTCTATGCTAATTTGAAATAATGCATGCTCTGACTTACTATGAGAAGTGCCACATACATAAATACAGACATTGAAAACCTGATGTTTTCACAATACAGCCGATAACTTCAGCAGGAATATGTTGGATGAATTTTAAACTAGGCTGGAACCCAGAAACACTACATCCTAGTGTACCTTGGAATTGGTCTTGTGGTGCTAGATGATAGTGAGTGCAACAGAGTAACCAAACCAACAGTGAAAATGGGGCTCACCTGGGTAACTAGACTCAGAATGGTGGTCTTGACTCATCTAGGTGGCTCACAAAGATGGTGGGGTTGGTGGAGTGGGCCGAAAGCAAGTGGTTATGGGGAGGGTAACCATAATTACTGGTGGGAGAATGGTTAGGCCAACATCACTAGTCAGCCATTCTTTAGCTAAACCTTCTGAGGGCTGCCACTCCAAAGGTATGGGTTCTCACCACTTCCCTGCCTATTAGAGAACCTTTCTTTGGCACTATGAACTACGATAGTCTCCGAAATTCTACCACCTCGTCCGCCAGGGAATCGGAGCGGGAAAGGGGCGGACAACGGAATTGTCTGTTGACCTCAGCGGGAATTTCTGGTCTCACTCGAGCGAGGCCATAAAATCCTGCCAGGTTTCAGAGATGAGGTTCCTGGTGGGAGAATCTCAGCAGCTGAGAGATGACAAACAGATTGTCAGTGTCAATGAGCACGACGCTTGATCATGAGATCATGGGCTAATTTTCATGATAGAGTCAGGAATTGAGAATCAGGCCTACTTCTAACGTCACATGTATAACTCTCCCCACCACACCACACTGAGAGTCGGGGTCAGACAGGATGTGGGACTGCCAGTCTCCATGGCAGGTCCGAGGTGGGAACAAAGGCAGGTAGATGCCGAGACGGGCAGGTTAGAAGGCCCAGCTCTTTTCACTGGTACATTGGCCCAGATTATTTGTGACTGTTCACCCTCATCCCTCACTCCCTCATACCACCCATGCCCCATCAATGCCCTATCAATGCCGTCCACGTATCTTCCATACCCACTCACCACCGCAAACAGAATCTGTGAGCTGTATAATACTACCAGAAATTCGTTGAAATGCTCATGAAATAAATAAACAATTTAAACTCCATTTGAAAAAGATTGCTCCTCTTCAGGGCTCATAAAACTGTAAATCAAATAGACAACCATTCAAACTACCCTTGAAAAAGCTCACTCCTCACTTTTAAGTGCTCCTAACACTATTAAATAAACAAATAGCAATTCAATAAACCCCTGCAAAACACCTTACTCCCATAAATTCTCATAAACCATCAATCAAACAAACCTTTTAGTCCCCTTCACAGCTGTGTCAATAAACCATGCTAAGCTAAATCCATTAGTGAGGTTTCGAGCTCAGGCATGCAGAGAATATAGTGCACAACTGTTTAAAACAACCCTACAGAGCTTAATACAATGCAGTCTTTGAAGTGACCAGAACAGATGACCATCTGTTCATATTTTCCAAAGACTCAACGGATGGAATTTCAATCTAAGAGATCAGGCATCTGTTCAGCTATTTCAAGGCTCAACAGATGTCTGGACTTTAAATCAATTATAAAAATCAAAGCACAGAGTCCAGATGCAACCTTGATATCTGATTCTGAATACAATTGAATGCATTTTATCCAGAAAGTACTCTGATGCATCTGAAGTCACAATATGGTCAATTTCATGGCTGCGACCTGCCATGTTTCCCATCTCAGTCAAAATGGCAGTGGAATCACAAAAGAAATTTAAATTTATGGTCCCCATCACCTCACCCCCACATCTATTTTCAGCTGCTCAATGCGGGCTTACCCAGCACCAGGACATAAAATCTGGCTCCATATTTTAGTGTCACACATCAGGCGTCACATCTGCTTACATTCAAATTTTAGGTCACTCTTGCAACTAATTAGCTGAAATCCAGTATTTACAAACTAAAAATTGTCACAATTGCAAAGTAGTTAGCATTCCTCATAAACATAAATAAAACAATAGTATTACCAAAGAGGACTGAAAATAATAAATTAAGCTTAAAGATCAGTAAAAATTCATCAAAAGTAAAGAAGCAATCAACTCATTTTAAATATTTTTGGGAAGTCCTTTAGCCAAAATCATGTTTTCTTGGCTGTGTTGATCAGTCACAACTGAACCAAACTTTTGTAACACAGCGAAGACACAAACTTCAATTTTTAAAAACAATAAAACCAACCTAAATAATAAAATTCTCTGCAGTTGAGTGGCATAAGCCGATTTCTATTGGAGTTTTATGCATATGTGAGCAGTCTGAATCATGAGTTCATGCTGGTTTCCAGAACTAACCCTGTTACTTTCCTACTTATGCACTGTAACTTTGGTGGAAGAAATGTGGGACCCCTTGTAAGAATGGAGGCTACAACAGGGCCCTTTTATCATTGTAAAATAAAATTGGTTGGCCAATTCTTCTTAGTAATGGCTTAGATCCCCTCGTGGACCGCTGACTAGTATGCACGAGCACGAGTTCCTTAAAGTCTAGGGCATAGAACCTTTGTGATCCCGGGACCCTGATTAACTCCTACCTCACCAGTCCCTTCCCCCCCATTTCCACAACTCCTCTCACCATTGCCATTCCCCTTCTCCCCTGCCTTCCCACCCTCAATACAACTTACAAGGGTGGCCATACCAGCAATGTTATGATCGCTCCCAGCCAAATTTCCAGTCATTCCAGCGGTTATGCCGAATTCTGCCAGAATTGCCATTCATTATTTGGCCCTTTCTCATTATTTTGTTTTTTTAGGAAAATTTAAATACAAGTCATTTTTTTTAAAAGTTCTATTGGAGAGATATTAGTAAAGGAAGAAAAGGGCTAATGAAAAGTTTCATCTTAATTTTCTTTTATTTCTTAGCCTTCACTATGAAGACATATATCATAAATAAATAGACACTAAGGAGCTGCTCTCCTGTTATATTTGCGAAGATGTATTTAAATCATGTGATTTTTATTTATCTACTGACACTAGGGAAAAAAGCAAAACATACATTTTCGAAAAGTTCATCAAAAAAATGCTTACTGCCTCTTTCCCAAGATCGTATACATAGTTTTTTTTGCATGTTCTTCCAATTCCACACTCCAGCAGTGCAACCTTTCAATACTGCAACCTTTGATTCATCAATAAGCAAATTAGATCATTTCCATTTATAACTAAACCAAATGTGAAATCCCAATAAATTCAGTGCTTAAAATCTGCCAGTAATTATATCCCACACTGAGCAAAGGGTGTCCCAGTGAACAACTTACATTTGTGGTTTTTTTTACTGTATTAGAGATGTTATAAACATTTGAGTTGTTGTTCAATTGATTTATGATACTCCTTAGGGCAGTGAATGAGAACCCTAACTGAACGTACAGTCGTACAGGCTGACATTAATAAGAAAAGAACTAAAAGCCACAAGAAAGTTGGTGAATAAAGAGTCAAAAATAATGGACAAATAATTTAAAATAAGGAAGATGTCAGAGAAGAAATATTTAGTTGTGCCCTTCTAAGCATCATCCGAATACAGAATTTTAGCATTCTGTGAATCTCTGAACCAGAAGGTCGTGAGTTCAAATTCCACTCCAGTCAACTGAGCGTAAAAATTAGGCTGGCAGTACAGTGCAATAGAGGGAGTGCTGTACTGTCAGAGGGCCAGTACTGAGGGAGCGCTGTACTGTCAGAGGGCCAGTACTGAGGGAGTGCTGTACTGTCAGAGGGCCAGTACTGAGGGAGTGCTGTACTGTCAGAGGGCCAGTACTGAGGGAGTGCTGTACTGTCAGAGGGCCAGTACTGAGGGAGTGCTGTACTGTCAGAGGGCCAGTACTGAGGGAGTGCTGTACTGTCAGAGGGCCAGTACTGAGGGAGTGCTGTACTGTCAGAGGGCCAGTACTGAGGGAGTGCTGTACTGTCAGAGGTGTCATCTTTCAGTTGAGATCTTAATCTGAGGTCCAGTCAACAATTTCAATTGAACGTAAGAAGCATAAGAACATTTTCCCTTGTTCTATATTTTTTGAACCAAAGTAGATTATCTCATATTTTCTCACATTGAAATCCATTTGTCACAGTTTGTACCCATTCACTTAACCTATCAACATCCCACTTCCATCTGCATGGCATATAATGCCATCTTTCTTTATCATATGCAATTTTGGATCATTAAGTTGTTAATAAACACAGTGAACAATTGAAGGCCCAAACAGATCCTTGTAGGATATCAGGGACTGCATTTTCATTCCAGGGGCAGCAACCTGATTTGTGCACCAGGTCTGAGTGCTGACCCTGTATGGCATGTTCCAGACACACCCAATGTTATTTTTAAAGAAATGGTCAATTAGAGACCGGAGAACAGAATCGCTGTCCAATGAGGAATGGACAGTAGGCCTCTGAGACAGCTGAGCCAACACTCATGAATTGGTTGCCCCACTGGCTGCGAATCCCATTCCTTGAGATGTTTGGTACGTTGACTTCTCCCTCTCCTGTAAAACATGTTCGCATTTCCTTATTATTATTAGTGAGACCAGTTATTAGTTTTCAAGGGGTCCACGTTGCTCCTGACCACCTTATTTTTCCGAATATAATCATAAAATCATTTTGGTTCTTTTTATTCATTTGTGGGACATGGGCGTTGATGGTTGGCCAGCATTTATTGCCCATCCCTAATTGCCTGAGGGGAGCTGTGAGTCAATCATGTGCTGTGGCTCTGGAGTCATTCTGAAGTGCTTTGAAAGGTAAGTCATGGCACGAATCAATTCCAAACTCCCAGATTGCCTGGATCCACTACAGTTTGCATATCGCCGCAACAGGTCCACAGCAGATGCCATCTCCCTGGCCCTGCACTCAACCCTGGAACACCTAGATAACAAAGACACCTATGTCAGACTCCTATTCATTGACTACAGCTCATCCTTCAACACCAATATTCCTACGAAACTCATCTCCAATTCCATGGCCTGGGGCTCGGCTCCTCTCTCTGTGACTGGATCCTAAATTTCCTAACCCACAGACCGCAATCAGTAAGGATAGGCAACAACATCTCCTCCACGATCATCCTCAACACCGATGTTTCGCAAGACTGTGTCCTCAGCCCCTTACTATACTCCTTATGAACCTATGGCTGTGTAGCCAAATTCCCCTCCAACTCAATTTTCAAGTTTGCTGATGACACCACCATGTTGGGTCGGATCTCAAACAATGATGAGGCGGAGTACAGGAAAGAGACAGAGAATCTGGTTAACTGGTGCGAAGACAATAATCTCTTCCTCAATATCAACAAAATGAAGGAGATAGTTATCAACTTCAGGAAGCGTAGTGGAGAACAGGCCCCTGTCTACATCAATGGGGATGAAGTAGAAGTGGTCGAGAGCTTCAAGTTTTTGGGTGTCCCGATCACCAGCAACCTGTCCTGGTCCCCCCGTGCCAACACAGTAGTTAAGAAAGCCCACCAATGCCTCTACTTTCTCAGAAGACTACGGAAATTTGGTATGTCCACTACGACTCTCACCAACTTTTACAAATTCACCATAGGAAGCATTCTTTCTGGTTGTATCACAGCTTGGTATGGCTCCTGCTCTATCCAAGACTGCAAGAAACTATAAAGTGTCGTGAACGAAGCCCAGTCCATCACTTAAATCAGCCTCCCACCCATTGACACTGTCTACACTTCCCGCTGCTGCGGCAAAGCAGCCAGCATAATTAAGGACCCCACGCACCCCAGACATACTCTCTTCCACCTCCTTCCGTCGGGAGAAAGATACAAAAGTCTGAGGACACGTACCAACCGACTCAAGAATTGCTTCTTCCCTGCTGCCATCAAACTTTTGAATGGACCTACCTCATATTAACTTGATCTTTATACCCTAGCTATGACTGTAACACTACATTCTGCACTCTCTCGTTTCCTTCTCTATGAACGGTATGCTTTGTCTGTATAGTGCACAAGAAATAATACTGAAATATGTTAATACACGGGACAATAATAAATCAAATCAAAAACACGTAGACCAGACCAGGTAAAGAAGGCAGATTTCCTTCCCTAAAGGACATTATGAGCCAGATAGGTTTTTCTGACAATTGACAATAGTTTCATGGTAATCAGTAAATTCTGATGACCATGGAACCAGATATTTCTTATTGAATTCAATTTCCACCATCTGCTGTGATGGGATTCGTATCCTGGACCCCAGAACATTCGCTGGCTTTCTGGATTAACAGTCTAGCGATAATACCAGTCGGCCATCGTCAGATGAATTTTGATTTCTTTTGCAAGTTTCTTTTCATACTCCCTGTTTGTAGCTCTTATTTGTCTGTTTTGTTGCCTTTTGCTTTTCTTCATAATTTTCCCATTCGCCAATATCTGTGCCACTTCTTTCATTTTGTAAACTATTTCTTTTAGTTTTTTGGTGCTCCTCATCGTTTTAGTTATCCATGGCTGTCTTTTCTGACAAGTAGAGCTTTGTCCCCTTCGGGGTATAAACTTGCTCAATATCACAAATTCTTGTTCTATATCACATTATTTTTGAACATCTCCCACTGATCTGATTTGTTGCCCATTAACAGATTTACCCAGTTTACTGTGATGACTCTCCATCTCATCGGCTTGAAATCAGCCTTAACTTAAATCTAAAACTTTAGTTATAAAAACAGAAAGAGCTGGAAAAACTCAGCAAGTCTGCTCGTATCTGTAGAGAGAGAAACAGAGTTAATGTTTTGAGTCCAGTATGACTCTTCTTTGGAACTGATTAAAGTGTTTTGCATTTCGCCCAGCCTGCCTCCACATCCCGATGCCACCTCAAAAATATTTCTGGGATCGGTGGGCGCAATTCCTTTTACACCACACCACCCTTCCCCAGAACGACAATCTGACTATCCTGTGCAGTTTTACAGGAGTCAGGTTTATGGAGCTGGGAGTTCTCCCAACTCTGCTCTCCCAACCCGGGAACGAAAATTCAGACCAAATTGGTCATCTTGGTGAAGGGTTTTTGTGCAAGGTGACAGAGGGCGGAATTTTCCAGTGGGCTGTGAGGGAAACAATGTGGTGGCAACTCAAAAATTTGTTTTCCGATTGTGTAAGATGGTGGGATCTTCTGCTCCCGCTGGATCCTCAATCAGCAACTTCTTCCTGGGACAGGATCTTCAAGTAGCAGATGGAAGGTTGCAGGAGGTACAGATGGGCTGCTTGGGACAAACAGATGGGGATGGGAGTTATGCAGAGGTGGGAAGGGGCTGTGGGGGCCCAGAGGGAGGCAGGGGAGATTAGAAGTGATAGGGGAAAGAGAGATTCTGCATGGGTATGAAATGGTTGAGTTGCTATGGAGCAGGAGGCTGGAAAGGGCCATGCTGGAGTGTGAACAGTGGGATTGTGCAGGTGTGAAAGGGAATGGAGGGGTGTAGAATTGTGAAGTGGCAAAAGGGGAATGCAGAGACATTAAGGGGAATGGGGGGGGGGGGTGTTAGAGGAGAAAGGAATTCAGAGGGAGGTTTCAGTAGAGTCAATGCTGGATTCTTGGAGGGCAAGCTGACAGTACCTGGTAGGACAGAATGGTGAGGATTAAAGGGTGCAGTGGGACCAGTAGGGTGGCAGGGTGAGAGAGTGGCTATGTCAAGTGAAGAGGCGATGAGAGCTGTTGCAGGAGATGCGGAACATGACATGAATTTGGGAGTTGGAAGGATTGGGAGTTGGGGGGCATCGTTACAGGCTGGAATGTTCAGGAAGGTAGGGGATTTATGGAAGGTGATGGGAGAGGATTGAAGAGCAGTGGTGGGCAGATCAAAAGTGATTCCTGTGGGGTTGATGATTATGCAGGGAGGGCAGAGGGATGCGGGGTGAGAGCACGATGGCTAATTGAAACTATGCAGAGCCTCATGGTGCAAGATGCTGCATGGGAGTTGCAACATTGGGAGTGGGCAGAGATGCAAGTCAACTCAACTTTGAAAACAGAAAGGGAACTCAGCATATAGCATTTACAATGCTAGGGCCTTGGGACAGCTGAGAGTGTGAAGGGTAAATGTTCAATGTGTGCGAAAGACTTCTTGCACATGGCTCACAAGGATCCTGGCAAAGAACGTGCACATACCTGATTCCGGGATGTCCCTCAAAAGATGTGGGAGTTGTGGGGCGCACACACAGGCTTAAGGACTATCGCAAATAAACCACATCAGACATGCTTAAAGTACAATCAACGATATTTGCAGAAGTGTGTGTAAAAATCATCCTGCACCTGTGCAACCACTTGTGAATTCAGAACTTCTTACTATTTCTTATCCTAAGATTTCTTCTAATTGCTCTACTAACATCTGCTTCGGGTGGAGGCAGCCTGCCGATGAGATTGCCCTGTTACGTTGGAAGCCGTCCTCTGGAGAGCCAATGCCTGGAGGGCCCTTGCTTTCTTTGGCTGTCCTGCTGTGGGGTAACTGCTCTCTCTGTGGTCACAGAGACGAAGCTGAGGGAGGTCACAGCTAAGAGGCATTCCGAATGGCCGGACAGTGTCAGAGGATTCTGATTGGAGGTCCCAGGGTTGTCCTCCTCCCTTTGGGTTCCTGAAGATCCCTGCTCAACTCCTCAAGGGAAAGGGGCATCTGGAGGGAGATTGAGTTACTCCATCCTCCTCTTGCGTAGCCACTGCAGAAGCTCATCCTGGCTACAACGATGGAGTGAAAATCTGTGCACATCTCTGGTAGAATTTAGGGCAGCACGGTAGCACAGTGGTTAGCACTGCTGCTTCACAGCTCCAGGGTCCCGGGTTCGATTCCCGGCTCGGGTCACTGTCTGTGTGGAGTTTGCACATTCTCCTCGTGTCTGCGTGGGTTTCCTCCGGGTGCTCCGGTTTCCTCCCACAGTCCAAAGATGTGCGGGTTAGGTTGATTGGCCATGCTAAAAATTGTCCCTTAGAGTCCTGGGATGCATAGGTTAGAGGGATTAGCGGGTAAAATATGTGGGGGTAGGGCCTGGGTGGGATTGTGGTCGGTGCAGACTCGATGGGCCGAATGGCCTCCTTCTGCACTGTAGGGTTTCTATGATTCTATGAATCTGCTGGACCAAGTTTCCCATGGAATCCACATGCTCCTCATAGAGGCCTTTTTGCATGCACAGGATGGCACCACTTCATCAGCCAATAGGCAGACAAACTCCTCTGCCTCAGATGCCACTCTGTTGAGGGCCTTCAAAACTGTTTTTAAAAATTCCTTTTATGGGATGTAGGCCATCCCTAATTGCCCTTGAAAAGGTGGTGGTGAACTGCCTTCTTGAACCACTGCCGTCCCTGAGGTGTAGGTAGACCCACTGTGCTGTTAGGAAGGAAGTTCCAAGATTTTGACCCAGTGACAGTGAAGGAATGACAATATATTTCCAAGTAAGGATGGCAAGTGACTTGGAAGGGAGCCTCCAGCTGGTGGCGTTCCCAGGTATCTGCTGCTCTTGCCCTTCCAGATGGTTGCGATCGTGGGTTTGGATGGTGCTGTCTAAGGAATCTCGGTGAGTTCCTGCAGTGCATCTTGTAAATGGTACACACAGCTGCCACTGTTCGGCAATGGTGGAGATTAAGAATTTATGGAAAGAGTAGTGCAGGCTGTTTTGTCCTGGATGATGCTAAACTTCTTGAGTGTTGTTGGAGCTGCATTCATTCAGGCAAGTGGAGAATATTCCACTGCACTCCTGAATTGTGCCTTGTAGATGGTGGACAAGATTTGGGATGTCAGGAGGAGAGTTACTCATCGCAGGATTCCTAGTCTTTGACCTGCTTTAGTGGGCACTGTATTTATATGATTAGTCTGGCTCGGTTTTTGATCAGGATGTTGATGGTGGAGGTATCAGTGATGGTAATGGCATTGAAGGGCGGCACGGTAGCACAGTGGTTAGCACTGCTGCTTCACAGCTCCAGGGACCTGGGTTCGATTCCACGCTTGGGTCACTGTCTGTGTGGAGTTTGCACATTCTCCTCGTGTCTACGTGGGTTTCCTCCGGGTGCTCCGGTTTCCTCCCACAGTCCAAAGATGTGCGGGTTAGGTTGATTGGCCATGCTAAAATTGCCCCTTAGTGTCCTGGGATGCGTAGATTAGAGGGATCAGTGGTTAAAATATGTAGGGATATGGGGATAGGGCCTGGGTGGGGTTGTGGTCGGTGCAGACTTGATGGGCCGAATGGCCTCTTTCTGTACTGTAGGGTTTCTATGATTTCTATGAATTGTGCAGCATAGTGATTAGCACTGCTGCCTCACAGTGCCAGGGACCCAGGTTCAATTCCGGCCTCTGGTCACTGTGTGGAGTTTGCACATTCTCCTCGTGTCTGCGTGGATTTCCTTCTGGAGCTCTGCTTTCCTCCCACATTCCAAAGATGTGCAAGTTAGGTTGATTGGCCATGCTCAATTGCATCTTAGTGTCAGGGGAACTAGCAGCGTAAATACCTGGGGTAACAGGGATTGGGCCTGGGTGGGATTGTTGTCAGTGCAGGCTCAATGGGCTGAATGGCCTTCTTCTGCACTGTAGGAATTCTATGATTCTATTCTATGAAGATTTAGGGGCGATAATTAAATCCTCTCTTGTTTGAAATGGCTATTATCTGGTACTTACATGACTGATATTCCCCCACCTCTCGCTGACCCTGCACCTCTCAGTTGGAAGGCTGATGCCTATCATCAGACTCTGACCTCGCAGATTCTCTTCCCCAGCACTCCTCCAAATGCTGTTGAGCTCGAATGACCCTGTCTCCTTCTGCTGCAGACATGTGTCTGCATGGTGACCAGCAGAATGTGAGACCCTTCCTAAACTAGAACTAATATCCACCGAGGTGTGTGTCTCTGCACTAATGGAGGTGTCTGCTGTCATGCTTCTATTGGTGTACTTCCTTCATCTGCAATTCCACACTCCTCTCCACTCCTCAGTGTGTGCTGAATGGAGCTTCATCACTTTCAGGTCTTGCTCTCTTCCTGATGGCACCTGTAAGCGAGAGAGGAATGAGCGAGTGACAGCATGAGCTGCCTCCAACATGGAGCACCTTGAAGTTTTTATGACATGCATGGACCCATACTGTGTGAAGTCTACAAGCCAATCTCTCCATCTCTGATGCACCTGTTCCACTCCATCCCTGCCAGTCGGGCTGCCCACTCCACAAAGTCAGTCAGTTCTTTTAAGTGTGGATGACTCCCTCACATCGTCTCCCTCTCTTCTATTATGGTTTAACTTCTCTTGTGCAAAGAGAGAAGATGAGATTGCGAGAAATGGGTTTCATGTATCTTTCCCATGTTTCCAGTCTTGTAAATAACCCATTAGATTGAGTGCCATCTGACTGATGCACTGCAGGTTGTCGAGAAGGATTCTGGGCCAGCACCCTCCAGAATGGTGAGCCCATACAGATACAAGGATAAGGCTCAGTGAGGCGTGTCATTAGTGGTGCTTTCCAGTGCCCTCAAGGCTTGATCCCCTTCCCACCACTTTCCCAGACATCATATGAGCTCTCTGCGTGGAAGGGTGAGGGGCCCAAGTGGCCTCTCCATCTGTAGAGTGGATGGACTGTAATGGAGCTATGAGGCATCACTTCATCACGTTATCACTGAGGCCATGTTCCCTGTACCATTCAGTGAAGTGAGTGTGTGCAGTTGAAAGTTCACTTACTCTGGTGGAGCGGATGAGATCATTCATCCTTTTGCGGTGTTGCAGGACAGTCCTCTACTAAAGCCCCTGGTCACTGAACGCCCTGGAGACTTGGTTCCATGCAGGGTTTGTATCCCTACTAGATGTCCTCCTCTCACCACTGGATAGAGGATGTCCCTCCTGGCCTTTGCTTGGCTGAGCGGAATTTATGTGGTGGAGCTCCCTGTTCTCTGGCCATCTTCTCAACCAGTGTGGTGGGTAAGTTGATGTTTCGGCACGCATTAAATATGCCCTCAAACAGAACGGCAGGGCATGTGCCATCCAGCCCGCCCTACAGCGGAAACCTTCAGGAAATCTCCAACTGTATAATGAATGGGGCCGGGATTGTGCAAATTCCCAGCAGCCCCCATGGTGGGAACCATATCCCTGCCACGGAACTTAGCCCAGGAAAGGAAAACTCCACCCATAGATTAAAAAGAAATCTGAGGGGTATAATATAACTGTGAAATAAGATCCCAGTGAAGGGGGATAGTAACCATATTAATAATCATACTCAGTGAAAGGGTTAAAAGATGCAATTGAGCACAGAAAGCATGCACACAGTTTAACTGCAATACAAGTAAACCAGGGCACCAAACTGTGGGCTGTTACTTTTTCAGACAGAAATCTCAGTGAGACAAGGAGAGCCTGTCCAAATGACAGATATGGCCCTCAGATAATACAGGGGGGGAAACTCAGGAGTGTAGATTTATTTATCTATTCATGGCTCAGTCTGAAATAATTCATTAAATCAGACATCTGGACATGGAAAAGGCAATTGATATCTACAAATCCAGACACAAGCTGGGATGTCAGGGATGACTTGTAACAATAGTCAGCTAACATGATCAAATCTTTCACTGATTGGATATTATAATTAAGCAGGTGTGCAATGATTGTGATTGGTTTTAACATTTGTATCTTATGCAGGACGTAACCCTAATCAACTGTTGTGAATGGATACGGATAACTCCAATACCTTGATTGGTATATGTTAATTACTCGTAATCGAATCTGAAAGTATATCTGATGATGTAATCCAGACTCCTTTATTTTGGCTGGCCACTAGCTGGCGTTCCAGGGTCCTTGCTATATAGCTCGCATAATAAACAGCTGTTTGAAAAGCTCCGTGACTTGGTCTGACTACTTAAAGGGACAAAGAACAAAGTTATACTAAGTTAAAAAGGCTGAAAACCAAACAGCCCCGCAACACCAGGGAACTAAGTAAAGCAAACAGTATGAATGGATCCTGGAGAGAAATGTTTTGAAGGATTACGGTGAAAAGATTGCTAATGGCATTTACATCTGAAAAAAGTACAGGCAGGTACAGGTATTTTTAAACACAGACTTTTTAGCATTAATAGCTTGGCCTGTTCCAAAAGATACTCAATGTTCTTATCTCAGGAGACAATGAAAAGTTTTAAGCTTTCCCTCACATTCCTTCTTATTTCCAACTTTCTAATTTGTAACTTGTGTGTTCAGATATCTGATCCCTTCTCCAGAGTGAACAACTTGCAAATTGAAAAATTTGTTTAAAGCAATTTTTGTCAATTCCCTTCACTGAAATGAAGTAAAACTTTCAAACTTCCAGCAAAGAAAGTCAACTTCAGCTATTGAAGACATACCAATACAGTAGTCTAAAACCAGAGGTCATAGGTTTAAGGCGAGAGGGGAGAAATGCGAAAGGGTCCAGAGGGGCAATTTTTTCAGTCAGAGGGTGGTGAGTGTCTGAACAAGCTGCCAGACGTAGTAGTAGAGGCGGGTACAATTTTGTCTTTTAAAAAGCATTTAGACAGTTACATGGGTAAGATGGGTATAGAGGGCTAAACACAGGCAATTGGGACTAGCTTAGTGGTAAAAACTGGGCGGCATGAACAAGTTGGGCCAAAGGTTCTGTTTCCATGCTGTAAACCACTATGACTCTATGACTATCTGTTGCCATGCCTCCTAGCACACTTTATTGAGGCTGTGCAAGTTGGCAGATCTACAAACTTTGATGTGAATGAGAGATGCATCCACCATCCTTACAGAGGAGGCATATGACTGATTCAACAGGCACTTGAAATTGGCAGAAGCAACATACAGTCTCATACTATCCAGACATTCACTGAATTGGTCAGATTGTATTATATTTTAAAATTATCGTTGGCAGACCACATTGACTTTCCATACAATCTAACAACTAGTCAGCAGCTGTTCTCTGGTATGTTGTTATTTCAAACCTTCTGTTCAGTCTGCAAACTCCAGTTCTCATGGGGGTGACTCACAATTTCATCATATATCAAAAGGTGCTTTTTCAGTGCTGGGGAGCCAGTATTTTGTACATGTGTGAACAGAACATAACCACATGTTTTAGGAGCACAGATTATGGCCAAGTAAGATGCACTTTGCAAAAACGATTGTAGGAAAAAATTCCTGTGATCCATTTGTGACAAGGTGTTTTGGAACATCTTAAGGGCGTAAAGGGTGCTGTAACAATAGTCCCACATTCACTTCCAGTGTTCCCTAATGTCAACAAAGAAGTTGATGTGAAAAAAAGGAAGAGAAAGGCGGGAGAAAGTATTAACAGATTATTCCCCAATTTGTTGTCTTTTCTGAGGATTTCTAAACCTCTGTTAATGGCTGAATGAATAATTAGTGAAAACTCAGAGAAAAAGCTGACTTAGCTTTTGACGGTCTTATTAATGCCATTAATGCTAATTCGTACAGTTTTGACTTTGGGGCTAACTGCCAATTTAGCTTGAGAGGTAAGGGAGTCCTAATTGGGAATTTGCAGACGAATGTACTTGGTTTTCAGTCCATTCAAAGTTAAATTAGGCATGCCAGCTTATGATCTCCTTGACTAGTGCACCCTGTGATGCTGCTCCTCACTAGGAGTACATGAGGGAATCAGCCCCTTGCATTCATTGAGTTTAGGAAACATGAAAACTTCAAAGTAAGACAATAGAAGGCTTCTCAACTTATAGAATATTGGAGCTTGTTCTAAGTACCTGGAAACCACAAAAGTAGGAAATCCAAAACAAACTAAAGATGGGATATGGCCAGTTTGTAAGCATGTGGATAATGATGCGTATTTATCCCACTTCCAGTTAGGGAGATGCAAGCAGCACACAAACCTCGTGCTACCAGCTCATCTCATGCAGCGACACACAGTCCTCTGCGAAACATGCTGCTGAATAGCTGAACGCTCCAACAGAGGGCCTAAGTTCATGCCAGGTTAGCCTGAGCAAAAGCCTCCCTAAAGGAAAGATGCACTGTCTGCAATAGGTGCTGGAAATGTTTCTGAGAGTATTTTTCAAAAGAAATCTGAGCAATGGAACAGCAGGTCAGAGGAAGGACTCCAAGATTCTCTGAGGACTGTATAGAACTTCAAAAGGCCATAGACAAGTTTGTGGAGTGGGCAAATACGTGGCAGATGAAGTTCAATGTGGAGAAGTGTGAGGTGATGCATTTTGGTAGGAAGACAATATAAAATAAGGGGTAACATTCTTAAAGGGGTTCAGGAGCAGAGGGACTTGGGTGTATATTTGCATAGATCATTGAAGGTGGCAGGGCAGGTGGAGAAAGAAGTTATTAAACTATAGAAGTGCAGTAGTATTCAGTAGTCCGAGCAACTCTTACATTCTTCTCCTCTGCCCACACTCCACAGAGAACTCCGTTCTTCCATCACATGACCTTTTATGTAGCTGCATCATCATGTGACGACTCGGTCTACATAAAGCATATGGTATTCTGGGCTTTATTAGTAAGGGCATACAGCACAAGAGCAAGAAGGTTATGCTGAATTTATACAAGACACTAGTTAGACCTAAGCGGAACATCACACTATAGGAGGGATGTGAATGCATTGGATGGCGTGCAGAAGAAGTTTACAAGAATGGTTCCAGGGATAAGGAATTTCAGTTATGAGGATAGATTGGAGAGGTTGGGGCTGTTCTCCTTGGAGTAAAAAGGCTAAAAGGAGATCTGATAGAGATGTTCAAAATCATCAGGAATCTAACCTCAGGCAGAGTAAAAAAGGTGACAAGCATGAGAAGGGTGGTGGTCAACACAGTGCAAGGAGATGGTCTGGGGAAGAATAACCAGTCTGTGATAGGAAGGGACAGAGCATGCAAACAAAGGAATGCACTCACAGATCGGGTCCAGGTAAGAAAGACTAACATAAAGACACTTTACCTGAATGCATGTAGCATTCGAAACAAAGTGAATGAGTTGACGGCACAAATCAGTACAAATGGGTATGATCTAGTGGCCATTACAGAAACGTGGTTGCAGGGTGACCAGGACTGGGAACTAAATATCCAGGGGTATCAGACAATTCGGAAGGATAGACAGGAAGGAAAAGGAGGTGGGGTAGCTCTGTTAATTAAGGATAACATCAGGGCGGTAGTGAGAGACGATATAGGCTCTAAGGAGCAAAATGTGGAATCAATGTGGGTGGAGATAAGGAATAGTAAGGGGAAAAAGTCATTGGTGGGCGTAGTCTATAGGCCCCCAAATAATAACTTCAAGGTGAGGCAGGCTATAAACAAACAAATAACAGATGCATGTAAAAATGGAACAGCAATAATCATGGGGGATTTTAACCTCCATATTGATTGGTCAACTCAAGTCGGACACGGTGGACTTGAGGAAGAGTTCTTAGAACGCTGTCGCGATAGTTTCCTCAAACAGTATGTTACAGAACCTACGAGGGAGCAAGCTATCTTGGATCTGGTCTTGTGTAATGATGATGTGGAGATGCCTTACTTGTGTAATGAGACAGGTAAAATTAATGATCTCCTTGTGAGGGATCATCTTGGAATGAGTGATCACAATATGGTTGAATTTCTAATACAGATGGAGGGTGAGAAAGTAGGGTCCCAAACCAGTGTCCTCTGCTTGAACAAGGGGGATTACAATAGGATGGGGGCGGAGTTGGCTAATGTAGACTGGGAACACAGACTAATTGGTGGGACAGTTGAGGAACAGTGGAGGATTTTTAAGGAGATTTTTCTCAGTACTCAGCAAAACTATATTCCAGTGAAAAAGAAGGAATGTAAGAAAAGGGATAACCAGCCATGGATAACTAAGGAAATAAAAGAGAGTATCAAATTAAAAACCAATGCATACAGAGTGGCCAAAATTAGTGGGGAACTAGAAGATTGGGAAGACTTTAAAAAACAACAAAGAACTACTAAGAAAGCAATAAAGAAAGGAAAGATAGATTATGAAAGTAAAATAGCACAAAATATAAAAACCGACAGTAAAAGTTTTTACAAATATATAAAACGGAAAAGAGTGGCTGAAGTAAATGTTGGTCCCTTTGAAGATGAGAAGGGGGATTTAATAATAGGAAACGGGGAAATGGCCGAGGTCTTAATCAAGTCTTTTGTGTCGGTCTTCACAGTGGAGGACACAAATAGCATACCAATAATTGACGGTCATGGGACTGTAGGGGGTGAGGACCTTAAAACGATCACTATTACTATAGAGGTACTGCTGGGTAGGCTAATGGGACTAAAGGTAGACAAGTCCCCTGGTCCGGATGGAATGCATCCCAGGGTACTAAAAGAAATGGCAGAAGTAATAGCAAATGCATTGGTTGTAATTTATCAAAATTCACTGGACTCTGGGGAGGTGCCAGCTGATTGGAAAACAGCTAATGTAACGCCACTGTTTAAAAAAGGAGGTAGACAAAAGGCAGGTAACTACAGGCCGGTTAGCTTAACATCCGTAGTTGAGAAAATGCTGGAATCTATCATTTAGGAAGATATAGCAGGACACCTGGAAAAGAATGGTTCAATCAAGCAGACACAGCATGGATTCATGAAGGGAAAGTCGTGTTTGACTAATTTAATTGAATTTTTTGAGGATATAACGAGTGCGGTTGACAGAGGGGAACCGATGGATGTGGTGTATTTCGATTTCCAGAAGGCATTCGATAAGGTGCCTCACAAAAGGTTGCGGCATAAGATAAAGGTACACGGAGTTGGGGGTAAAGTGTTAGCGTGGATTGAGGATTGGCTATCTAACAGAAAGCAGAGAGTCGGAATAAATGGGTGCTTTTCTGGTTGGCAATCAGTGACTAGTGGGATGCTGCAGGGATCGGTGCTGGGGCCTCAACTATTTACCATATACACAGACGATCTGGAGGAGGAGACCGAGTGTAGGGTAACAAAGTTTGCGGATGACACAAAGATGAGTGGGAAAGCAAATTGCGTGGAGGACACAGAGAGTCTGCAGAGAGATTTGGATAGGCTAAGTGAGTGGGAAAGGATCTGGCAGATGGAATATAACGTTGGTAAGTGTGAGGTTATCCACTTTGGAAGGACTAATAGTAAAATGGACTATTATTTAAACGGTGAAAAATTACAACATGCTACTCTGCAGAGGGACCTGGGGGGTCCTTGTGCATGAATCTCAAAAACTCAGTTTACAGGTGCAGCAGGTAATCAAGAAGGCAAATGGAATGTTGGCCTTTATCGCGAGAGGGATGGAGTATAAAAGCAGGGAGGTCATGCTGCAATTGTACAGGGTACTGGTGAGGCCGCATCTAGAGTACTGTGTACAATTTTGGTCCCCTTATTTAAGAAAGGATATATTAGCTTTGGAGGGGGTACAGAGAAGGTTCACCAGGTTGATTCCGGAGATGAGGGGGTTAGCTTATGAGGAGAGATTGAGTAGACTGGGCCTGTACTCATTGGAGTTTGGAAGGTTGAGGGGAGATCTTATAGAGACATATAAGATAATGAAGGGGTTAGACAGGGTAGAAGCAGCGAGGTTATTTCCACTTACAATGGAAACAAGAACTAGGGGGCATAGCCTCAAAATACGGGGGAGTCAATTTAGAACAGAGTTGAGGAGGAATTTCTTCTCCCAGGAGGAATTTCTTCTCCCAGAGGGTAGTGAATCTTTGGAATTCTCTGCCCAATGAAGCAGTAGAGGCTACCTCGTTAAATGTGTTTAAGTCACAGATAGATAGATTTTTAACCATTAAGGGAATTAAGGGTTATGGGGAGCGGGCGGGTAAGTGGAACTGAACCGACTATCAGATCAGCCATGATCTTATTGAATGGCGGAGCAGGCTTGAGGGGCTAGATGGCCTACTCCTGCTTCTATTTCTTATGTTCTTATGTTCTTATCAGGGGGCTGGACAGAGTAGATAGGGAGAAACTGTTCCTGCTTGTAAAAAGGTCAGGAATGAGAGGGCACAGATTTAAAGTGATTTGTAAAAGAAGCAAATGTGATGTGGGAAAAACCAGTTTCTCATAACGAGTGATTCAGGTCTGGAATGCACAGTTTGGAAATGTGGTAGAGGCAGGTTAGTCCAGGTGTTTAAGAGGCCATCAGATGATTACTTGAATAGAAGTAACATGCAGGGATACAGGAAAATGCAAACATGATGCTCATTCGGAGAGCCAGTGCAGACACAATGGGCCAAACGGCCTCCTTCTGTGCAGTGACAATTCTGTGATTCAGTGATGCAGCACTTAGTCCAGGCGGTGGAAAGAAGGAGTGATGTCATGTTTCTGCTCGGTGCCACATGGCAAATCCAGGCATGCAATGGGAGGAAGGAAACAGAGAAGTCAATGCAAGCAGTCTGGCCTTGAGGACCTGACAGTAGTGTTGGAAAAGATTCAATGCCCTGAAACAAGTGGCAAAGATCAGCAAATGCTACAATTCTAAAGGACTTTGGTGAGACCATGCCTGGAGCATTGTTTACAGCTTTGTTCTCCTTTTCTAGGAAGCATATACTTGCCTTGGAAGTAGTGTAACAAAAGTTTGTAAATTGATTCCTGGGAAGAGATGGTTGTCCCATGATGGGCATGCACACAATGCTTGGTGCATTGGCAGACTTGCCACAGAACTCGTTGTCACTGTTAAGTGGTATGGAAGAGCTGAGCTCCAATTTGGCATAGAGCTTCATAAAGAGCACACAACCCATTCTTTCAAAAATGGAAGTGGTTATCAACTCCATGTCTTCCAGACAGAGCCATAATGCTGGGTGTAATGTCTGATGACTCACCCTCCATTACAGCATTGGCAGAAGCCACTCAATACCTATGTGCTCCAGTGGAAGCTCAGAATGAAGTCACGTCATCTCAGTTTGCTGCCATGCAGGCTAGGACTACTGTCATCATGGCTGTAGATAGCAATGTTTAAAGGGACTTTCAGGCTCTTATTGCAAACTAGCAATCTGTGCTGAAGCAGATTACTAAGATTGTCATAAGGCATCATCCCAGGAAAGTGGCAGTGACTTCATGGTGCATGAACCTGTTGTCTTCTCTCCCGATACAGCGGTTTTGCTGCAAAAGTTGACACCGTGCCAGTGCCCCTGCTGATGCCTTTCAGTCAGCCAATATACACGGGTCCAGGCTGGGATGGTGCAGTCCAACACTGAACCTTAAAGGTCCAAGGTTGTATGAGGCAAGGCCATCTGCAGTCTCCTTCATTGAAAGTCAGCAATATTCCACCAGCTATGCTGCAGCCACTGCAGAGGAGCACAATGCCAGGTAAAGACACTTGCAAGATAGGCACTGAGGGAAAGCACAATAATGAATAGTTCAGTTTTGTGTGTATTATTGAAAGTATTGCATGACAATTTGTAATGAAATTTTGGTTCAAGGGATGTTGTGATGGAGTGAAGCAGAGGGATGGAAAGGTGGAGAATTGTGGAGCAACAATGACTTGGGGACATGACTATTTCCTTGGTGAAACATAACCACCTCCCACACTGCATTTGGGTAAGGTAGGGATAGGAGAAGTGTTATATTAGATGAGTATGTCCTTCTGTTGAGAGCCCTGTATACAGCTTCTCTCTCCTCTGCTGCCTGTGAGCCATTTCTGTCATGTTGCAGCCCATTTTCTAAAGTTAGCTTGTTTTAATTTTTAAAACTGTGGTTAACTGAACAACCGGGCCTGCTCAGGGCAGTCTGCTGTATGAAGACTTTAGCTTGGATAAGCAAATTCACGCAGGAGGAAATCATAAATGGTTGGACTTTACTATAAAGTCAAAAACACCTTATCTGAAAGTCCCATGCAAATGGCACAAAATGGCAGGTTGGGCATTAAATAAGTTAAGTGACATCACAATCTGCTCACTCCACATGTTACTGGCACATCAATGGTACACCTGCACTCTCACCTTCCCAAGATGGTACTTGGTACAAGCTGCACCAGAAGTCACCAGAAGCAGACCCTGCACTATTTTAACACCTCCAGTTTCCTGTAGCCTTGAAACCAGTGGTTTAATGGTGATATTTCGTGTGACAAAAATTAAATTAGAAAACATGGGGACAGGAGTAGGCAATTCAAACTGGCAAGTCTGTTCTGTCATCCAGTTACATCATGCATGATCTGTAACTGAACTACATCATACAATTCATAAAACATATCCACACATTCTGAAACACCGAGTTAATTTAATGGTTGTGGTACTGGCCTCATCCACTGGCCAGGTGCTCGGTGGCAACACCACTGTGGCCATTTTCAGATTAAGTGTCGGTCATACACTTAACTGTCAGCCGGTAGGACTTGTATACCTTTAATGGCAATAAGCCCACATCCAAGAGCTGCCAACCAATTAGACAGCTGCAGCTCATGAGTATCAGCAGTGTCACCGGGAGTGGTGGCCATTCTTGGTTTTACAGGAGGATACAACAGTACCTTTCTGATTTTGGTAGATTTGATGGGGTAAATTTTCCCATCCTGCCCACCATGGGAACCATGCAAAGGTCCGTTGATCTTGGGCAGGATTTTCCAATTTTTTGACAAATGCGGCTGGAAAATCCCCTCCCCCCCTCCCCCATGTGTATTTCCAGCATTGTTTCTATTTCTTTTGTGCAATGTTGTGAATATTGTCTCTTTCTCTGAATGCTGTGAATTTCCTGCACTAATGAAGTTTCAGTCGGTGATTTTAAAGCTGACTGGCAGATTAAATGCTCAACTGCTGAGATCCCCCTAAAACCCTATGGCTGCAAAATGGCGATCTCATTCCAATTCCTGGGTTCAGGGCTATTTGGGGTGGGCTGCTGGTACCTGAGACCAGACAACCTCAACACTTGTATCACTACCGACATCAGTAAAACAGATTACCAGTATCTCTTTGTGGGATCTGCTGTGCACAAATTGGCTGTCCTATTTGTTTCTGCATCACAAAATGAATTACATTGCGGAAGTACTTTAATGGTCGTAAAGCCAAGTTGGCACGGTCCGAGGTAGGGAAATGTGATATAGAAATGCAAATTGTTTTTAGTATAGGGGATCAATGCTGCAATTTAGTGTTCCTAGCATAGAGGTTTTTACTACAGAACTGAACCCCTAGGTAATGCTAACATAAAACTAGATCGGGCAGTATAGGTCAACTCCCTTCAATATAGTCAAGATATCTATGGCACATCACGGTTTGTAACAACCAGTGAAATGTATCACTGTAGTGGATGGGCACCCATGTGATTGCCACGCTCTGGGGTCACTCAGGCCAGGATAAGGGGTGCTTATGTGTCTTGTGGAAATGAGCCTTGCTTACGTTGACCCTGTAACTCGTATAGATGCTAGAATTAAAAAAGGAAAATTGAGGTGCTTCCATACCCCTCAGAACACATTTTGCTATAATTACATGTGACAAGAACTTGCAGCAAACTTTAGCTATTTTGTATATTTGTAGATCGTAGCAGCACATGAACAGACCATGTTGCTCATCACAGCTACACTGGTGTTTTTCTCCACAAGACAACAACTGGGGTTTTCTGCTTCTGTGCTCACAGGCTTGTGATTTCCTGACTGCTCACTTTAATGGGTGGAAAAATCACAGACTGTCAAGCACAGCAGCAGAAAAGCCTGCTCGCCTAATCCAATTGCACTTCTGCTGTTCGCCCTTCATGTCATTCCTCTTTTTCAAGCAACTTCTCATTCCTTTTCAAAGAAGAAATACGGGCTCTGCTTCAACCATGGTTTGTGGAAGAGGATTCCCCATTCTCCGTGTACCCACAATTGGCTGCAATGGTGGTGCTGACGAAGAATGCCATAAGTTAGACCACTTTGCTTCTCGATCCTCCAGAGGTGAATTTGCACCACAATTCTGTGGGAAAATAATTAGAAAATGCCACACTGAACATAGCAACAGACCAGGATCAATGCAGCCAATATCTGATACACATCCAAGGTTCCAGGTCTTGACACAGAATAAAACGTCAGGTAATTTAATACTGAAATGCTTGGCTGCAATTGCTCCAGTCCGAAAAAAAAGAAGATAGGTAACATTGACCCAGAATTTGCAGTTGTAATGATGACAAAACTGTCAGCATTCGCTGTCAATACTGTTTAAAACTGACAGCAATGTCTAATGTCCACAGTTAAATGCAAAAATCTGGAAGTGGCTGTTCTGTATCTCTGTACAGTGTGCTGTTGCAGACTTTCCAGAGGTAATGAGCACGGGATCTGCTATTTAACAAGAACTTCAACTTTTTATCCACTCTTTTCATGTAACAATCATTAAGCCTCATTGTAATGGAGATTTTAGCAGCATACTAAGGCATGTTTCTCAGCAGTGGGAGATGGCCCGCCGTTAGCCAGTGGCAGGATCTTCTGGTCCCACTGATGTCAGTGAGATTTCCCATTGAATCCACCCCAGGATGCCAGGAAATCGCAGTGGGGGTGCGCTGTCAGCAGAACCAGATGATCCCGCTGGCGTGGACAGCCCAGAAGATCTTTGCCCATTGTTACTGTCAAACAACCTCCGTGGCCCTGAAAACTAATTTTCGAAGTCTAGAGTGCCATTCCCTATATTCCATGATAAAAGTACCACAGCTTTTTAAGATAAAGGTGTGAGTCTTCTAAGCAGCGGCAATAATGAGTGGATTGTCACTGCGCTCAAAGATTCACCCGAAACAACGCTGCTGCATATTTCTTCTGGGATATTCTGATCCCAACCATCAAAGCAATGCAGTTGGGTCATTATGGAGCAGTCCAGTGGTCAGGGGGCAGTTGGATGGTCAGCCTTAGCTGGGTGATCGGGAGGTAGTCAGGTCAGGGTGGTGATCTGGTCGGTCAGGGGGATGAATGGGGGGTTCAGTTGTGGAGTTACCTGGTGTTAGACTAGGTTTCAATCTGTCTACATTGCCTGGGTAACTGCCCAGGTATGTATTATGGAACTGTCTGGAGTTCCCATCTCTAACTCAGAGTAGGAGAGATTTGCAGAGGATCCTGGGAAGCAGGGCAATAGCCCAAATTTGAAACTCACCAGACAATTCCACATAAAGGGTAAATATGTGGGGTTACGGGGATAGGGCCTGGGTGGAATTGTCATCGGTGCAGGCTCAGTGGGCCGAATGCCCTCCTTCTGCATTGTAGGGATTCTAGATCAGCAAGATAGGGCTTCCACAGACATCCGTCTTCTAGCGTAATCCTATCTCCAATGAACCAGGTACCAAAAGATTTGGCTCCTTTCTTCAATTTTTAAAACTTTGCTTATGATACTTCAGCTTCTATCTTAATCTCAAGTGTATGCCCCAATCTTTATTTTGCTCTCTGTGAAATTATTAAAAATGAATGAGTGTTTTTTACTTCCAGGTTTTCTCTCTGTGAGAATTGTTCAATATGATTGGCTGCTCAGTTTTTTTGATGACTTCCCTCTTCCTTGATGCCAGACCATTCTACAGATGGAGCCAAAATGAAATTGACATTGTAATATGGGAAATTGATGCCATAGAGCTCATTAAATCTTTATGGGCAGGTATTGTCAAGGTCAGTGGCAAGTGCTGCCGATCCGCCACTCAGCACAGAATCGGAGTCAGTATGCATAGACAGAATGGGAGGTATTTTATGGCCTCGCTCGAGTGAGACTGGAAATTCCCGCCTGAGGTCAACGGCCATTTTCATTGTTCGCCCCTCGCCCGCTGCGATTCCGTGGTGGGCGGGACAGTAGAATTCCAGCGAAAGTCTTGGTTGAGTTTAAAGTAATTTAAAGTAATTGCTGAGTTTGTACTGAAACAGTATGAATATATAAATCAACATTAACCAGAGGCCCATACACACAGAATTGTCTCCCAAACTGTGTGGAGTACTTCAGCTAAAGACATAAGCAAAAATGTTGCAAATGCTGGAAATCTGAAATAAAAATAAAAAACTGCTGGAGATATTTAGCAGCTCAGGCAGATCTGATGAAAGAATTCTGTCCTGAAACACAAACTGTTTTGCCTGATATGTTGAGCATTTCCAGCATTCTGTTCTTATTTTGGCTGCAATACATGATTAGTATACAAACAAAATAAATTATAACATAAAAATAATTTAAGTCGGGTAAAATCAGAGGGGCTGACAAAAAAGTGATTTGTTACTTAATTGAGTTTTATGATCTCGTTAACATTTCTCGAACAAGTCAGTAAAGTCTGGTAACCTACTGAGTGATTGAATATGTTACTGATTTTGATCCCTCCAGCCCAGTTTTCTAATGGTCTAAGTGGCAGTGACAATCACAATGGCGTGAATTCAACAAACTCAATCAAGCCACTGATTTAATGGGGGCAAATCTATGACACTTAGTTGTTCACTTTTTTCAATAGAATCTCTTTGGAGGAGAGCAAAATCCTTAACAAATTACATGGCACAGTGGCACCGTGGTTAGCACTGCTGCCTCACAGCACCAGGGACCCTGGTTCAATTCTGGCCTTGGGTGACTGTCTGTCTATGTGGAGTTCTCCCTGTGTCCGCGTAGGTTTCCTTCGGATGCTCATGCCTAACGAGCGAAAGAACATGCTTTTCAGTTCATGTCAGATACCAGTTCTATCATGTCTTCTCTTTCCAAGATGGCAGAATAACACATAGAATTTAAGTGCCAAATAATTTTACCATAAGGCACATCATAAGTGAATAGTAGCAGTGTATGTGTTTATAGTTATTAGTAAGTTCAGTTCGCTCTTCATGTCGGAAAATAAAGAACGAAAACTTAGCTGTTGCTGTGGTAAACCATGATCCAAGTAATATTCTTACATAGAAGTTCTTTTTTTGTAAATTACTATTCACAGAACCTTTGTGGTTTTCCCATCTCTCATTAGAAGCTCCAGACAGACCCTAATTCGATTACGGCAGGTCAATAAATAGTTTCAAAATGTGTTTGTGAGCAAGAATATTTTAATAATTTACTTTTATTTTGAAAACACAATTACAGATCAAATTTGAACAAATCCCACAAAATGTTTATTTTTGCACTGAACAGTTTGGCCCCTTTTTTGGATACCAGTCATTGGAAAAGCTACGGATTTTTATAACAATCGTATCAAGATACGATTTCTATCAGTGAAATTGTTTTTTAATCCCTTCTGTCCTTCCAAGTCAAAATTATAATATTTTTAAACAAGAATGTTTCAGTTGCGCCATGTTTCTAACTATGCTGTTACAATTCAAAACATAATTTAATAATTTTGATAAAAGTAGGCATCATGTCACCAGACTCCTCCATTCCACTTCTGCAGGTATTAACTGACAATGGAGGAGATAGGGTGGGAGGGGGAGGGGGATTGGGGGAGGTTGGTGGCAGTGGACATAGAACTTGATCGCCCTCCTGCACAGTGAGTACAGTAATGAAAGGTAATTGACCTGAAATGTTAATTCTGTGTTGAAGTTTCACCCCATATGGGGGTTGGACATGTAAATTTGTGTCACTGACTAGCATGCTGGGTTCCTGGCACCATCTACTCCCATGTAGGCCTTTTACCTTGAGGCACAAAGTGGGTCAGAAAGAGTACCTTCTTGGTCATTTATCTCTGCCTGTTATGGGAATTCGCCATGTATAAGATATGTTCCCTTCCATTACAGTAATGACTACATTTCAAAAGCACTTTATTGGTTGGAAAATACTATGGAACATTCAGAAGGTTATTTAAAACACTACATCAATGTAAGCTTTTTCTTTTACCCATTCGTCTCTAGCAAATCACTCCTGGGTACGAATTCTTCCCTATGAGTTCCTGCATATCTACAATTCTCTACTAAAATACATCTGGACATCCATTGCTCTTTATAGAATGATTCCTGGCTATCTGTTATTCTCTATGAAGTATATGCTGGATATCCTGGAATAATTGCTATAAATCTATCCTTTATGAATAATCACTCCCAGGTTCTCATTTTCTTTACACAAATGAGGAATTAAGTGGTTGAGTGATGTCACCTGGGAAGTCGATCGTCACATTGCAGGGAGTAGACAATTCCTCCAGAGGAAGTGCATCAGGTCAATTAAGCATACATGATTCAAAGCAAAAGTTGTTTTGTTGCCAAACTTCTCTGCATTCATTTTTGTGTACTCAATCGAAATTGCCATTAAGTATTATTTTGCAACCCCTTTCTATATATTTAACCACACTGACAGCCATAGTCACAGACTATCACTGACAATATGACATGAACAGATGCTGCAGTATAAGTGATTTTAAACCAAAATGTATGGAGTTAACTATAAGGTACCATTATTGGGTACATAGTAGAACAGCCACAGCCAGCAGTCTGTTAACCATTCCTCAAATCATACAAATGGACATCTCAATGTGAGTTCATGATCAGCCAGTGCTGCTAATGACTGAAAAAAAATGTTAAATAAGCTGTAACCTTAATCAAAACTCATTCAAATCTGAGGTCAGGAGGGCTCAACAATGCCATTTTTGGCGAGTTTACTGTGTTGTTCCCTTTTACTGTAACACATTTCCATCATAACACAAATTTATTACACAGACCTCTGTGTAGAAACTTTGGTGACTTAGGTAAAGTGTTATGCCATACCCTAGAATTAAACTGCAAATTGCATTAACAGTCCCATCAAATCTTTCCATTGAAATCACCTTCATCACCTTGTGCACTCCTTAGACTGGAACTGTCCACTGTCTTTATTTATTAAACAGCAGTCGCAGATACAACAACTTTAAATGCACTGATAGATGCATGGCAATCTGAGATTGGAATTAATCTAAATTCAGGATATACTTAGGAAACATGTTCCTGCACAGTGCAAGACACAGAAGAAATGATGCAAGATTCACTCAAGATAAAGCGCAGCCACATAAAAAGCAGGTTATAGGTCTATTGATGTGGCTCTGTCAATAAGTGGTACATTTTCCTCAGGAAATGAAACATGCGAACAATGAAAGAAAAATATCCACAGTTCCATCTATCTTATTCCACAGAACTGCAATATATACACATATATACCATGCCTCAAAGCCATGAGATCACCTGGGGAGTAAAAAAACACAGAGAAAACTCCAATCAATTTGGGGAAAACAAATCTGGGAAATTCTTCTGCCACCAACCACTGTGCCTACCCTCCCCACCAGCACCCCACCATCAACTACACCAGAATCCCATCCCCATCCCCCTATTCACACACTGAAGCAATGAAAATTAGCCAGGAGCCTGCTCTGGCCCTGATTAATCTAATGCAGTGCCTACATTTACCAAATGAATGCTGAGGAGCAGGAGGAAGGAGGTCAACATCAATTTCGGAAACATTTGAAGTCGTGCTGGTGAATAACACAAGCCTGGGTGTTGGGAAGAACTCAGACATGTAAAATAGCCAGCAAGATATTCATATTATTGTATGAAAGTGAATGACCCCTTAGTACAACTTTCAACTTCATTCCACCTATCTGGTAACTGATAATCTGTCTGCTTTAATATTTCATCTAAGTAGTTACTGCATACCTTTCCTAACAGTTCACAAATCAGATAAGATGATATAATTGGTTGGCTTCAAAGTTCAACTTTTAAAAAATGAAAATAATATTTAATGAAGAACAGGCAGTGAAAGTGTGGGAGAATGGGCAGGATGACCGCAATGCGAAATTAGCTCTGCCTGTTGATTGTCATGTGCAAATTATGTACCATATATATTCATGTACAAATCGCTCTCAACTGAAAGTCAACTCCATGACTTTTAGACCAAAAACTCTTAGTTTTCATTTGCCTCTTGTAAAAGTTGATCCTATTTTTTCACAGAATAAAGGACAATAATTTCAGGACCAAAGTATGATCTCTACAATAAGATCAAAAACCTCAATTCATTATTCATTAAAACACACATATACCATAATTTCTCCAGTTTGTACTTTATTAAGATAGGAAAAATGTAGGCTAATTTTATTTTTGGGGGACAAACTAACAGACTAGAGAAGAGTAATAAACAGTGCATATTGGCCAGGTCATTGATTGTCTTTAAGACAGAGGGAGATAGATTCTTGATTAATAAGGGGATCAGGCGTTATGGGGGAAAAGCAGGAGAATGGGGATGAGAAAAATATCAGCCATGATTGAATGGCGGAGCAGACCCGATGGGCTGAGTGGCCTAACTCTGCTCCTATGTCTTATGGTCTTATGGTCATATGGAAACAGGTTGTAAGACCAACACCCAGAGCAAACTTTTAAATCAATGAACCCGTGGTGGGTCTTTTGTCCTCAATCATTGCCTTCAACCTTCCTGGGAAGGGGAGGGGAGGCTACAACCTTGTCAATTGGGCCCTTGCAAATGCCAACTCAGTGCAATCCCCCTGTACCAGCGCTTAAGTCGAGGGCTGGGAGCTGTCAGAGTGACATTTTCCAATAACAGGGTCTTAATTTTCCTTCCCTTTGTCTCTTGAGCAGCAATAAAAATTCAGGCCCAGCAAATGCTGCTTCCTATCCAAGGGTGAGGGGGTTGGATAATGCTCGTCAATAAAAATAGAGAGAGAGAAAGAGAGAATAAATGGAGTGAATGGGCACCGTTTCCCCCATTATCTTGTGGACTATTTTGAGAGCCACGTTAGGTCTGCTGGGCAGATGTGTTTTAGTGCAAGTAGACCTGACAAAAACATTACCTGTGTAAAAGTTGACTCCTTAACATTATGCCTAAAAATCTCAACTTTCACACGAGTATATATGGTAAATTCCAATCTACCTGGTCATGAAAATTATTGCTGTGTACAGCCATCTCTACCCAGACAGCTCATTGGCTGCTATTCACTTTTGCATTTGCTTTAGGTGCTTTCAACACAATTCTTTCTCTCTGTGTTCCCATACTACACCCTAACCTTTGTCACTTTCCCATTTCAGCTTGCCAGAATGTGGAAGTCCCTGGGCCAGGAGAGAAAGAAAATGAAAATGGTCATGAAAATATACCATCACTTGATCTCATTTGTTTGTAGCACTGGCTCATAGGAGCAGATGAAATATGAGCAGAAGTAGGCCATACAGGCTCCTAGTTTACACTGCCATTCAGTAAGTCATGACCAATCTGTTTGTGTTGAGTTCCACATTCTTCATCTACCCTCGATAACATTTGATTCCTTTGCCTAACAAGAATCTTTCTACCTCTGCCTTAAAAAGATTCAGTGACCCCCACTTCCATCACTTTCTGAGGCAGAGATTTCCAAAGTTGCACAACCTTCAGGGAAAATGTTTCCTTGGGTGGAGTTTTCCACACCCGCCCCCTTTCCCCCCCCCCCCCTCCACTCCCCCCCACCCCTCCCCCCCATGATGTGTTTTGTGGCAGCGGAGACAGAGGGGCTGATTTTACCAAATCGGCTCTAAGTGCCGGGTGCGGTCGTAAATCAGACCCACGCCCGGCAGCCGCGTTCCAGCGCCCCCATACGCCTTTTTTTAGCGTGGGTCCAGTGGGCAGGGCCTAGCGCATTTGCATCTGTCGGAGCACCGAGCTGCGCATGCGCAGTTCGGAGCCAGCGCACCCGAGCGCAAAAGTCAAAGGCAGCACTGCTGTCTGCGCTGTCTTTGACTTTCCCTGGGGGGGGGGGGGGGGGGGGGGGAATGTGACCTCTCTTCCCTGAGGGGGGGGGGGGGGGATGTGACGTCTCCGCCCCCCCAGGGGCAGAGATGTCACATCCCCCCCCTCAGGGAAGAGACGTCACATCCCCCCCTACCCCACCTCCCCCCCCCCCCCCCCCCTCAGGGAAGAGATGTCACATTCCCCCCCACCCCCCCCCCCCTCAGCGAAGAGATGTCACATTCCCCTCCTCCCCACCCCCCTCAGGGAAGAGACGTCACATCCCCCCCTACCCCCACCCCCTCAGGGAAGAGACGTCACATGCCCCCCCCCCCTCCCCCCCACCCCTCCAGTGAAGAGATGTCATCCTACCCATCAGGAACCCCGGTGCAAGGCCAGGATCCAGGATCGCAAGATGCTTTCGACGGACACCAGCGATCAAGGTAGGTCGGGGGCCCGGGGGGTCCGATCCTGGGGGGGGGGGGATGTGGGCTGCCGGGGTGGTTCACGGGGGCGGTCCGCGAAGGGTGGTCGGGGGCGATTCGACGGTTCAGTTGCTGAGTTGAAGCCCTATCGGACTTGAATTCAGCAACACGGTAAATGCGCGGGCGCCGATCGGATCGGAGCCTCGGAAAGTGGGTATCCTTGGGTAAGTTGGACACAGGCTTCATTATGCCAATTTAAATGCATGCAAATGCAGTCAAATCGGCCCGCTGGCCGATTCGGGCACGCGCCGGATCGGCACCCGAAAACGGGCATGAAAACGGGCGCGAAACTTTGGTAAAATCGGGCCCAGACTGTAATTTGACAATATTGGGATCTTCAGTCCCACTGCTGTCAAAGGTTTTCCTGTTGTTCACACCCTCCACTGCCAGGGAACCCACGATGGGGGGGGATTGGGACTGGAAGATCCAGAAAATTTTGGTCCTCGTCTCTGTCCTGTAAGGGCGACCCCTAATTCGAGACCCACCCACCAAGAGGAAACATCCTTTCAATATCCACCTTGTCAATCCCATTCAGGATCTTATATATTTCAATCAAGTCACCGCCCCCATTCTTCTAAACTCCAGTGGAAAGAAGTCCAGCCTTTTCAACCTATCATCATAAAACAACCTACTCATTCCAGATATCAATCTAGCAAACCTTCTCTGAACTGCCTCCAACGCATTTACATCCTTCCTTAAATAAGGAGACCAAAACTGCACGCGGTATTCGAGGTACAGACTCACCAATGCCCTGTGTAACTGAATCATAAGAACATAAGAAATAGGAGCAGGAGTAGGCCATCTGGCCCTTCGAGCCTGCCCCGCCATTCAACAAGATCATGGCTGATCTGAAGCGAATCAGTTCCACTTACCCGCCTGCTCCCCATATCCCCTAATTCCCTTATCGATCAGAAAACTATCTACCCGTGATTTAAATATATTCAACGAGGAAGCCTCCACCACTTCAATGGGCAGAGAATTCCAGAGATTCACTCCCCTCTGAGAGAAGAAGTTCCCCCTCAACTCTGTTCTGAACCGGCCCCCCCTTATTTTGAGGCTGTGCCCTCTAGTTCTGGTTTCCCTTCTAAGTGGAAAGAATCTCTCCACCTCTACCCTATCCAGCCCCTTCATTATCTTATATGTCTCTATAAGATCACCCCTCATCCTTCTAAACTCCAACGAGTACAGACCCAATCTGTTTAACTTCTCCTCATAAACTACACCCCTCATCTCCGGTATCAACCTGGTGAACCTTCTCTGCACTCCCTCCAAGGCCAATATATCCTTTCGCAAATAAGGGGACCAAAACTATACACAGTACTCCAGTTGCGGCCTCACCAGTGCCTTGTACAGTTGCAGCAAGACCTCCCTGCTTTTATATTCTATCCCCCTCGCGATAAAGGCCAACATTCCATTCGCCTTCTTGATCACCTGCTGCACCTGCAGACTGAGTTTTTGCGATTCATGCACAAGGACCCCCAGGTCCCTCTGCACAGTCGCACGATGTAATTTTTCTCCATTTAAATAATATTCCAATTTACTATTATTTCTTCCAAAGTGGATAACCTCACATTTGCTAACGTTATATTCCATCTGCCAGATCCTCGCCCACTCGCTCAGCCTATCCAAATCTCTCTGCAGACTTTCCGCGTCCTCCACGCAATTCGCTTTCCCACTCACCTTCGTGTCATCAGCAAACTTGAATACCCTAGATTCAGTCCCCTCCTCCAGATCATCTATGTAAATGTAAATTACGACCTTATCTTTATGTTCAATTCCTCTCATAATAAAGGATAGCATTCCATTATCCTTCTTGATAACATGCTGTACCTGCATACTTTTTCTGACTCATGCACAAGAACACCTAGATCCCTCTGCAACTCAGCATTCTACAGTCATAGAAATCATAGAATCATAGAAACCCTACAGCGCAGAAGGAGGCCATTCGGCCCATCGAGTCTGCACCGACCACAATCCCACCCAGGCCCTACCCCCACATATTTTACCCACTAATCCCTCTAACCTACGCATCCCAGGGCTCTAAGGGGCAATTTTTTTAACCTAGCCAATCAACCTAACCCGCACATCTTTGGACTGTGGGAGGAAACCGGAGCACCCGGCGGAAACCCACGCAGACACGAGGAGAATGTGCAAACTCCACACAGACAGTGACCCGAGCCGGGAATCGAACCCGGGACCCTGGAGCTGTGAAGCAGCAGTGCTAACCACTGTGCTACCGTGCCGCCCCATACTCTCTCTTATTCTTCCTGCCAGAGTGAACAACTTCAGATTTTCCTACAATATATTCCATCTGCCAGATTTTTTCCTACTCACTCAACCTAGCTATATGCATCTGCAAACTCTGTATCTCTTCTTCACAGCATACTTTCCCACTAATCTTTGTGTCACCTGCAAATTTAGCTACGTTCATCTAAGTCATTGATGTAAATTATCTGACTCCTGCAGGACTCCACTTGTTACATCCTGCTAATCAGACAAAGATCCATTTATCATACTCTCTGTTTTCTGCCAGCCTGTCAATCTTCAATCCAGGCTGATATGTTAGCCCTTGCACCTTTTTCAAGAAGCTTTGATATAGTAGATCTACAGACTCCCCTCTATCCACAAAATATGGTACTCCAGTATAATGTGGAATAATTTGAGGTTATCCACTTTGCTAGCAAAAACAGGAAGGCAGATTATTATCTTAATGACTATAGATTGACAGAGGGGAATGAGAGACCTGGGCGTCCTTGTACACCGGTCACTGAATGTAAGCATGTAGGTGCAGCAGGTGGTGAAGTAGGCATATGGTAAGTTGGCCTTCATAGCAAGAAGATTTGAGTACAGGAACAGGGATATCTTTCTGCAGGGCCTTGGTGAGACCATCCCTGGAATATTGTGTGCAGTTTTGGTTTTGGTCTCTGAGGAAGGATGTTCTTGCTATGGAGGGAGCGCTGTGAAGCTTTACCAGACTGATTCCTAGGATGGTGAGACTGATGTATGAGGACAGATTATCAGTTCGGATTATACTTGCTGAAGTTTAGAAGAATAAGGAGGATCTCATAGAAACCTATAAAATTCTAACAGAACTAGACAGGGTATATACTAGAGAAGGTAGATGCAGGAAGGGAATAGGTTATTGGGTTGGATGATCAGCCATGATCATAATGAATGGCAAAGCAGGCTCGAAGGGCTGAATGGCCTACTCTCATTTTCTATTCTTGACAGACATCACACCAACTGGCTTTTAGTTTCCTGTTTTCTGCCTCCTTCCCTTCTTGAAGAGAGGGGTTATATTTGCTACTTTGCAGTCTAATGGATCCTTTCCAGAATCTAATGAATTCTGGAGAATTGACACCAACGCAATACCATCTCATTATCCACCTCTTTTAAGACCCTAGGATGAAGTCCATCAGGACCCAGAGACTTATCAGCCTGCAGCTCCATCAGTTTGCTCAATACCGCTTCCCTAATGATTGTGATGTCCCCAAGTTCCTCTATCCCCTCCACCTCCTAATTTACAGCTGTTACAGGAATATTTCTTGTATTCTCTATAGTGAAAACAGAAGCAAAATATCTGCTTATTTCATCTGCCATTTCTTTATTATCTACAATTATCTCTCCATCCTCACTCTCTAGAAAACCAACACTCAGTTTGCCTACTCTTGTCCTGTTTAAATACCTGTAGAAACTCTTGCTGTCTTTTCTAACATTCCTAGTTAGCTTCCTCTCATTAATTTTCCTCCTGATTAACCTTTTAGTAATTCTCTGCTATTCTTTATGTTCTGACCAATTATCTGACGTGCCACTCACCTTTGAGCAGTTTTATGTTTTTTTTCCTTAAGATTGAGCTGTTCTTAACTTCTTTAGTTAATCATGGATGGTGGCTCCTTCTTTTAGAATTTTTCTTTACAGCAGGAATATAATTATTCCAAAATATCCCCTTAACTATCTGCCTCTGCTTTTCTATTGATCAATCCCTTAGCATAGTAAGCTTTGACAAAGGGTCATCTGGACTTGAAACATCAGCTCTTTTCTCTCCTTACAAATGCTGCCGGACCTGCTGAGATTTTCCAGCATTTTCTCTTTTGGTTGCCCTTAGCATAGTATCCCAGCTCACTTCACCTAGCTCAGCTTTCATTCCCTCATAGTTGCCCTTATTTAACTTTAAAATACTATTCTTGGACCCACTCTTTTCCCTTTCAAACTGGATGTAAAATTCAAACTTATTGTCGCTGTTGCTATTGAGAGGTGCCTTTACTCTGAGATCATTAATTAATCTTGTCACATTATACAATGCTAAGTCTAATATAATCAGACTATAATCAGATGCTGGCACACGTAGACTTTGGAGACCATTTAGGAAAAGAGATTTTGCATGTGGAGTCTCAATGGAAACAACGTTCAAAGGAGCTCGGGCAGGTGGACAGAATGCTAAGTGGCTGCATTCTAGTTCTGCGGCAGAGGATACAGATGCAGACTTCAATGGGCCAGGCCACAGAAGAGGCTAATTGGCACACACCAGAATTGCTTGGTGCACTGAGAAGACTGCTAGACATTTTGAACATAATATCATCAACATAGAGGAATCTATCTCCATCTTGGCACAGAACACAAGAAATAGAAGCAGGATTAGGCCACCAAGCCCTTCAAGCCTGCCCTGCCATTCAATATGATCATGGCTGATCTAAGCCGACCTCAACTCCTTTTCTGTGCCATTTCCCTCAAGCCCTCTATTCCTCGATCTATCAAATATTTATCCACCTCCACTTTGAATACTTCCAATGACCCAGCCTCCACCACCCTTCAAGGCAGATAGTTCTAGAGATGCACCACCCTCTGTGAGAAGAAATTTCTATACACTCACATTTAAATGACCGGCCTTTTATCTTGTAGCTATGTCCCCTTGTTCAAGACTCTCCCATTAATGAAAACATTTAACAGCTCCAGGGACCTGGGTTCGATTCCCGGCTTGGGTCACTATCTGTATGGACTTTGCACATTCTCCTCATGTCTGCATGGGTTTCCTCCGGGTGCTCCGGTTTCTTCCCACCGTCCAAAGATGTGCAGGTTAGGTTGACTGGCCATGCTAAAATTTCCCCTTAGTGTCCTGAGATGCGTAGGTTAGAGGGATTAAAGTGTAAATATGTAGGGATATGAGGGTAGGGCCTGGGTGGGATTGTGGTCGGTGCAGACTCGATGGGCCAAATGGCCTCTTTCTGCACTGTAGGGTTTCTATGATTTCTATGATCTACCTTGTTAAGCCCCCTCAGGATCTTATATGTTTGAATAAAGTCACCCCTCACTCTTCTAAGCTCCAAGGAATACAGACCCAGACTATTTAGTCTCCTTTGATAGGACAACCCTCACATCCCGAGAATTAGCGCAGTGAATCTCCTTTGAACTGCCTCCAATGTCACTATATCCTTTTTTAAGTAAGGGGACCGAAATTGTACGCACTATTCCAGGTGAAGCCTCCCAACACCCTGTATAGTTGCAACAAAATCTCCCTATTTTTAAATTTCAAACCCTTTGCAACAAAAGCCAAAATGTAGTTTACCTTCTTACCTGCTTGTTGGACCTGCCTGCTAGCTTTTTGTGATTGATGCATTAGAACCTAGATCCCTCTGCACTTCACTCACCTGCAGTCTCTCTTCATTTAGATAATAATCTGTTTTTTGATTCCTCCAACCGAAGTGCATGACCTTATACGTCCCCGCATTAAACTCCATTTGCCAGGTTTTCACCCAGTCATCCAACCTATCTATATCCTGTTGCAGAATCACAATATCCTCATCACAAAATGCCTTTCCACTTATTTTCATATCATCAGAAAATTTGGAAAGCTTAAATTCTGTTCTTTCCTCTAGGTCATTGATGTAAATAGTGAACAACTGTGGACCAAGAGCTGATCCCTATGGTACTCCACGAGTTACATATTTCCACTCTGAAAAGGACCCATTTATTCCAACTCTGTTTTCTATGTGACAGCCAGTTTCCATGCTAACACACAATCACCAGTTCCATGGATTTTTACTTTATGCACCAGCCTCTTAGGCGACACTTTGTCAAATACCTTTTGGAAATATAAATACACTACCTCTTCAGGTTCCCCTCTTTGCAGATCTTTGCACAGAGCGTGGAATTCATCCTTTCCAATGTGAAATTATAGACAATTTCTTCAGCAATGTTTTGGAACCCACCATGATGGAGTACCTCAAAATGACTCTGACAGTTCCACCATAACACAAAATACTAGAATAGAACTCAGCACTCCAGCACGCTATTCCCTAGCAAAGCACTAGGAATGCTAAGGTGTCACAAATGAGTGGTGTTGGCCCCATTGAAGTAGCCCCATTGAAGTAGAATCCGTTGTCCTCCCTCAGGATGATAGCATTTCTATTCCCATTGCTGATTCCCCAGTATCATAACTGGCTCATGTAAATCCAGACTACTGCATAGGGAGCACTTTGTCAGAGCACCCAGGAATAAAACAAAGGAACACGGAAGACAGGCAGTGAGGGAATGTGCAAAGGTAAATATTTTAAGTTTGTGTAAAACATAAGATTATTGATTTGATACATTTGAACTTGGATTAGTATTGGTTTTAATAATTGCAGTGCTGAGTGAAAAAGAACAATTGTAATGGTGATTGTAAGAAGATAAGAAAGGAGTGTGGGATTGCTTGTGTGCATGGTTAGTAGAATTGCTCTTCAGTTAATCCCATAGTCACTGAGTTTTATAGCACAGAAAGAGGCCCTGGCTCATTGTGTCAGAGCCACCCATCAAGTACCTTTCTATTCTAATCCCATTTTCCAGCGCTTGGTCCATAGCCTTGTATGCTTCCTGATCTCTTATACCTCAGGCATAAAGGGGCTCTCTTGGTTGTTGCTCCTCCTCTTTCACCTCTTCTTGTTTCTCCTCTTTAATTTGTTGGTGGGAAGGTAGTGGTAAGGAGTGGTCCTCCATAATGACAATGATGTGAAGCATGCAGCAGAGAACCAAAAATCTGGATATATGCTTTAGTGTTCTGCAAGGCTTCCAGAATGGCAAACTACCCAGCCTTCAGGAGAACAGTGACCACGACACCACACAACCCTGCGACAGCAACCTCTGCAAGACATGCCGGATCATCAGCACGGATGCCATCATCTCACATGAGAACAGCATCTACCAGGTACACAGTACCTACACTTGCAACTCGGCCAACGTTGTCTACCTGATACGCTGCAGGAAAGGATGTCCCGAGGCATGGTACATTGGGGAAACCATGCAGACGCTATGACAACTGATGAATGAATACCGCTCGACAATCACCAGGCAAGACTGTTCTCTTCCTGTGGGGGAGCACTTCAGCGGTCACGGGCATTCAGCCTCTGATCTTCGGGTAAGCGTTCTCCAAGGCGGCCTTCACGACACACGACAGCGCAGAGTCGCTGAGCAGAAACTGATAGCCAAGTTCCGCACACATGAAGATGGCCTAAACCGGGATCTTGGGTTTATGGCACACTATCAGTAACCCCCACAGCTTGCCTCCTGGACTTGCAGAATCTCACTGGCTGTCCTGTCTGGAGACAATACACATCTCTTTAACCTGCGCTTAATGCTCCCTCCACTCACATTGTCTGTATCTTTAAGACCTGGTTGGCTGTAGAGATTCGCATTCTAATCAGTATTCTGTAACTTGATTTTGTGTCTCTGTATGCCCTGTTTGAGAGCAGATATCCACTCCATCTGACGAAGGAGCAGCGCTCCGAAAGCTAATGGCATTTGCTACCAAATAAACCTGTTGGACTTTAACCTGGTGTTGTTAAAACTCCTAGAATAAAGTCAGCATGGAGAACTGACTCAGAACAAAAATGTTGTGATTTCTGGTGTGTTAATAGGCACAGGTATGTGGTCCGTGATCCCAAAAGAGCTGGGCATTGAAGGAGTACTATACCTTTTGATTTATTAATATTCCAGGGTTCTGATGGGGAGCACGCAGGCTAAGTGCATGGAGACTGCCTTGTGAAAAAAATCTTTCTGATTTTGTCGATCAATAGAGATGGAGATTAAATGCAAGTTTTTCTCATGAAGCTTTGGTGTCCTTCCTGATACATCAGTATACAGAGAACTGCTGCAGACTTAAAGAGTCCCATGGTATAAAGGCTGAGGGCAATGGTGACTTGACTGTCACAGCAGCAGTGTGTACACACTCAGCGAAGGCTGCAATCGCTGACAGTTCACTAACCACCTCCTTGTAAAGTGAAGAGTGTTACTGCTGAGCCATAGGGGCCCATAATTTATACATGGTGGCACAGTGGCTAGCTCTGCTGCCTAACAGCACAAAGACCCAGGTTTGATTTCAACCTTGGGTGACTGTCTGCGTGAAGTTTGCATGTTCTCCCTGTGTGTGCGTGGGTTTCCTTCAGGTGCTCCACTTCCTCCCACAGTCCAAAGATGTGCAGGTTAGGTGGATTGGCTTTGCTAAACTGTCCTTCAGTGTCCAAAGTTGTTAAGGTTAGGGGGATTAGCAGGGTAAATGCATGTGGTTACAGGAATAGGGCGGGGGGTGGGCCTGGGTAAGATGCTCTGCTGGAGAGTTGATGCAGACTCGATGGGCCAAGTGGCCTTCTTCTCCACTGTAGTGATTCTATTTGATTCTATACTTCATCCGAAAGATGAAAGATAGGATCTTCAATTCATTAAAAATAACTCCAGGGAGTAAATTATGAACAATGTAAATTGGAACACTTAAAAAGAAGGTTCTGACATTATAGCCTGAATAAAATTAACTCATATTTTAACAGCATTCTGTCAATCATAAAATTCCATGATATGATTAAGGAATAAATGTGCAAGCATCTTAAGTAGAAATCTGATTAATTTATTACATTTTTCTTCACTTGAAGTTATTGGAGACATTCATTGGCCTGGGGACATTTACACTCATTTTAATGTAGCTGGTATGATGGAGTGAAATAATCTTATGAAAAACAACTTTGCTGACAGAACATAAAATACAAATCTGCTTACTTTCTTCCTTAATGGTATTCTAATCACCTCATGGCTAATTTATGAGAGCTGGAGTTTCAGGTCCAGCAGAGAATTGTTCCCAAAAATGATGTTATCAGATACCCATTGGCCTGTTTACACATCACAGTGTCAGAAGCAGTATCAGCCGGCCTATAGTTCTCGCTCTTCAAGCTTGCAATGGTCTATTCTTCAAGTGCGGTAACAGAGGGAGATGAATGGTCATATGAGGTGAGGCAAGGATGATGGGGAAGTTGGTGAGTGAGAGATGAAGATTAAAGGTAGTGGAGCACGTCTGGAAAGCTACACACACTATTTTCTCAAGGCTCTCCTTCACAACACAGTTATTCTGCATGAGTGAATTCTCAAAGTGGGAGGAAAGAGCTCCCTGTGGTGAGGGTGGGGTGCGGTTTAGAAACTTAGAAAAAACTTAGAACCCTACAGTGCAGAAAGAGGCCATCTGGCCCATCGAGTCTGCACCGACCACAATCCCACCCAGACCCTACCCTCATATACCTACATATTTACCCGCTAATCCCTCTAACCTACGCATCTCAGGACACTAAGGGGCAATTTTAGCCTGGCCAATCAACCTAACCCGCACATCTTTGGACTGTGGGAGGAAACCGGAGCACCCGGAGGAAACCCACGCAGACACGAGGAGAATGTGCAAACTCCACACAGGCAGTGACCCAAGCCGGGAATCGAACGCAGGTCCCTGGAGCTGTGAAGCAGCAGTGCGCTACCGTGTCGCCCCACGGTTTGTTCAACAATACTGTACCAATTTAGAATCTTGAGGGTCCAGAGCAGATGACCAGCTGGTATGTCCAAGATGGCAAGTCATGATGTGGAGATGCCGGCGTTGGACTGGGGTAAACACAGTAAGAAGTTTAACAACACCAGGTTAAAGTCCAACAGGTTTATTTGGTAGCAAAAGCCACACAAGCTTTCGGAGCTCTAAGCCCCTTCTTCAGGTGAGTGGGAATTCTGTTCACAAACAGAGCTTATAAAGACACAGACTCAATTTACATGAATAATGGTTGGAATGCGAATACTTACAACTAATCAAGTCTTTAAGAAACGAAACAATGTGAGTGGAGAGAGCATCAAGACAGGCTAAAAAGATGTGTATTGTCTCCAGACAAGACTGTCTTGTCTTGTAGTCTTGTTGTCTACTGGCTGTCTTGTCTGGAGACAATACACATCTTTTTAGCCTGTCTTGATGCTCTCTCCACTCACATTGTTTCGTTTCTTAAAGACTTGATTAGTTGTAAGTATTCGCATTCCAACCATTATTCATGTAAATTGAGTCTGTGTCTTTATAAGCTCTGTTTGTGAACAGAATTCCCACTCACCTGAAGAAGGGGCTTAGAGCTCCGAAAGCTTGTGTGGCTTTTGCTACCAAATAAACCTGTTGGACTTTAACCTGGTGTTGTTAAACTTCTTACTAAGATGGCAAGGTTAGGGTTACTCAAATGTGGCTCAAGGTGATGGAAGGAAGCCAATAGTTTTTGAGGGAGAGTGGGCGGCCATGGCTTTCATTTTGCTGGGTCATGCTGCAGCCTCCATAGACATGGATGTATGAATGAGAGGAAAACTCTGTGGTCCTCCAGGAAGGACTTCACCTTGTTGGGAGGAGCAGAAGCCAGGGATAAACTGATGCTAGGTATAGTGCTTCCCACTGGCTGAATTTTTCAGGGCTGGAGGGACAGCTTCAAAAATTAGCTGGCTAGATGGATCACTGTAGTTTGTTCACACATCACCTCAGGTATTCATGATGCCGATTCCAGGCAACTCTCCACTTCTACTGGCTGCGGAGGAAATGTGGGGGGACAACATCCTGTTCACCCCCCATTGCGGGCCTTTGATTCATGCATATCTAATAAGCTGACCAGTGCAAGGTCACACGTGGTCAGCCGGCCCACCCCTGAGGGAAAATCATTCACTTCTGCTCCTGCCTCCCAACTTATCCACCAGCCTGGAAGATTCTGCCCGATGATTCTAAATAACATCAGCAAGTCTGACAAATGTCTGATACTTCAAAGATTAATCTAAATGATCACTTTATAGATGCTAATAGACCTGCTGAGTTGCTCAAGTATTTTCAGTTTTAAATTCAGATTTCCAAGATTTTGCAGTTTCACAGGTTTTAACATGTGAAGCATTCAGGGTAGATTTACAAAGCAGGGTTAATTTCCACGGGGGATTCTCCTGATTGTGTAGTGTGAATGACAATCAGGAGAAGCCTACAGAAATCCAAACCTCAAGTTTAGCAGTGGGGCAACGTAATTTTTGCTGGAAACTGACACTAAACCCGTGTTCTATAAATTGGGTGCAAAGATGAAGCTGGCTATGAAATGGAGAAGCCTGGAACAGTGTCATTCTGGTATCAGGTCCAGTCCTGTTTCCAATTTAGAATATATAGTGCAAGTTTCTCCAGTTCTTTCCTGCCATTAAAGCACATCAAAAAATTGTGGTTGTATTGCTTGCCATCTTCACTGCAGGAGAGGATTTAGACCATCTTAACTGAAGTGTTAGTGTAAAACAAAACCACTGACTACAAAGTGGATTATTTTAGGACCGATATAAGGAAACTCTTCAAAGGAGTGCTCAATGTGTGGAATAAACTTCCCGATACAGTAGTGGGGGCAAATACCCTGGAAACAGTGGAGAAACTAATTGGTGCTTCAAGATAGTATGTTAGGATCTCTCTGGATGGGTTAATTAAGCTGCGGTTTTGAAACATCAGGAATGGCAAATGCTGTCCTCAGTTTTGTTCCAGGAAAATAAATATTATGGTGATGCTCTGACTTCATGGTAGGCTTCTGCAGAAAATGCAGATGTATGGGATTGGGGGTGATCTAGGAAATTGGATCAGGAATTGGCTAGCGGATAGGAAACAGAGGGTGGTGGTTGATAGTAAATATTCATCATGGAGTGCGGTTACAAGTGGTGTACCTCAGGGATCTGTTTTGGGGCCACTGCTGTTTGTAATATTTATTAATGATCTGGATGAGGGTATAGTTGGGTGGATTAGCAAATTTGCTGATGACACCAAAGTCGGTGGTGTGGTAGACAGTGAGGAAGGGTGTCGTAGTTTGCAGGAAGACTTAGACAGGTTGCAAAGTTGGGCCGAGAGGTGGCGGATGGAGTTTAATGCGGAGAAGTGTGAGGTAATTCACTTTGGTAGGAATAACAGATGTGTTGAGTATAGGGCTAACGGGAGGACTTTGAATAGTGTGGAGGAGCAGAGGGATCTGGGTGTATGTGTGCATAGATCCCTGAAAGTTGGGAATCAAGTAGATAAGGTTGTTAAGAAGGCATATGGTGTCTTGGCGTTTATTGGTAGGGGGATTGAATTTAGGAGTCGTAGCGTTATGTTGCAACTGTACACAACTCTGGTGCGGCTGCACTTGGAGTACTGTGTGCAGTTCTGGTCCCCACATTACAGGAAGGATGTGGAGGCTTTGGAGAGGGTGCAGAGGAGGTTTACCAGGATGTTGCCTGGTATGGAGGGGAGATCCTATGAGGAGAGGCTGAGGGATTTGGGATTGTTTTCGCTGGAAAGGCGGCGGCTAAGAGGGGATCTTATTGAAACATATAAGATGATTAGAGGTTTAGATAGGGTGGATAGTGATAGCCTTTTTCCTCTGATGGAGAAATCCAGCACGAGGGGGCATGGCTTTAAATTGAGGGGGGGTTGTTATAGAACCGATGTCAGGGGTAGGTTCTTTACCCAGAGGGTGGTGAGGGATTGGAATGCCCTGCCAGCATCAGTTGTAAATGCGCCTAGTTTGGGGGCGTTTAAGAGATCCGTAGATAGGTTCATGGACGAAAAGAAATTGGTTTAGGTTGGAGGGTCACAGTTTTTTTTTTAACTGGTCGGTGCAACATCGTGGGCCGAAGGGCCTGTTCTGCGCTGTAATGTTCTATGTTCTATGTTCTATGTTCATAGGTTGGATTTCACATGCAGCCTGCCTTCAAACCCACCAGGACGGAGGTGAGGGGTTGGTGGGGTTGCTTCCGAAGGACCCAGGGAAGGCCACCCACTTGCCTTCCCTGGGTCCTTCGGAGGCAACACCACCACCTCCCACCTCCGTCCTGGAAGGTTACCTTTCCTTTAAACCTTGCTCCTGGCCTCTTGAATGACCTCCCACTCCCCGCACCCCATTCACCACGATCCCCAACCCTGCTCAGACCTGGGGTCCTGGGTGTGGTGGAACTGCTTGCAGTCCCAGTAGTTGCTAGCGCTTCCAATTGCACTACTGGGGCTACAGAGCTGCCAGCCAATTGCTGCAGTAAAAGCAAATGACTGTGGATGCTGGAATCTGAAATGTAAAGAGAAAATGCTGGAAAATCTCAGCAGGTCTGACAGCATCTGTGGAGAGAGAACAGAGCTAACGTTTTGAGTCTGAAGGGTCATGCAGACTTGAAATGCTAACTCTGTTCTCTCTCCACAGTTGCTGTCAGACCTGCTTAGATTTTCCGGCATCTTCTGTTTTGTTAAATTGCCGCAAGGTAGCTATCAGGATCTTGGGTGGGCTCCCCACCAAGAAGGTGTGGCAGAGACTCAATGCCCTGAAAATCCAGCCCTTGTTCCTGGGAAATGCCTGGCAGGTTGGCATTGCATAAATGGAATGAAATTTGGCTCATGTCAAGCATAGTTTTCTCACCATGAATAGCCTGGTTTTCTGATACTGCCTCTGGCCATGGTCCCTGCTGTAAGCATGAAGTTGGAAAGTTACTGTCCCACACCTGAGCCTCAGATGTAATTGAAACCATCTGACTGCCGCATTTCCCTGTATTACAAAGTGACTATACCATAACAGTATCTCATCAACACTTTGGGACAACCGAAGGACATGAAAAATGCTATATAAAATGCAAGTTATTTCCTTCTTTCTTTGATTATTGGAAAAGCACGCAAGAAATCTTGTACTTTTCCCAATTACCTATATGCACTCCAATCTCTGAAGCTCCACATCAGCAGCGCTAAATCATAGAAATTCAACCAACAAACATACTGGAGAAATTAGTCAAACAAGTAAGAGAAGGAACACGACGGATTTTCCTGGGTCTGTGTCTCTTCCATGTTCTAGTTCTCATGGGTTCAGCAAATTTAAGAAAATAAGACAGGCTGAAGACTCGAGGCAAAGGAAGTGGTCCAATTTTCCTCAATGTAAATGACTGAAAGAAAAACTGGGCAGGTTCTTTTACTGACAGGAGCTCCAATCTATTCAGCTATTTGGTATTAACTATATCTTGGTGACCCAGTGCACAGAAACACAGATGAATAAAAATCTTTCCTCATGTTATCAAACTCAGAAACACAAAAATTGGGCAAAGAACACTACAGAATAACAAGAGTGACTCCATTTGCAACGATGAAATGTAAACTAAAAATCTCTTTCTGGCTAGGATGCATCCTGAAATTGGCAGCCAAATTTCTTGTAAACATTCTTAAAAAGCATTAGGCCCTCATTGGCATATTTAAACAGTCACACCGGTCAACTGAAAAATGGTCTAGCCCAATTTCCATCTGGATTGTTTTCAGTTGTCCTTTGGGTGCAGAGCATTGGCTAGAATTCTCATCATTTAAAATATTTTCAGGGTCAGGATCATTTCTGGATCGGCAGCATTCCCTCTGGAGCGACTTACTCAAAACGGCCAAGTAACAGACCGCCTCCACATGCACCATGATGAGGTGGCAGTGCCAATCAGGAGCCTGCATGTGAGAGTGGCTGGCTGCCTTCCTTGTGGTTGCCATGAAAGTGCAGCTACACAAGCTGGTGAATCAAAGGGAGGTGATGAGAAAGGGGCTCAAATGATTCTTTTAAGCCACAACATGTTCAGTGACAGAAGGCTGCATCAGAATCTATGGCAATGGCGAGGCTCTGCCTACCCTTGAACACAGGTTGCCTGTTTCCATGAAATAATTCACGGATCTCAAAAGCTCAAGCTCCTGGGAGTTACCCCAGTGTCTTGGACAATATTTATTCCTCAATCAACATTGCACAAAAAAAAGTTTATCTGGTCATCAGCACATTGCTGTTTGCGGAAGGTTCTCTGCTATGTTCCCTACATTGCAACAGTGACTACACTTCATCAGAACTTAAGTGGTTCTAAAGCACTTTGAAACATCTGCTGGTCGTAAAAAGGGCTATATAAATGCAAGTCTTCCCTTTATTTTTTTCTCCTGCTGTGCACTCACCTTCTGTGAGCCGGTGAATCATACAGCTGTGGGGATTACAGTCAGCTCTGGGAAATTTGGAATTGTTGCAGGGAAATCCAACTTAATTACCAACACAACTACTTTAATTGGCATGCCACCTCTGCCGGGTAGGATGCCATCAGTGCCCCAAAGCCACCTCTGGTGAAAGTATGTGGAGGCGGCAACACGTTAGAAACTGAGCCAACACATTTTTTCAACATAACTGCTCTGCCCTCCTGACTCTAAGGTTGCTGGGAAAATTCTGGTCACTGTGTCCCCAAATTAATTCCTTTGTGTCTGTTTTGAAAAACAGTGCAATGAGTACCACATTTTGTACCTGTTGTATATACATCTACATGAGTTTGCTGCAAGTTACTTCAAATATTGGACATCACAAACTGAGGGCTTGAAGAAAAACACCGCTGCCTATTTTTAAACAATTAAAAACACCTCTGCTTACGTATAGACGGTGAAAGGATAAAGAATTTCAGTTTTACCTTTCTCTTCTGTCCACAACACCATATAGTTCAGCTGCACAATACTGTGATTTATGTTCACAACTTACCTCCTGCTTTATTGATTCTTCATTAACACCAATGTTATATTCACCAAACATGAATCAATTTAATTATTGGTCATGGATGACTAGATAAATCCTTAAAAAGCTACAACATTGCATAATTTAGGAGAATTGCTGTGGGAAGTCCAATACTTGTATTTGAATAATGCTTAAACGTCATTCCTTCCAGTTCAACAATATTTCCTTTTACAATAAGCCATACTGCAAATTAAAATAAAACGCTCAACGTGCAGGCATAACATTATATGTATAATTGCACAAATGTACACAGATACAAATGTCATACATACATAACTTTATATATATATATAATATATGTATATATTTGACAATTATGTGTCATCATAGATTGGGATAAAGTGATATACAGATTGTTTGATTGGTAGACACAGATATAGGCAGAATACACACACACATATATATATATAATATATATATATATGTAGATAAATAGGTGTAAACAGAGATAGATTCTGACTCAGTTGGAGAGATAAATCGGTAAATGAATATAACACTGTACAAAAAGGATGGCAGTATTAATAGACAGATATATAGGCAGGTATTGCAGACAAATCAGAGGACTTGTCGCACAGTGGGTGGCATCCCTGCCTCTGAGCGAGAAACTCCAGGGTCAAGACCCACTCCAGGACTTGATGGCCAAGAAAGGTGCATTCATAATGCAAACAGGTTGAGTATCAATCTAGAAATTCTTCCAACACACACCAAATGGCAGGCAGTAAGAGCGGAAGAGATTCTTGGTTAGCCATGTGTTGGAAGGAAAGTTGGACCTCTACCATTACTATCAATAGCTCCAGACCACAACTTCATGGAAAAGTGAATGGTACCACAGCAAGTTGGACTCCAAGTGAACTGTACACAGGGTTACTGTAAATTATGGTATAGAAAACAACCCAACTTTTCTAGCCCCAAAAATCAGAGGCGGATCTTACCAGACAAATTCTAAGTGTCATAAATGTGAGAAAAGAGGAATCTTCTGTGCTTGTCTTTTTGGCACGCACTACACCGCAATCATCCGACAGTTAGTGCAATGAAAGAGCCTCCATGTAATTCACGCAGCATGGAGGCTCCAGGCATGTGACTCACCCAAAGTGACCATAGCTCTCTACTGCTAAGCAGCGGGAACTGCATTTGAACACTAATGATGCACACTCAGTCAGTCACACCAGAAAGATGGCACTGCGTACAGCTCTCCCACGATTTACAGAGGGGGAGCTTGGATGGAAATTGGGCGCTGTGGAGGAGAGGAGGGCTATCTCCTACTCCCGAGATGGTTGGTGGCCCATGGGTCAGGCCAGCAATGTAGCCTGGGAAGCAGTGGCAGCGGGGGCCAGTGCCACAAGAAAATGAACAACCTCGTTTGGGCAGCAAGGGTGAGTGTCCATCCCATCCTGGCATCTGTCCGGCTGTCACGCCTGGAATGTTCATGTTGATTAATTCCCTGACACCCCATGGCCTTCCAACTCCTCTGACACCCTCATTGACAAACCACTGCTGTGGTCCTGACATACACTACCCAATCTCCCTACCCCTGATACGCCACACGCTTCCAGCCGTCAGACTGTCAATCCCACTTTCTGCCCCTGTAGGAGAAAATGGCCCATAATCGCAAGTAGTGGATAAAGACCAGAGGTGGGGTTCCCAACCTGCGTATCCTCAGTGCATTCGGGGAGCATGCAATAGAACTGTCAGGTCAATCTGAGGATCAATCTGTGACCGACAGCCAGATCGGGGTGCACCACAGAAGTGAGGAGCCACAAACCTTCACTCATATGACCTATCTCAAATAAGTTACAATCTGCCCAGACTCTCCCTTGCACTTACCCATGTGTCTTGGATTGCAGGAGACAACTCTCCTGATGAGGCCAGGCCCTCAGGAGTCGGTGCCCCCACTGACACCCCCATTGACACCCTGGAGGAAGGCTCTAAGGATATCTCCAAGGAAACCACCCAACAGTCAACACAGGCATCACACACACCATCCACCAGTGCAGATATGGTCACCTCGGTGGGACATGTTAGTGGTGAGGTTTCTGGGGTACTTTCTGGTGAGCACAACACAGCCATTGATGCACATCAGGTGGAGGCGGGAACGCCAAGGACTCGTACACGGGGAGGTCTGCTGGAGCCAAGGAATCAGCTGGCCAGGTGCGGGGCCGCTGGGATCAGTTCTCCTGAAGCTGCTGGAGAGGCAGGAGCAGAGCCGGGGACTGCAGGAGGGGCTGTCAGCAACATTGCAGCAACTGTGAAGCTGTTTGGAGGAGTCCCAGAGCCTTCAATCACAGAAGGTGGTGCAGACACCCAGGCCAACACTGCAAGGGTGGCAACAGCAGCGGAAAACCTGGGGCAGAAAATGGTCGCCATGGTGGCAGGGTCCAAGGCATGGCTGAGTTACTAGGGACCATGGCTGATGGCCCCAGGAGTATGTTCAAGACACAGTGCGCCACGAATGTGGGCTCCGAGAGCATGGCTCAGTCTCAAAGGGTACTTTGAGAGCTTGACCCAGACTCAGAGAGCTATTGATGAGGGGATCCAGAGCTTGGTCCAAACTCAGGGGGCTATCGCAGAGGGCTCACACATCACGGGGCAGATGCAGTTGGGCCTTCAGGACTGGCAGAGCCTGGTGAAGCAGAGGCCTCCGGAGCTCGGTCCAGCTGCCCCATCATGGAGTGTCCCAGAGGCCCACCCTGAGGGAGGAAAAAGAGCTGGGGTCCATGCTGAGGTTTTCCACCTAGGAGACCCCGACCATCCGCAGCCCTTCCAATCCCCGCTTCCTGACACCAATGCATCTGACGGACAGTGGGATGAATAGGGTGGAACGGCTATATCTGTGACACCTGGAAGTTGGCCAGGGCCCTCCAGGTCCAGTCCCCCAGGAGTCGCCCGCCAAGCACATTACAGGCCACGGTGGGAGGGAGGGAGGGGTGCAACACAGCTGATCACCTCCACTTCTGATGCACATACTGGGGGCTGGGGAGGGGGGAGGCACCTCGACATAGCAGTAGACGTGTAAGGTTTAGATGTTGTAGGGTCACTTAAAGGCAATGGGTGAAGGCATGCGCTAGTTAGGGATTTAGAAATTGTCAATTCAAAGTTCATTAATAAATGTAATTAATAAATTCATGAATAAATGTATATAAATGTAACCCCGGGGAAGACCGTATCCTGAACATACACACAGAGGCACAGAGCGTCATTGTGCATGAGAGAGGCCCTTCAACCCATCAAGTCTACGATACCCAGTTCTCAGCACCTGTGCCAGACCCCTGACTGTAGTGTTCCTCCAAGCGCTCATTCCAGGTAGTCCCAGCAGTGGGAGCCATTGTAAGGCCGTAGTGACATGCAGCCTGGCATGGCATTCCCAGCGCCACCCGCCCCCAACCCCCAGGACATTGGGCTGCATGATGGTGCCCCTGACCCTCACGACGTGGGCCTAGGCACCAGTGTGCAGTCAGACAACAGGTAGGAGTCAGACTAATGGTGCACCAGGGCAGCATCACAGTGTGCCGCATAGCAAATCATCATCTTTTTCCTGGACCATTAACCCACTAACACGGCCAACCCAGGCCCATCACCCTGGTGTTGATGAGACCCATGGCAGGGAGTGTGGACAAGGTGTTCAGGGAGTGCGGGGGAGGGGGTGGTAGGGCTCAAGGGGAGTGATTGGCAGGTGGAAGTGGAGCTGCTGGATCACACGCCTCCTATTGGGAGAGCCTTGTGGTGATGAGGGCCTCCCTCACCATCCTGCCTTGCTGGACCCTTGCTGCCACCTGTCCCCTGCCTCCTCCTTAGCCTCACCCACATCCTCCTGGGCATCCTCCTCCTCAGCAGTGTTCACCTGGTCCCCCTCCTCCTCCTCCAGGATGTCTACCCACTACTGCACCAGGTTGTGGAGTGCACAGCAAACCACAATGATGCAGGAGACCCTCAGGGGACTGTACTGGAGACCTTCGATATCTTCCAGCCCAAGATGCCAGCTCCACGAGGACCCGCCAAAGGTGTCGCACTGCCTCCTTGCTGAGACACAGTCACAGTGGTACACAGTGTCCTGCACCTAATGACATGCAGGCCCTGTAGAGATGGGGTCTCCATCTCTGATGGCCTCTCCCCTTGGGCCAGTCCTGCCCCCCGTCCAGCGGCCCCCCTATCCTCATGCTGCAGTATCTGACAGCATGTCCTTGCCGCGAGTGGACGTCTCCCTCCTCCTCCTCAGTAGCCACAAGAATGACTGCTGGATCTATTGGCTTGAATGTGAAATCTACCATTCCTTTGGGGTGGGGTAAAGAGAGAGAGCAGAGACATTCAGGCTATCCAACATGGGCCCCTCACTCCCTCTCGACAACCCGTGTCCCAATGAGTCTGGATGTTGGCAACCCAATACCATCCCTGGTGCCATGCGCCACCACAATAGCCTGCCGACCATTGCTACATCCTCGCCATGGTGGGCACGGAGAGCATATGGGTGGCTGTGACGGGATTCCCATCGGGAACTCCTGGGGCACGGTCACGAGGGCATCCACCTGGATGTCTGGCTTCCAGAAATGGCTGCAGTTCAGGCAGATGATGGAGGAGCACCCTCGTGATTAGCACAGGATGGGTGGCCATTGCTGGGAGCACTGCAGTGCCCATACAGTGTTAGGAACCATATTAACACCTACCGGGCTCCCGTCATTGGAGCTACGGCTGCCAGGCTTGGTTCCTGTTACTGTTACTGGTGCCTGGGATGAAATGTCAGCAGTCGGCCACAGACTCTGCCCGGCAGACAGATGGCAGGGTAACTATAGTGACATTAGTGGGGTTGGGAGTCGACCTCATAAGCAACCCCTCAGGGGTTGTTCAGAGGCCAGGGTGAATGCACGCAATACAAGCCCTAAGCCAGTAGTGAGCCCCAACTTGAGGGCTCCCATACCGGGGCGAGCCTCCCCAAACCCCTGCACCATGTAAGCCCACTCCACCCCACACCATGTCAGCGGCTGACACACCCCCCTGCACTCCGGGGGTTGGTATTCAGTGGTACTCGCCTCCTCACTTCCCCTCGCTGCTATTGCACCTGAACCACACATTTATAGAGCAGTCGTCGGCATGATGTCACGGCGGAGAGATGGGAAGCATTCGGGAGAGAGGACAATAGCATTCCTTGCTAATGATATTGAAATCCAGTCAAATTCATGCTAATAAGCTTCGCACCCATTTTGGGATCTCACCATGAAAAGGGGGCCGGGAAGGTAACCATTTAACGCCAAGTACGAACCTGATTTTTTCACCTCTCACGCAATCTTCCCGGCTCGTCACATTGATAGACCAGCGCAGCAAGCCAGTAAGATCACGCCCCATATTTTTGCATTTACTCAGTGTATAAGTTGACCCCCTTTTCAGCTGTGCCATATATACTGTACTCTCATTAATAGTCAGCCTCAATTTTTCACCCCACAGATGCATGTTATACTTATGGGTGGCATAGTGGCACAGTGACGCTGCCTCAGTGCCAGAAAGCCAGGTTCAATTCCAGCCTTGAGTCACTGTCTGCGTGGAGTCTGCATGTTCTCCCGTTGTCTGTGTGGGTTTCCTCTGGGTGTTCCGGTTTCCTCCTACAGTGCAAAGATGTACTGGATTGGCCATGTTAAATTGCCCCTAGTGGTCCAAAGATGTATAGGTTCGGTTGATTAGTTATGGTGAATGTGTGGGGCTAAAGGGATAGGGTGGGGAACAAGGTCTGGGTAAGATGCTCTGTGGTATAGATTCAATGGGCCGAATGGCCTCTTCTGCAGTGCAGGGATTCTATGGTTCCATGTACATTATAACTGGGTACAATGGATCAAGCAGGAGTTTTTGTGTCAGATCACATTTCAAAATGATGACCATCATTTATATTCGACGTATGTCAACAACCATTTTTGGAAGGGTTTTTCGAGGCTTCAAAGGTTGCCTTATATGCCAACATGAAGGATAGAATGTCTTGATGGATAGCTATATGTGGATATAGTAGATAAATAGATTATGTTAAGTTAAATGTATATAGATGGCGACAAAAGAACCAGGTAGGCAGGTAGATTATAACTGACCAGATGAGCAGGCATTCATAGAATTTGGTAGATTGAGTAGCAGAGGTAGGTAAATAAGTATTCATGGATAGCTAAATAGGCAAACAGGTAGCTTGATAAATAAGGATTGATACAGACTGGGAGAGAAAGAGAAAGAGTTAGGGAGATGTACATTTAGAAAGTGATAGGTGTTTTGTGGATAAGTAGATGAATAGATTTTGGTTTACAGATAGCCAAACGGACAGATAAATAGACAGATGTGGTAATTAGATCGTGACAGATGAGGATAAGTTGATATAAAGAATGTCTCTGCCTCTTTGCATTCTGTTTAAATACTGCAGGATATTTTTGGATCACATTGTCTGGGTGGGATATTCAGTGTTAAAATTATACATATTTTGTTCATTTGGAAATCCATTTGTGTGTGGTGTTCACCAAGGTCATTTAGCTCTTGGATGGCATTGGGCTGATAAAAGGAGGCTGTGGAGTCAGTGTTTGTGTCAAATGCTACATTAGGGTTTCATGCACAGAAAAATAAATATAGGCTGTGTACATTTTAGTTCTGTGTTAAAATCACCCTTAAAATCATTCTTTTGCTAATTACCAGCGCAGCCTTTGCTCTCTTGTTGCAACTACTGCCCAAGAAATAAAGGTCACCAAATATGTATGAACCTTCTACGTTCATTATTTTTTCATGTTGGCCAGCTGCTCCCTCAGTGCAATAGGGACAACACAAACAAAGGCCTGTCTAAATTAAACCTGCTTCCCACTCACTTTCAGCCATCTTAATAAAGGCCAATTTAAACTGAGTTTTGGGTAATTGGATCTGCTAAAAGCAAGCAATAAGCTTCTACTCCCCATCCCTATTACATACAACAGTTTAAAACTTAATTCCAAGGATTAATAAAATCAGATAAAATATTGGAACTATATAAATGGCAATGCTGGTAAATCATGTTTTAGGAGCAATTCTTGTTTTTAGATCTGCAGGCCATTCTCAACAAGCAGACTTTCTCGTGATCAGAGGCAGAGAGTTAAAAAGTTTTACGAATTTTTCATTGCAGTGAGGACCTGATGGCTATGAAAGTCTCTGCAATGAATTACACTAAATGTGAAGCAAGTAAGGTAAATTCTAACAATTAAAAAGGTGTGGCGTGAAAGGAAAAGCAATCATGAGAAAACATACTGGCAGAACAACTCAGCTCAAATAAAACTGGAGAGGGGATTGAAATTACTCCTGATTAGCCTGGGGAGGAAATTTTAGAACTTAATGCACTAATGCATGAAGGGGATAGATAGCAAGAAATTGAGAACATGGATTTCTGCAGGATTTATTGTCCGTTAATTTGGGAAATTGTGTAGGCTGCTCATCAGGCACAATAACCTATCTTCTCGCTCCCATCATACAAAGCACTTCAAACTTACAATAAAGTTGTGCATTACTTATAAAATTCCTGTTATTTGGGCTACAGTATGTTTGCCACACCATGAGTACTGAACTTGAACAATTACTGGAAATAAAAAAAAGCTTGCATATTGAAGAGTATATTTTCCATGTGTGCACACCGAATCTAGAGCCTTGCACACGAGAGGTGCATACCAGGGAATGAGAAATGTGGTTTCCCAATATGTGCTCCTGACGGATGAGGCTCTGACTTGTAACTGTGCAATCAGGAGGGTCACTTTGAAATTCTATAGAAGGATCATTCAGAACCGAAACATGAACTCTGTTTCTCTCCACAGATGCTGCCAGACCTGCTGAGCTTATCCAGCATTTTCTGTTTTTATTTCACCTTGAAGTGCTTCCTCACTACTGTCACTCCTACAGCTGAGAAGTTTGTTAAAGTTCGAAAATGGTCTTCATTAGAGATAACTCTCAGCTGATACAAAAATAGAGAGCATATGTCAGCTGTTCATTTGCATTTTAAATAATCTACTCAACTAGTTCAACTAATTCATAAGGAATTAGAAATTAGAATTTCTTATGTTTAGCATCTGGACATAAAGTGCACACTGCCAGCAGGAACCAGCACAAAACCTCAGTAAGCTGTCAAGGATATTCCAGCATGTCCTGGTTCCACCAACATGTGACCAAACTAAAATCACTGTTGCTAATTTACTGAAATGATTCTTTGAAAGGGGTATTAAACATTGAATCTTTTTGGAAGTTTCTTTTCTGAGCATCCTAACAAGACATTGAAGACCTATGAAGAACCATCCAGACTCAAAACATTGGGCCCAATTTTACCAAAATTTCGCAGCCAAAAGCGGGCGCGAAATCGCGGTAAAGTTGGGCATCGGGCCTAAAACACAATCTGCACCTGACTCATGGCAGATCGCGCCTTTACCGAGTCCCGATCCAGGCGTGGGTCTGGCGCGCGCCCGAATCGGCCGGCGCAACGATTTAAATGCATTTGCATGCATTTAAATCGACTTAATGAAGCTCGCGCCGAACTTTACCGACGAATCCGACTTTACCAGGTTGCGGCCCATTTCGCGTCCGTGCATTAAACAACCTGCTAAATAAAAGTCCGAATGGGGCTCCAATTCAGCAGGGGAACCGCCGAAGCCAATCCCCCCCCGACCATCCTTCACGGACCCACCCCCCCCGCCCCCCCGCGAACCACCCCAGCAGCCCACCGCCCCCTCACCGATTGGACCCCCCTGGGAGACAGGCCCCGCCAGCAGACCAGCCCCCCTCTACCCCGGGATCGAACCCCTCTGGGAGGCACACCCCTGACCTAGCTTGATCGCTGGTCTCCCTCCACCATCCTTCTGATCTGCAGTCCGTTGACAGCCTCTTCTCCCCTTCTCCATCCCCCCCCACCCAGGGAAAGGCAAAGCAGCACAGACAGCAGAGAGGATGAAAGGAATTCCCTTTGGGGGATAATGTCCAAATCACAGGAACTAAAAACCTGACAGTCCAAAATCTGGGACTATATTTCAAAATGTATATCCCCCCATCCCTGTCCTGTAATATTATCCCAGATTTTGGACTGTCAGGTTTTTAGTTCCTGTGATTATAACGTGGACATTATCCTCCAAAGGGAATTCCTTTCATCCTCTCTGCTGTCTGTGCTGCTTTGCCTTTCACGCCCGGGCGCGCTGCCTGCGGTCTGTTCTGAACTGCGCATGTGCAGTTGGAGTTCCGGCCGCTCCAACAGCGCTAAGCCTCGCCCAATAGACCGGCGCCGAAAAAAGGCGTATGGGCGCGCTGGACCCGGCACTTAGTCCCAATTTGGTAAAATCGGCCCCATTAGCTCTATTCTCTCTCCACAGATGCTGTCAGACCTGCTAAGATTTTCCAGCATTTTTGTTTCAGATTCCAGTGTCCACAGAAATGTGCTTTTATATAAGACATTTAAGTATCTAATTTCAAGTCCATACCAGCCGGCCACGTGTGCTTCATGTTGAAAACCTGCTGGAAGTATTTGCTGTTGCTGGCCGTAGTGATTGGCCTGCTGCATAATGGCATTAGAACTTTTGTTGCTTAAAGCAGCCAGAGTTACTTCTGCAAATGGCAGAACGCAGAGAGGACAGATATTAATGTAAGCGGAAGGTCAGAACTAGAGTTGGTGCTCTTGGGGACATAGAGTGCCAGTGTTACAGAGGGGAGTAAGGGGGACAAAGAGTGCTGGTATTAACCACGAGAACGACTGAAAAGAGTACTAATATTAACTGGCTGGAGAATCAAATAATAGCACTAAATGATGAGGCACAAGTAGCGGTGACATTATTAACTTACTAGGAGGATAGGTATCCAGAAAGAGTGCGACAGTCAAAATGATTGGGAAGGTTTTGGGTGAACAATTATTCATTGGTGGAGGATATGGGGAAAGTGTGTCAACATTAACTGATTGCAGGGGTGCAAATAGGGGTCAACATTGAATGATTGGAGATGTTGCAAAAAGTGTATTAACATTAACCGATCGGTGCAAGTATTGAAGAAAGAATGTCAATATTAACTGGTTGGAGAAAGTGTCACAGGATTACCTGATTCAGTAACAGTGAAGGAAAATGCCAGCACAAGTGATGTTGGAAAAGAGCATTAATTGGAGCCGAGCAGGAGAACATAGTGATGTGATGGATTGACTAATCTTTTGAAACTCAAAATGTCATTATGTTTTCTTTTATGCTTTAAGATTAAAGTCTATCAATTGTTAAGTATAAAAGTATTTAAATATTTGGATATATTTTTCTTGCAATGTGAGTGAATAGTGTTAAGTATAACAATAGACTAAGATACAAAGCCCATGTTAACTATTTGTTTCCACATATAGGTTAATCATCAGAACTGTTATTTTCTGGAGCAAAGGCAAGACCATTGATTCATTTTCCACACTGGCTGAGGTTATTCATGAAGACCCTGCCTTCTCAACCTTGTCCCTCATCTGAGGTGTGGTGGTCCTCAAGTTAAATCACCACCAGTTAGCTGTCCCCCCTCAAAGAGGGAGCAGCCTATGGTCATCTGGAACTATGGCGACTTTACCTTCGTTTTCTGAGTTGGTGTTGTTGTTGGTCAGCTTCTGCATCTTTCATAGGTTGCCATTTATGAAGATCTGGCATGGTGCAGAACATGTAGAGCGCTGAAATTATATCAGGGCTGTACACTAAAATGTAACTGGTTTTTGACAGTAAAGTACATGGAAATCACTGCTACATGCAGCAAATGTCACAGTCAGCATGCACAAAACATATCTTATCAACAGCTAAGATACAGTGTCCCACCAGCAGTCTGCAGTGCAGTGCAAACTACAATGGTAGAAAAAAATAACAGAAGCTTATTTCTTTATGTATCAAAGTTACCAGCTGGTACTCACTCCTAATTCACACCTACACAAGCACAATGTGTGGTGATAGTTATCTAAAAGCTTCAGTAACTAAAACAGCTGGTACCTTTTCAAATAGTAAATCACTGTGGTTATTAAGGGTTGTAATCCTTGGATATAGTGCAAAATAGACGATAGCAAATCAGCAGCACATCGCCTTCAACGGAAAATAAGAAGCGAGCAGAGTGTAAAATGGGCTGTCAATTTGTTATCGCACTCTCTGAGCTGAATTTATACCCCTTAGTCTTACTTTTCTATTAAAACATTTTTTCAAAGAATAACAAAGATCTCAGACTTCTCCATTGATAAAGCTCAGATATGACTATCTTTATTTATTCAGAACAAAATTGTACTTTGTTTTACTCTTGGGTTTGGACTCCGTCCACAAGTCCCACCTCACGCAAACTTCCTTTCATTGTCAGCTGCTGTTTTCTCCCAAGTGTAGAAGAATCTGTCCAAATTAGGGCGGCACGGTGGCACAGTGGTTAGCACTGCCGCTTCACAGCTCCAGGGACCTGGGTTCAATTCCCGGCTTGGGTCACTGTCTGTGTGGAGTTTGCACATTCTCCCTGTGTCTGCGTGGGTTTCCTCCGGGTGCTCCGGTTTCCTCCCACAGTCCAAAGATGTGCAGGTTAGGTTGATTGGCCGTGCTAAATTGCCCCTTAGTGTCCTGGGATGCGTAGGTTAGAGGGATTAGCAGGTAAATATGTAGGGATACGGGGATAGGGCCGGGGTGGGATTGTGGTCGGTGCAGACTTGATGGGCCAAATGGCCACTTTCTGCACTGTAGGGATTCTATGATAAGCTGCCCCATTGTACTGTCAACCCTTGCCTTCTTCATTAGGGTACCTTAGGAAATAAAAGTTAATAATAAGCTATGTTTTACATTAAAACTTCCTACTGCCCTGACCTTCCACCTATACATATTCACATTCTACTAATTTTGAGGTGCAGGACAAGTTTGCTTGAGATAAATATGGACTGCGATATGTCATTAAAAAAAGCTTCAGGCTAAAAATAAGGGTATGTCCAAATTGGAATGGTGTGTGACTTGGAGGGAACTTGGAGATGATGGTGTCTCTTGCATCTTCTGCTCTTGGAAATGTGGTAGAAATCTCTGAGTTTGGGAAGTTCTGCCAAGGAAAACATGATTACTTGCTGCAGTGCACCCAATAGAAGGTACTTATCTTGGCTATGGTGCACAGTTTGTGCAGGAAGATGTTTAAGGTTATGGATGCACGATCAATCAAGTAGACTGCGCTGTTTAGAACATTACTTGCGCAGTGGACAATGGGGAACCTGTGGATGTAGTGTATCTGGATTTCCAGAAGGCATTTGACAAGGTGCCGCACCAAAGGCTGCTGCATAAGATAAAGGAGCTGGTGTTATGGCTACTTCATTAGCATGGATAGAGGATTGGTTAACTAACAGAAAGCAAAGAGTAGGGGTGAATGGGTGTTTTTCTGGTTCGTAATCAGTGTTGGGACGGCAATTGTTTACAATTTACATAGATGATTTGGAGTTGGGGACCAAATGTAGTGTGTCAAAATTCGCAGATGACACTAAGTGGCAGAGCAAAATGTGCAGAGGACACTGAAAGTCTGCAAAGGGATATAGATAGTCAAAGTGAGTGGGCAAGGATTTGGCAGATGGAGTACAATGTTGGTAAATGTGAGGTCATCCATTTTGGTAGGAATAACAGCAAAATGGACTACTATTTAAATGGTAAAAAGTTGCAGCATGCTGCTGTGCAGAGGGACCTGGGTGTCCTTGTGCATTACTCACAAAAACTTGGTGCAGGTGCAGCAGGTAATTAAGAAGGCAAATGGAATTTTGTCCTTCATTGCTAAACAGCAAGTTTATGTTGCAGCTGTATAAGGTGCTGGTGAGGCCACACCTGGAGTATTGTGTACAGCTTTGGTCTCCTTACTTGAGAAAGGATATACTGACACTGGAGGGGGTGCAGAGGAGATTAACTAAGTTGATTCCAGAGTTGAGAGGGTTGGTTGATGAGGAGAGACTGAGTAGACTGGGGCTATACTCATTGGAATTCAGAAGAATGAGGGGAGATCTTATAGAAACATACAAGATTATGAAGGGAATAGATAAGATAGAAGCAGGGAAGTTGTTTCCACTGACAGGTGAAACTAGAACCAGGGGGCATGGTCTCAAAATAAGGGGGAGCAGATTTAGGACTGAGTTGAGGAGGAAATTCTTCACACAAAGGGTTGTGAATCTGTGGAATTCCCTGCCCAGTGAAGCAGTTGAGGCTACCTCATTGAATGTTTTTAAGGCAAGGATAGATAAATTTTTGAACAGCAAAGGAATTAAGGGTTATGGTGAGCGGGCGGGTAAGTGGAGCTAAGTCCACGAAAAGATCAGCCATGATCTTATTGAATGGTGGAGCAGGCTCGAGGGACCAGATGGTCTATTCCAGGTCCTAGTTCTCATGTCCTTATGTTGAGCTTTTTTCGTGGTGCAGTTATACCCATTCATATAAGTGGAGAATACACCACTATACTCCTGACCTGTGCATGATAAATGATGAAAGGATTTGGGAAGTCAGGAGATGGGACACTTACCCTAACCTCTGACCCGCTCTAGTAGCCATAGCATTTATATGGATAGTTTCGTTGAGTTTCTGATCAATGGTGATTCCAAAGATGTTGAAGGTGGGTTGGGTATTTGGTAATGGGAATGGCATTGAATCTCAAGACAAGGTGCTTCCTGTCTTTTGTTGGAGATGGTCATTGTCTGGCATTTTTGTAGTGTAAGTATCACTTGCTACTTATCATTACCTGAGAAATTATGAATGGAACTGAATATCATCCAATAATGAGCAGACAGACAACTGTTATTTTTGTCCACGTAATGGAAGGAATGTCACTGATGAAAATTTGAAGATACCTTGGCATAGGATACTGCTCTAATGAACTCCTGCAATAATGTCCTGGGACTAAGATGATTAATTTCCAACAAGCACAACCATCTTCCTTTGTGCCAGGTATTACTCAAGCCCTGATCTCCACTCAGTTCTGTTTTACTAGTGTTTCTGGATGGGACACTCTGTCAAATGCTGACTTGATGTGAAGGCAGTCACTCTCACCTCACTTCTCAAATTCAGCTCTTGTGTCCAGGTTTGGATTAAGGCTGTAAAGAAATCTGACGCCAAGTAGTCCTGGTGAAACACAAGCTGATTATTGGAAAGTGCTGCTTGATTACACTGCTGACAACTGTTTCCATCACTTTGCTGATGATTGAGAGTAGTCTGTTAGATTTTTTCTGCTTTTTGTGAACAATTTTCCACTTTGTCAGGTAGCTGTCAGTCTTGTAGCTGTACTGGAATAGACTGGGTAGAGGCACAGATAGAGCACAGGTCTACAACAATGCAGCTAGGATGTTGATGCCTTTGCTGCATTCAGTATATTCAGTTGTCACTGCTAATAATATTGTAATGGACAGATATATTTGAGACAGATAGACTGATGAGGGGGACAAATTTGGTTATCACTTAGCATTGATTATCTCACCACCTGCCACAAGCCCAGTTTGGAAGCTATGTCCTCAAGACCCATCAGTCGTGGTCATATTGAGCCACTCTGAGTGAAGTCCTCCACTCCAAGTATATTCTGTCCTCTTGCTACCCCTAATGCTTCCTCCAAGTGGTTTTCAGTGAAAGAGTGCTCATTAATCAGCTTGGGAGGGCCTTCGTTGGTTATCAGCAGAAGATTTCCTAGCCCATGTGTGACCTGAAGCCATGAGACTTCATTTCTGTCGAGAATCAATACTGGGGACACCCAGGGCATCCTCATTCAGTTATATACCATTATGCCTCCACCTGCAGCGTGTGTGTCTTAGAGATGGTAACAGTAGGTCTGATATTTTGGTTGATTGTCACACTCACAGAAGTGTGCCTTTGTCAGGCTGCTGCTTGATTAGTCTGTGCAACAGCTTTTCCAACTTTGTACCAGTCCCCTGTTGTTAGTGAGGAGACCTTTAAGTTGTTTGATGGCTCACTGGGAGTGCTCTTGCCTCTGAATCAGAAGGCTGTGGGTTCAAACCTCATTCTAGTTTCTATTCCAAACGCATTAGTGAAGTTACTGAGGGAGCTGCAATCTCGGTAACTGCTATCTTTTAGATGAGATGTTGAACCAAAGCCCAAAATTTTGAGTGAACATAAAAAGACCGCATGGCACTGAGGAAGGACAAAGGAATGGTCTCTGGTGTCGTGGCAAATATTTATTTGTCAACCAGCATTATTTCAAAAAGAAAATAGACATTCTGGTCATCATCACTGTGAAGTGCACAAATTAGCGACTGTGTTACCTACATTACAATAGTGACGATACTTCAAAGATACTTAATTGGCTGTACAGCATTTTGGGGTGTGTTGAGGTTGTGAAAGGTGCTATACAAATTCAATTTCTTTCTTTTCATGATCGATTGGCTGATTATATCTTCACCCATGTTTTTATTTGGTGCCTAAGTCACAGTTCAGTGATTTGTTTTATTTTATTCTCCGTAATGGCTTGATACAACTGAGTGTCTTACTGGGACACTTCAGAGTCAATCATTTAAGTGTGGGACTAGAAACACCTGTACTATAGAATCCCTACAGTGCAAAGGGAAGCCATTCAGTCCATCAAATCTGCACCGACTCTCTTACCCAGGCCTTCTCCCCCTCTCTATCCCCGTAACCCCCACATTTACCATGGCTAATTATTCTAATCTCACATTTTGGAACACTGAGGGGCAATTTACCATGACTGATCCACGTTACCTGCACATCTTTGGACTGTGGAAAGGAACTGGAGCACCCGGAGGAAACTCACACAGATATGGGGAGAACTCCACACAGACAGTCACCCAAGGCTGGAATCAAACCTGGGTTCCTGGCACTGTGAGGCAGCAGTGCTAACCACTGTGCCACCGTGCCACCCTTTAGTCCAGCTTGGCTCAGGATGGCAGATTTCTTTTCCTGAAGGACATTTGTTAGCATTGGAACATCAACTACCTCAAGAACTTCAGGTCAATGTTGTATTTCCTTTTAGCTTTTTCTGCTTTCAATTCACAAATATAAATGCTTTCTTTCACCACCTCTATGTTAAGTTGGATATAGAGCAGGGAGCTCAGAAAAGTTTAATTTCACAAGTGGAGCTTACAACAGCTTTGCCTCAAAATAGGAACAACATTCTGTCTGGTTGCAGAAATGACAGTTGGGTCTCAAAGCATGACACTAAATGGTGGCGGTATTTGTTTAGCCGAAACAAAAATTAGTACCCCCTTAGGGGGTAATTTTTGCTTTGGTATTAAGTAGATCCACAATCATTTGATCAGGTGCTAAGAAAACCTTGTCAAGCTGTTATTTCATTATAGAAGGTCCTTCAGAAACAACAGCTGCTGCCTCCCCTCTTTAGAAGATTCTTAAGGAGTGTCACTTCCTTTGGTGAAATAGTCAGAAACATATTAAGACCTGATAAAAATATAATTTGGAATAAACAACAGACGCAATCTTTGTTAAAACTAGTGCCGATCTAGTAACTACAATGTCTAGTTAGATGAATTGATTTTTACAGCTGAAAATTAGCCAAATCGTGACACAAGTGACAGGCAATTTCATTACCAGTTTATTTATATTTGGAATGGTGATTATATTCAGTTGAAAGGAAAACAGTTGATGCTGCATGTAGGTTCGGTACATAAATAAGCTGTACTGAGTTAACAGGGTGGTCAATAAAATCAATAACTCATGTTTACTTATATGTTCAAAATTACCTCTATCTTTTTGTGTTCTTGATTTCCCAGCCCAAGCAACGTATTAAGCCTTTCCAAAGGAGTACAGCATCAGTCAGGGTGTGGGGGTGGGGTTTTCTGAGTGCATGTGTCTCGTTTATTTCAAATGCTAGAGGTTTCCAGCAGTCTGGCACAACCCATGTACAGTATGTGATTATAAGACAATTTACTCTGACATTTTGAACTTGACAAAAAATCATTACTGTTGATAGTGGTGCTCAGGATAGTGTGGGAGAAGGAAAGAACAGCAAATTACAAAACTGCCCTGTATGTCAATAACCAGATACAATACTTGCTGCCTGCTTTCTCATTAAGTTCTATCAGCCGATTGTGTTATTTTAATAAACTATATCTTTTGCTGGTGAACAGGCACTGACCTTGACAGTTTAGCTCATGAGAACTCAGCAGTGGTGCAAACATGGATGAGGGCCAGGGTTGCTGCCACTCGCAGACAGCCATGATGACGAGCAGGGTGGGGTCTGGTTGTCCAAGCTAATGAGCACATTCACCAGCTCAGGGTTGTGCAGTCAAATAGTCATAAAAACAACAAACTGGATGAGACATCCTGCTGAAAGTGTATCCAAAATCATGGAAAACAGAAAGATGGAATAGAAAATGCTACAGATTTCAAAATCATAAGAAACATTGACTGAAAAATCACGAGTTTTGATCAAGTGGATCAACAGCAACTTGACTAATGCAGTTAAATGTTCCAAGCTGCATCACAGGTCTCCAGGAAGGAGAATTCGGCACTGAGTCACACAACGCGATATTTCAAAAATGATCAAAGCTTGGTCAAAGAGCGAGGGTTTAAGAAGCCTCTTCAAGGAAGAAAGAGAGATGAAAAATAGGTAGAGTAGCAGAGACGTTTAGGGAATGAATGTCAGAGCTTAGGCAGCTAAAGGGACGACCATCAATGGTGGAGCAATTAAATTGTTCAAGAGACCAGAATTAGATGAGTTTGGATTTTTTTTTATTTGGTCATGGAATTCCTGGCAAGTTCAGCATTTGTTGCCCATTCGTAATTGTCCATCAGAAAATGGTGATACGCAGTCACTTAGTAGTCCATGTTTTATGTGTACACCCACAGTGCTGTAGAACTTGCAAATGGTGCTGCTCTTGTCCTTCTAGGTGGTAGAAGTTGTGTGTTTAAAGGTGCTGTTGAAAGAACTGCTGCAGCGCATTTTGAATATAATACACACTACTACAAATTGGAAGCCAACCAAGCGGGCTGCTTTGTTCTGATTGAGCTGCACTCAACCAAGCAAGTAGAGAATATTGCATCGCAATTTTGATTTGTGTTTTTTGGATGGAGAACACACAGCGGGGATTCAGGGTGACTGTGGGCTGGAGGAGATACAGAGATAAGGAGAGGAAAGATCATGTCAGAATTTGAAAATAAAGGTGATGATTAAAATCAAGGTGTTAGAAGCTCAGCTTGGGGTCACTGTTAAGGTTGTGAACAGTCTGGTTCAGCTTCAGATTGTTGCTAAGGGATTGAGTTAGTAACAAGGACCAAAGATAATGGCGTCTATCTTCCAAATCTTTAACTGAAGGAAATTTCTGCTCATTCAAGTATCAATAAGTTATTGATAAGTTATCAATAATGGAGGAGTCGAAAGGGATTTTAGTGAGGCACAACTGGGTATCATCAACATGTGATAATTAAGTGTTTTCGTATAATGTCAGCGAGATGCATCATATAGATGAGAAATGGGGAGGGGGGTGGGTGGACCAAGGATACATGCTTTGGGTATACCAAAAGAAAAAGTGCAGGAACAGGAGGAGAAGCCATCACAAGTGATACAGTGGCTATGATTAGATAGACACAAATGGAACTGGGCAAGTGCAATCCCACCCATCTGGACAATGGTAGACAGGGATGAACTCCTTCCACTGGCAGAATAGTCAGTAACCAGAGCATACAGATTTAAGATAATGGGAAAAATAGTGAGTGTGAGCGTGTGTGTGTGTTGGGGGGAGGGGGGGGGGGGGGGGGGTTGGGGAGGGGGGAGTGGGTTGGGAAATGGGGGATGTAGAGAGATGTTTTATGCAGAACGTAGTTACAATCTGAAATACAATGCCTTAAGGCAGATGGTAGCGGTTCAAAAGTAACATTGAAAAAGGAATTGTACATATTCTTGAAAAGAAAAAATAATGCAGAGTTATTGAAAAAGAGCGAGGAGCAGGAATACAAACATATGGATTGGGAACAGGCCACTTGGCCATTTGAGCCTGCTTCACGATCTGATTGTAACTTCAACCCCACATTCCTGCCCAGTCCCAATAACCTTTCACCCCCTTGTTAATCAAGAATCTATCCAGTTTTGCCTTAAAAATATTCGAAGATTCTGCTTCCACCGCCTTTTCAGGGAGAGAGCTCCAAAGACTCGTGAACATCAGAGAAAAGATTTCTCATCATCTCTGTCTTAAATGAGCAACTTCTTAATTTTAAACAGAGAATCCTATTTCCAGATTCTCCCACAAGAGGAAACATCCTCTCCACATCCACCCTGTCAAGTCCCCTCAGGATTTTATATGTTTCAATCAAGGCACCTCTTACTCTTCTAAACTCTGTGAATGCAAGCCTAACCTCTCCAACCTTTCCTCATAAGACAACTCTCCTATTCAAGGAGTTAGTCTGGCAAACCTTCTCTGAACTCCTTCGAATGTATTTAATCTTAAAGAGGCCAAAACTGTACATTGTATTCCTCTGGAATACTGGAGTACTGGTCTCACCAGTGTCCAGTACAATTGAAGCATAACTTCCCTTCTATTGTAATCAATTCCCCTCACATTAAATTGTAACATTCTATTAGCTTTCCAAATTATTTGTTGTACCTGCATAGCTGCCATTTGAAATGCACCTACTAGGACACCCAGATCCCTCTAACTGGATAACTTTTTCAGTCCAAAGATGTGCAGATTAGGTGGATTGGCCATGCTAAATTGTCCCTTAATGTCAGGAGAAGTGGCGAGGTAAATGTGTGGGGTTACAGGAATAGGGCCTGGTTGGGATTGCTGTCAGTGCAGGCTCAATCGGCCGAATGGCCTCCTTCTGCACTGTAGGGATTCTGTTCTATTCTATTCTTTCAAAGAGTGAGTGCGCGGGATTTTCCCGTCCCAATCGCTGCAGGAATCATAGTGGGTGGAACAGAATTTTTGACAGGCCATTTGTTGACCTTGAGAGGGAATTTTCAGTCTTGGGGCATGTGCGACTGGAAAAACCCACCCATAGATGCAATGGACCATAAGCCTCCTCTTATTTGTATGATTCTAAAATTCCATTGTTAAACATTAAGCAAGTCAGCTTTTCTAATTCCTGTGCTTCTAATCTGACACAGTAAGAGTTTTAACAACACCAGGTTAAAGTCTGACAAATATTTTGTATTTCCTTGATAGACAGGAGTACACCTTTCATGCTGAATTAGAAGCTAATATCAGAGTTTAAAGGTTATTACCAAACTGCCTGGCTACATGGTCCAATGAGATTGTCTGCTGTTTCTGAAATTCCTCCATTGAAAAATATATTCATTTGAACAGAGATGGGCACACAGCCTCAGGAACTGAGTGGCACAGTAGCTTAGCAAATTGTTCTCTTGCTACTAAATTCAAATCCAGTCTTAACTGATGGGTCTGACAGTCTTGTGTGCAATGAATTGTGCAGCCTCAACATAGTTTCTTGCGGCAAAGAGTCTGGAACTGAGTACTGTCCGCAGAAATTATGCCACGCCAAGATGGAAAGGGTGGATGGAACAGCCTTTCCAAAGAGTGTAAATCAATCCAATTATTTTTAATTGCTATTCCATTCTCATAGCGAAATTTGCTCTAAATAAGGTGCACAGATGGCCTACGTCAGATTTAGTTTCTACACACCCCTCATAAAATTATACATAAGGTGGGATAGGAGACAATATTTAATTAGTTATATAGTCCTCCTTCCTCCCAAAGTTTAAATGATTCCCTGTTGATGTATCAGTCGTGCTCGCTTTTCATGTTCCCCTGTAGGTCACGGCACCTGGCTCAAGGGTATAATATAAAAGGAAGAGAAACACTAACTTCAATTGCCCAAAGCAACAGTCATTGTTTGATACAGTCAATCCTACAGCCTCAGGGTAATGGCCTTAGCAATCGTGCCCTTGACACAGTCTCTATTTGTGTAATATACACAGAGATTTCCTTCATGCACTTAAATGAATCATGGAATGTGTTATTCACGGTGATACACAGTTTAAAGTTTATTTTTCATTTATTCCTATTACAAAACCTTAGAGAATCTGACTCAACTGGATAATGAAAATAAATCTTCCTTGCATGCAATAAATCTTATAAAAGGATTTTTGTCCACTGATGTAACTTTGATTGAGCTTGTAATAACCAGTTATATTTAACACATTCAAAAAATTCCATAAATAAATGCAAAAGTATCAGCTTCAGAACACTTGTGATATTATGTATAAAATTAAGAAACAAAATACCATGGGAATTTATACCATTTCATTTCCTCAACCTCAATTGCACATTGTTGAACCATGTAATCTGTTTATTGATATTGAAATCTTTGGAACAAAATTTCCCTGCAGACTTCTATAATAAGCATCCAGAGTAATAACACAGAGGCTGATGCAATATCTGGGCTATCTACATTAGTTGCGGAGGGCTCTTCTATTTACTCCTTGAACTTTATACATTTCATCCTCTGGTGACACAGAATTACTGCCATTACACCAAACTTCCAATGGCAAATTCCAACCCCTCAAAAAGATAAAGACTTCTTCACGTTAGGAAACCACCAATACTTTCAACATGTGGTCCCTTCCCATCAACAGATTTTATTTGATATGAACTGTAATTTCAGTAATTGTGCATCACAGAGCCATGAGTCCCAATGAAGGAGCTTATTTGCCTTCTCAGGGTGACTTTTAGCAGCACACCCATTTAAAAGATATTTGACTAATAAAATTGGAACATGCCCACACTGGGTTATTATTTAGTTCTATGCTTCATAACAAGAGGGGGAATGAGAATAATCAAATCTTTCAAAATATTGGCACAGACATGAAGGGTTGAAGTCCCCATCTTTGCATGAGATTCTAAAAAAGTTAATCCTCTCCCAAAATGGCATGATTTTTAAATAGGAGATTTTGGGCAGTAAGAGTTTGGTCGCAACCCCCCTTGGAGACACAGAACGGAGTGATGAACTCCCCTTCTTCTGAGAGGGTGCTGACATGAGCACCGGCCCAGCCCGGCCCAGCTCTTGCCCTGCTTGTCTCTTGGTCTCTTTCCAAGGTGGGGCAAAGAAAAACGATGGACCTGGTGAGTGGTCAGGGAGGCTTCATAAATATGCCAAAAACCATAAATGAGAAGCTACTGGTGCTGTGTTTGCACCAAGCAGGCTAGCAACTGCAGGCTTTCCCCCAGGGTCAGTCCAGATTAACATCCACTATCTTATAGAGTGTTATGTGCAGCAGGTCACATGTGCGACTGCCTTATTTACATGGGGCAATGCACAGAAGGGCGAAAGCATGGCTGCAATCTTTATAGGGGGCAATGTGCAGCAGGGGTTATGCATGGTCATCTTGGACCAGGAAGCAGGATGGGAAGGGCTTCACTGAGTCTTCTGTCACCAGGGAATAAGAAGAGCTTGGCTGAAACCAAACATAAGTGCATGAAACAATAAGATTGTTATAAAGTACTTTCAAACACAGATTTTCTGATATGAAATATTAAATGTTGATCTATAATAAATGAACTTTAATAATTATAACTGAATGTTACGATGTTGCTTTATTGCATTTTTGTTTTGTTGGCATCTGGGGGTCATATTAATTTCAAGTATTAAAATGGGGCCACAGTGAAAAATAGTTTGCATACACTGGGCGAGACAATAGCCCCCTTTTCTGAGCATGGTAGTTGCAATCCATGACTTGTCTGTGCCAGTTCCAAATAAGGAGGGCAGCATATAAAATTGGTGCATCCACCTAATTTGCCCATGATTGTGGCGTAGCCCCACCCAGCTCCCAAGCTGAACAGCTCTCTGTAGTGCTGCCAGTGCTGTCTGTGCATTGCAGGGGGTCAAGTTGCATCCTGATCAAACCACATGCTTCAGACAGCCTTCCCTTTTTAAAGGTGCTGTCCTTACAAAGAAAAGCTGCACTAATGCACTGCAGGTTCCTTGATAATCACTTTGGAGCACTCAAGGTCAAGGAAGATGTCACAGCACGCCAGGAAAATCACTTCTTGGTTCAGCGACATTGCCCTGGAGGCATCGGACACTTAGGACTCATTCTAACATCCTTATGCTGAACCTCACCAACAAATACCTTCCAATCAAATCACCTGCACACACACCTCCACAAATCTGCAGCTATTCAGCTTCAAACAGTCACCAACATTCTGTCCCCTGTCTTGCAGGAAAGGAAAGCACAGAACAGGACGGAAATCTGTGGGACTGGCAGAAGCCCAACACACCTGCATCATCTCAGCATACTCAGGGAGATGTCCCATAGATTCATTGGGAACAATACCACAGAACCTGCGGCACAAGCATCATCAAAGCCATCGAAAAGGTAAGCCACTGCTTTATGCACCTTCTCCACTCACTCCTCAACCTCATCTTGAAAGGTGCCATGAAATGGAAAGTGCAGATGGAGTGACTGCAAACTGCTGCTTTCCTCCCCAGCAGCACGGTGGCATAGTGGTTAGCACTGCTGCCTCATAGTGTCAGGAACCGGGTTCAATTTCGGCTCGGGTCACTGTCTGCATGGAGTTTGCACATTCTTCCTGTATCTGCATGGGTTTCCTCCGGGTACTCCGGTTTCCTGACACACATCAAAGATGTGCGGGTTAGTTTGATTGGCCATGCTAAATTGCTCCTTAGTGTCAGGAGGACTAGCGGGGTAAATACACGGGGTTACAGGGATAGGGTCTAGGTGGGACTGTTGTCGGTGCAGGCTCAATGGGCAATGTATGGATTCTATGATGCTCTTCCCCCACCTTACCTACCATTTATGCTCTTATGCTTTCAGAACACTTAGTTGGTCAACTTTCCAAGAACCATGAGAAGAGCAAGTGCTTGAGTGAAGAAGAACCACAGACACTTGACCTTACACTTGCAGCCACCAGTTCAGATATTGGCATTGCACAAATGTTACAGGTTAATGTAGAGTTGTATCATCATGCACAAATAGGTGCAGCCAGGACAGGGAGATAGATTAGTGGTTATATGAAATTCAGTGCTGGTGCGATGTCAGGTACCCAAGCCGTAAGTTTCAACGACTGGCAGACCATAACAAACAGCGTGCCCCGTTGACTGTTTGCAATAGGCAAAGTACTAACTGTACCTAACCAAATCATGCTTGCAAAACTCAGAATATAATGTCTACCATTCAATGTGATTCCATGATTGGGCAGCATTTGCTGAACAATTCTGAGTGTGTTAAGAATTACATTAACAACCAATTTAAGATTATCAGTTGGGCTCACAATGTAACTCACTGCTTGTTAGAAGCTACATGTATTCATGTGCAGGGACCTGTACAGACATTGCACCTTTTTTTGAATAAACAAAGGCATGGGGACAATAGTTCCTCGGCGCATTCGACATGGCAATGTCTCGATAAATCAGAGCTGACTTGCCAGCTAATCAGCACTCCTTTCCTCATGCAGTAAATTGTTGTTCTCTTTGAAATTTGGCATTCTTGCATCTGTTCTTTTGAGTGCAAGATGACAGCATGTTTCATTTTTCAGTAAGACTCAAATATGGACCTTGTTAGAAGTGATAACAATAGACAGATCATCATATAAGCTTGGAGCCTATAGTTTCCATCATGGAAATGGTGGGCAACTCCATGGCTGCACTGTAAGGCTGACCCATGATGGCAGCTGTTTCAGCTTCCAGTGTAGCACAGACAGAAGCCTCTCAATGTCACTGCTACTATGGAAGCTCGTTTGAGGTCATGAGATCTCTAGATGTTGGGTTACAGGCTCAGAATACTGGCATCAAGGGACAGATAGCTGCCATTGTGGATGTAGTTATCAGTTCAGATACAAGGCATTTAGAATCTCCAGTAGTCCAACAACCTGTGCTTCAGCAGACTGCAAGGAGTGCCATCCTATGGGAGCGGCAGTGGCTCTGCGGAGCACAAGTCTGCTGTCCTTTATCAGATGACAGCAACTGCTGCAAGCACTGGGGCGTTCCATATAAACCGCACCCCAGCACTTGTTCCACAACGATTGCAGGAGATGGCAGGCAAGAAGGCAGCACCATGTTATTGGAGGGAGCCCTCTCAAATATGCTGGATGGAGTGGAGCAATGGCGAGATACACTCTACCCCTGCTCCAGGAGATGACCTTCCAGCAGGGTCACCATCCCTGCCTGGGATGCACTACGCACTCCAGAAGAGGAGGGGCAGCAGTGTTGAAAGAAGATGAATGATCTTCTTCACTCAGTCAGGTTAAGTGAACCACTCCCAGTCTCCCACTGGGCCCCTCGCACCCCCAATCCTTTCTCTCAGTTAGCCACCTTGACTGTTTGCCCAAACCAGGATCCCCCCCTCCCTCCCACAATCATCATGTTTCCCCTCCTCACACTCCAGCTTCACCCAACCCCACGCCTGCCACACCTCATCATCATCTTAAATGTCAACACTCCTACCTACATTTCATCACCTTCTTCACTGTCAAAGGTTCAAGTTATATGCCAGAAGGAGAGTATAACCTAGATGCTACAAAGAACAAGGAAATTAAGATCATTAATATGAGCAGAGAAAAAGTACTGGAGAAATTCAAGGAACAAAAATTCAACAACACTAAAACCTGATGGCCTGCATCCTCTCATTCACAAAGAGATAGCTGCAGGGATAGTGGATGTGTTGGCTATGATTTTCCAAACTTCTTTCTATTCTGAAACGGTCCTAGCGGATTGTAAGTTAGCAAATACAATACTCCTATTAAAGAAAGGAAGGAGCAGGAACACAGGGAACTACAGGCTACTTAGCCTGACAGATCAGTCATCAGGAAAGTCCTGGAATCTATTATTAACAACCGCACTTAGCAAAGCAGAGCATGATTGGAACAAGTCTACATGGTTTTACAAAAGGGAAATCCTTTTTGACAACTCTTTTAAAAACTCTTACATGGGATGTGGGCATCACAGGCTGGGCCAGCATTTATTGCCCATCCTGAATTGCCTCAGCCCTTGGATTAAATGGCTTGCTGGGCCATTTAAGAGTCAACCACATTGCTGTAGGTCTGGAGCAGGTAAGGACAGCAGTGAGCTAGATGGGCTTTTACAACAATCGGCAATGTTTTCATGGTCGTTCCAGATTTTTATTGAATTCAAATTTGACAAACTGCTTAGTGGGATTTGAACCTGGATCCCCAGAGCATTACCCTGGATCTCTGGGTTACTAGTCCAGTGACAATACCACTGTTCCACTGTCTTCCCCATGACACAAAGAGGCTGCAAAGAGGTGTGGATCGGTTAACTGAGTGGGCAACAAGATGGCAGATGGAATATAATGTGGAGAAATGTGAGATTATTCACTTTGGTCTTAAGAATAGAAAAGCAGAATATTTTTTTAAAGACGTGAAACTTGGAACAACTTAGGTATACTCAAACAAGGATACAAAATGCAGGTAAAGCAAGCAGTGAGGAAAACTTGCAAGTTGGCCTTTATTGCAAGGGAATTTGAGAACAAGAATAACGAAATCTTGCTACAATTGTACTTGATTTTGATAAGAACACATCTGGAATATGGTGTGCAATTATAGTCTCCATATTTAAAGAAGGATATTCTTGCGTTGGGTTCTGTACAGTGAGGTTTCTGTGGTGAGAGGCTGAGTAGACGGATTTATAATCTCTGCAGTGTAGAAGAAAGAGAGGTTATTTGATTGAAATGAGAAAGATTTTGAAGGGGCTTAACAGGATAGATACTGAGGGCAGTTTCTCTTGGTTGGAGAATCTAGAATAAAGGGGCATAGACTCAGGACAAAGAGCTAATAATTTAGGACTGAGATGAGGTGAAGTTTCTTCACTCAAAGGATTGTGAATCTTTAGAATTCTCTCCCCCAAGTGGCACAGTGGTTATCACTGCTGCCTCACAGCGCCAGGGACCCGGGTTCGATTCTCGGCATGGGTCGCTGTCTGTGCGGAGTCAGCATGTCCTCCCTGTGTCTGCGTGGGTTTCCTCCGGGTGCTCCGGTTTCCTCCCACTGTCCAAAGATGTGTTGGTTAGGTGAATTAGCCATGGTTAATTCTCCCTCAGTGTATCCGAACAGGCGCTGGGGTATAACGACTTTCACAGTATTTCACAGGGGATTTTCACAGTAACTTCATTGCAGTGTTAATGTAAGCCTGCTTGTGACTGATAAGTAAACTTTAAAAGAGTTGTGGATACACCATCAATTTTTAAGGCTGAAATGGTCACAGGGAATCAAGGGATATGGGGAGCTTGGTGGAAAAGTAGGGTTGACGCCCAAGATTAGCCATGATCATACTGAATGGCAGAACATGCTCCATGGGCTATATAGTCTTCTCCTGTGGAACTGTTGCTCAAGAAGGCCAATGGCTTGCTCCACATTGTTGTGGTTGGCTCTGTTCCTCTCACTGAAGCCCTCTGACCTTGGATGATAAGATGTCAGAAATAGGAAATGAGCCACATGTGTAGTGGGTAGCACCTGCAACTGAGCAGCCAACCTCAGTGCATCTTGAATGCCTGGAGGTACTGCAGACTAGTGAAAGATAAAAGCATTGAAGTTGCTCTCAGAATAATGGCCATTTATCGAGATGAACTTGTTGTTATGGTAACGCAAAAATTGTACATGCAGGGAATAGTAGTCCTTGTAGCTGTGGTTTTGCACCTGGTTAACACGGGGGCGGGAGGGGGAGGGCTCAGAATTACATGCATGCAATCAAAGATGCTCTGCACCATCAGAAAACCTACTATCATGATATATTCACAAGTCCTTTCAAGATGGTGTTCCTTCGTCAGAGAGAAGATGATGACATCCTTCTCCTCGTGTACGGCAAGTGCCTCTGTGACCTCCCAATGCACGTTGGATTGTAATTTATTACCAGTGTCACCAATTCCCAGCTGGAAGGCTCCAATGGTGTAGAATGTAAAGATGATCATGGCCAAAATTTCCTCTGAGATTTTTTACCATGCAGAGGCAACTCATTTGAATGAACAATCTAGATCGATGCGCATACTTTACTTTGAGGGTGACATCTTCTGACAGTCCTGCACCAGAAGAGTGCCCAACTCACTTCATATTGATAAAATAAAAGCAAAATAGCGTGCATGCTGAAAATAGAAAATAAAAACTAAAAGTCCTGGAAAAACTCAACAGGTTTGGCAGATCTGTGGAGAGAAAAACAGAGTAAATATTTTTGGGTTCACTAAGGGAATGCAATTACACGTGCCACAGCAATTCATTGGCGCTGCAGGGGCTGCACAGCAAGTGACTAGTGGTGCACCATGCACAAGGCAATGTCTTGTGGGCCTCCGTAGCAATGCTAGAAGCATGGCAATGCAATTGAATTTTGCACTCAGTAATTTTAGATTGCGGGAGTGGTGTTCCCCCAAATGTTATTCTTGGGACCATTGCTCTTCGATATTATATATATGTGATATGGACCCTGGTAGAGGGAGCACGATAAAATCATTTTCATAATATCCAAAAATTGGGGAGCAAGGTTAACTTCAGGAGAAGTTACGCAAGTTAGCAGATTGGGCAGAGATGTGAAGGATAGAAGGATGGAAAATAGGCTAGATGCAAGGATGGACAGAAGGAAGGATGGATGGAAAATGGTCAGTTGGGAGGGAGGAAGGGTTTGAAGTTTGAAAGGAGTAGTGGAGGCAAAAGGAGTTCAGATACACTAATCTTCAGAAATGGGAAAAATTGATGAAGTTGATTAAAATTATGTATACAGTTTGAATAGGCATTTGTCTAAAAGGACTGGTGCTCCAGAGACTCACATTCTAAATTGGCCATTCATAGCCAAATAAGAGGTGATTTAAGATGGAGCTCTGGAGGAATACAGAGAGAGTAGGAAAGAACTCAAACAGGGCGTTAGAAGGGCAAAAAGAGATCACGAGATGTTCTTGGCTGGCAGGATTAAGGAGAATCCTAAGGCATTCTATTCATACGTTAGGAACAAAAGAGTTGTCAGGGGGAAAGTCGGACCTCTCAGGGACAAAGGGGGGGAATTATGCTTAGAACCCAAGGGAATAGGGGAGATCCTAAATGAATACTTTGCATCGGTATTCACGAAGGAGAGGGACGTGTTAACCGGGCGTGTCTCGGAGGGAGGTGTTGACCCGTTATAGAAAATCCCCATTACAAGGGAGGAAGTGTTAGGTTTTTTAGGGAACATTAAAATTGACAAAGCTCCAGGGCCTGATGGCATATATCCTAGCCTGCTCAGGGCGACGAGAGATGAAATTGCTGGGTCTCTGATAGAAATCTTTGTTGCTTCTTTGGACACAGGTGAGGTCCCTGAGGATTGGAGGATAGCGAATGTGGTCCCATTGTTTAAGAAGGGGAGCAGGGATAACCCGGGAAATTATAGGTCGGTGAGCTTGACATCCGTGGTAGGGAAGTTGGAGAGGATTCTTAGAGATAGGATGTATGTGCATTTAGAATGGAACAATCTCATTAGTGGCAGACAGCATGGTTTTGTAAGAGGGAGGTCATGCCTTACAAATTTGGTGGAGTTTTTTGAGGAAGTGACAAAAACGGTTGACGAAGGAAGGGCCGTGAATGTCGTCTATATGGATTTCAGTAAGGCATTTGACAAAGTCCCACATGGCAGGTTGGTTAAAAAGGTTAAGGCTCATGGGATACAAGGAGAAGTGGCTAGATGGGTGGAGAACTTGCTTGGCCATAGGAGACAGAGGGTGGCGGTCGAAGGGTCTTTTTCTGGCTGGAGGTCTGTGACCAGTGGTGTTCCGCAGGGCTCTGTACTGGGACCTCTGCTATTTGTGGTATATATAAATGATTTGGAAGAAGGTGTAACTGGTGTTATCAGCAAGTTTGCGGATGACACAAAGATGGCTGGACTTGCGGATAGCGATGAGCATTGTCGGGCAATACAGCAAGATATAGATAGGCTGGAAAATTGGGCGGAGAGGTGGCAGATGGAATTTAATCCAGATAAATGCGAAGTGATGCATTTTGGAAGAACTAATGTAGGGAGGAGTTATACAATAAATGGCAGAGCCATCAAGAGTATAGAAACACAGAGGGACCTAAGTGTGCAAGTCCACAAATCCTTGAAGGTGGCAACAGAGGTGAAGAAGGTGGTGAAGAAGGCATATGGTATGCTTGCCTTTATAGGATGGGGTTTAGAGTATAAAAGCTGGAGTCTGATGATGCTGCTGTATAGAATGCTGGTTAGGCCACATTTGGAGTACTGCGTCCAGTTCTGGTCGCCGCACTACCAGAAGGATGTTAGAGAGAGTGCAGAGAAGGCTTACTAGGATGTTGCCTGGTATGGAGGGTCTTAGCTGTGAGGAGAGATTGGGTAAACTGGGGTTGTTCTCCCTGGAAAGATGGAGAATGAGAGGAGATCTAATAGAGGTGTACAAGATTATGAAGGGGATGGATAGGGTGAACGGTGGGAAGCTTTTTCCCAGATCAGAAGTGACGAACACAAGGGGTCACGGGCTCAAGGTGAAAGGGGCGAAGTATAACTCAGATATTAGAAGGATGTTTTTTACACAGAGGGTGGTGGGGCCCTGGAATGCGCTGCCAAGTAGGGTGGTGGAGGCAGACACGCTGACATTGTTTAAGACTTACCTGGATAGTCACATAAGCAGCCTGAATGGAGGGATACAAACGATTGGTCTAGTTGGACCAAGGAGCGGCACAGGCTTGGAGGGCCCAAGGGCCTGTTTCCTGTGCTGTACTGTTCCTTGTTCTTTGTTTGTTCTTTGTTAACTGTGGGATAGGCAAGAGCAGTTCACCCAAGTTTGCCTCTAATTCACTGTTAGCCACATTCATTAGCCACTGGGCAAGTGTCACAGTCTAAGCATGTTGGACTGGAGCTCCCGTCTAACGGTTGCCCTCGAGGTTGCCCTCGAGAACCAAACAGCTGAGATCCGAGCACTAACAGCAACCTAGGAGAAGAATGGACCTGGCTCATCCCTTGCCACCCACAATAATGTAACAACATAAATCATTCAGACCCGCTGTTGTCAAAGAAAACAAGAGCAAATTTAAGACCTAGGCAAAAACATTGTCCCAAATGATGACCAATTAAAAAAAAGTTTAGCCATTCAGGATGATATCTTGCACCTGTCCGTTGACAAAATCTTTTGTTTTCTATGCATCAGAAAAAAGAGGATTTTCAAAGAATCAACATAGACATCAGATGTCTAAGAAAGCAATAGCGAGGCTGCGAGAGGAACAGTCAAGCAGCAACAAACGACACATTAAAATCTCTTACCCCGTTCAAAAAGAGTTTGAATTGACCTAAATATTAAAATATTCTACTGGTAGATGCATAAAGGACCACACATACAAAGTCAACCATGTACTTTCGAAGGGTCATCAATTAGGCAAAAATGCAACTAGCACTTTTGCTACTGGCATTCACTATGGGTGGTACGGTGGCATTGTGATTAGCACTGTTGCCACACAGCGCCAGGGACCCAGGTTTGATTCCTGGCTTGGGTCACTGTCTGTGTGAAGTTTGCACGTTCTCCCCGTGTCTGCCTGGGTTTCCTCCGGGTGCTCCCGTTTCCTCCCAAAGTCCAAAGATGTTCAGGTTAGGTGCATTGGCTATGTTAAATTGTCCCTTAGTGCCCCGGGATCCATAGGTTAGAGGGATTAGCAGGGTAAATATGTGGGGTTACGGGGATAGGGCCTGGGTAGGATAGTAATCGGTGCAGGCTCAATGGGCACTTTCTGCACTGTAGGGATTCTATGATAATGTTTTCAGTTTCCTCCCGAATGGATTAGAGCTCAGAGAAACTATCTTTGAACAGAAGACCTCCAGTCCCTTGGGACTGTGGTAAAGATTCTTCATTGTCTCTGCTGGTCTTGCTGGACCAGGAAGTACACCCCTCACTGCCTACATGGCTCCTTTGTCACTGCTGAGGCATCTGACACTCCTGTGGTATATCCACTGCCAGGGGTAGTGTTTTGAATTTTGCACCTCAATGTTAACACATTCCAGGCATCTTCTCCCCTGAACTAAGGAATAACTACTAACAGCCACTACATCCATTTTCTGTGCCAGGAAAATATTTACTTCTAAAAGTGCAAATACTTGAATATCTTGCCCTTTGATCATGTGTCCAAATGCTGAATGTAGCCTAATGTGGAAAAGCAAAGAAATTTGGATGTCCATTTTGCACATGAACAGCGAAAGAGAATACCCATCCAGAGTGAGAGACAGCCAGAGTGAGTTGGGTGTCAGGAATTTGGAGCTGAGTGGGAATGTGGTGCAGAGAGGAAAGAGATGCTTTATGCTTTTTCTCCCCGCTTTCTAACTTTTAAATCTTCAGAGAGTGGTCTTGTCCTGTTGCAGTAGAAGAGGACACAAAGGAAAGGGCAGATGGCCTAGTGGTATTATCACGAGAGTATTAATCCAGAAACTCAGCTAATGTTCTGGGGATCTAGGTTTGAATCTTGCCACAGCAGATGGTGGAATTTGAATTTTTTTAAAATCCGGAATTAAGAATCTGCTGATGACCATGAAACCATTGTCAATCATCGGAAAAACCCATCTGGTGTCCTTTAGGGAAGGAAATCTGCAGTCCTCACTTGGTCTGGCCTGCACGTGACTCCAGACCCACAGCAATTTGGTTGTCTCTAAATTGTCCTCTGAAATGGCCCAGTAAGCCATTATGATAATCACTACAAAGTCTCAACAAAACCCTAAAAGCACTGTGGGTGTACCTATACCTCAGGGACTGCAGCAATTCATGAAGGCAGCTCCCACCACCTTCTCAAGGTAACTAGGGATGGGCAATAAATGCTGGGCCTAGCCAGCAATGCCCATGTCCCATGAGCAAATTAAAAAAAGATTGGTAAGTAGTCGGTAAGGTTGGGTAAGCATTTAATACCTATAGTTTTAGAGGACGTTTTGTGGTTTATAGTTTGTAAGGGTTAGACTTGGTAGTAACGAGAACCAGGAAAGAAGGGCCCTCGGGAATTGGTTATAATCTGATATCAAGCATCTTCCAAAGCTTTAAATTAAAGGCTTAAATCATGGCGGGAGAGCTCCAATCTGTGGTGTGCTCCTCATGCTCCATGTGGGAGGCCGGGAACACCGCCAGTGCCCTGGGCCAGAATGTGTGCAGGAAGTGTCTCCAACTGAGCTGCAGCTCCTGGAAGCCTGGGTTTTGGAGCTGGAGAGGTGGCTGGGGTCACTGTGGAGTATCCATGAGGCAGAGAGTATTATGGATAGCACATTTTGAGAGGTGGTCACACTGCAGGCTAAGATTCCCAGAGAGGAAGGGAATGGGTGACCACCAGGCAGAGCAAGAGGGCAAGGGAGGCAGTGCAGGAATCTCCTGTGGCCATTCCCCTGAAAAACAGATAAACTGCTTTGGATACCGTTGAGGGGAATGGCCTCTCAGGGGAAAGCAGCAATGGCCAAATTTGTTGCACCATGGTTGGTTCTGCTACAGAGAGGAGGAGTAAAAAGTGTGGGGATGCAATAGCTATGGGGATTCAATAGTAAGCTGAATAGATAGGCATTTCTGTGGCTGCAAACAAGACACCAAGATAGTATGTTGCCTCCCTGGTGCTAGGGTCAATGATGCCTCTGAGCGGTTACAGGATACTTTGGAGAGTGAACAGCCAAAAGTCACGGCACACATCAGTATCAATGACATGGGTTAAAAAAAAGAAATGAGGTCCTAAAAGTAGTATGGAGTTAGAAAGAAAGTGGAGAAGTCAGACCTCAAAGGTAGTGATCTTAGGATTACTAACAGTGTCACGTGCTAGTCGGAGTAGAAATAGCAGGATATATGGGATGAATACATGGCTGAAGAGATGGTGTGAAGGGGAGGGTTTTAGATTCCTGGGGCATTGGGACTGGTTCTGGGGGAGGTGGGACCAGTACAAACTGAATGGGTTACACCTGGGCAGGACCAGGACTGACGTCCTAGGGGGAGTATTTGCTGGAGTGGTTGGGGAGGGTTTAAACTAAAATTGCCAAGGGATGGGGACCAATGCAAGGAGTCAGAGAGGGGGAATCAAGGACAAAAACCAAAGATTAAAGGGGAATAAGAAAACTGAAAGGTAGAGAACCAAGGGTCAGATTCAAACAGGGCCTCAGACAAAAATAGTAGGAACGGGACCAAAAATGTTAAAAAGATGAGCCTAAAGGCTTTGTGCCTTAACACGTGTAGCATTCACAATAAAGTGGATGAATTAATCATGCAAATAGATGTAAATGGGTATGATATAGTCAGGATTACGGAGACATGGCTGCAGGGATGGGAACTGAACATCCAGGGGTATTCAGTATTTAGGAAGGACAAAAAGGTAAAGGCAATGGAGTTGCATTACTGGCTAAAGAAGAAATTAACACTGAGGAAGGATACTAGCTCTGACAATGTGGAATCTATATGAGTAGAGCTAGGAAACACCAAGGGGCAAAAAGCGTTAGTAGGAGTTGTATATAGACCCCCAAACTGTAGTGGTAATGTTGGGAATGGCATTAAACAGGAAATTAGATATTCATGTCATAAAGGAACATTTGTAATAATGTGTAGGCTAATCAAATTAGTAACTACTGTAGAGGAAGAATTCCTGGAGTGGATACGGGATGGTTTTCTGGGTCAACATGTTGAAGAATCAACTGGAGAACTGTGTAATGAGAGAGGAATAATTGGCAATCTACTTGTGCAAGACCCCTTGGGGATGAACAACCATAATATGACAGAATTCTTTATTGAGATGAGAGTGATGTAGTTGATTCTGTGACTATGGTCCTGAATCTAAATAAAGGAAACTACGATGGTATGAGACACGATGATATGGTTATGATATATTGGGAAACATTATCTTAGAAGTCTTAAAAACCTTACAGCACAGAAAGAGGCCATTCGGCCCATCGAGTCTGCACCGACCACAATCTCACCCAGGCCCTACCCCCATATCCCTACATATTTACCAACGAATCCCTCTAACCTACGCATCCCAGGACACTAAGGGCAATTTTAGCATGGCCAATCAACCTAACCTGCACATCTTTGGACTGTGGGAGGAAACCAGAGCACCCGGAGGAAACCCACACAGACACGAGGAGAATGTGCAAACTCCACGCAGACAGTGACCCAAGCTGGGAATCGAACCCAGGTCCCTGGAGCTGTGAAGCAGCAGTGCTAACCACTGTGCTACATGCCGCCCTTTTACTTAAAGGGGTGACGGTGGATAGGCAACGGCAAACATTCAAGGATCGCATGGCTGAACTTAAACATGGAACATAGAACAGTACAGCACAGTACAGGCCCTTCGGCCCTCGATGTTGTGCCGAGCTTTGTCCGAAACCAAGATCAAGCTATCCCACTCCCTATCATTCTGGTGTGCTCCATGTGCCTATCCAATAACCACTTGAAAGTTCCTAAAGTGTCAGCCTCCACTATCAAAGCAGGCAGTCTATTCCACACCCCAACCACTCTCTGAGTAAAGAACCTTCCTCGGACATCCTTCCTGTATCTCCCACCATGAACCTTATAGTTATGCCCCCTAGTAATAGCTACATCCACCCGAGGAAATAGTCCCTGAACGTCCACTCTATCTATCCCCCTCATCATCTTATAAACCTCTATTAAGTCGCCTCTCATCCTCCTCCGCTCTAAAGAGAAAAGCCCTAGCTCCCTCAACCTTTCCTCATAAGACCCACCCTCCAAACCAGGCAGCATCCTGGTAAATCTCATTTGCACTCTTTCTAATGCTTCCACATCCTTCTTATAGTGGGGTGACCAGAACTGCACACAATATTCCAAATGGTCCTGTACAGGTATTCCACAAGGTCCTGTACAGTTGCAGCATAACCCCACGGCTCTTAAACTCAAACCCCCTGTTAATAAACGCTAAGACACTATAGGCCTTCTTCACGGCTCTATCCACTTGAGTGGCAACCTTCAGAGATCTGTGGATATGAACCCCAAGATCTCTCTGTTCCTCCACATTCCTCAGAACCCTGCCGTTGACCCTGTAATCCGCATTCAAATTTGTCCTACCAAAATGAATCACCTCGCACTTATCAGGGTTAAACTCCATCTGCCATTTTTCAGCCTGGCTCTGCATCCTATCAATGTCTCTTTGCAGCCTCTAACAGCCCTCCACCTCATCCACTTCTCCACCAATCTTGGTGTCATCAGCAAATTTACTGACCCACCCTTCAGCCCCCTCCTCCAAGTCATTGATAAAAATCACAAATAGCAGAGGATCCAACACTGATCCCTGTGGTACACCGCTGGTAACTGGTCTCTAGTCTGAACATTTTCCATCCATCACCACCCTCTGTTTTCTATGAGATACAGTAAGAAGTCTCACAACACCAGGTTAAAGTCCAACAGGTTTATTTGGTAGCAAATACCATAAGCTTTCGGAGCTTGCTGCTCCTTCATCAGATGGAGTGGTCTCTGTTCTCCAACAGTGCACAGACACAGAAATCAAGTTACAGAATACTAATTAGAATGCAAATCTCTACAGCCAGCCAGGTCTTAAAAGGTACAGATAATGTGGTTGGAGGGAACATTAAACACAGGTTAAAGAGATGTGTAATGTCTCCAGACAGAACAGCTGGTGAGATTATGCAAGACCAGGGGCGAGCTGTGGGGGTTACTGATAATGTGACATAAATCCAACATCCCGGTTTAGGCCGTCCTCATGTGTGCGGAACTTGGCTATCAGTTTCTGCTCAGCGACTCTGCGCTGTCGTGTGTCGTGAAGGCTGCCTTGGAGAACACTTACCTGAAGATCCAAGGCTGAATGCCCGTGACTGCTGAAGTGCTTCCCCACAGGAAGAGAACAGTCTTGCCTGGTGATTGTCGAGCGGTGTTCATTCATCCGTTGTCGTAGCGTCTGCATGGTATCCCCAATGTACCATGCCTCGGGACATCCTTTCCTGCAGCGCATCAGGTAGACAACGTTGGCTGAGTTGCAAGAGTATGTACCGTGTACCTGGTAGATGGTGTTCTCACGTGAGATGATGGCATCCGTGTCGATGATCCGGCACGTCTTGCAGAGGTTGCTGTGGCAGGGTTGTGTGGTGTCATGGTCACTGTTCTCCTGAAGGCTGGGTAGTTTGCTGCGGACAATGGTCTGTTTGAGGTTGTGTGGTTGTTTGAAGGCAAGAAGTGGGGGTGTGGGGATGGCCTTGGCGAGATGTTCGTCTTCATCAATGACATGTTGAAGGCTCCGGAGGAGATGCCGTAGCTTCTCCGCTCCGGGGAAGTACTGGACGACGAAGGGTACTCTGCCCACCGTGTCCCGTGTTTGTCTTCTGAGGAGGTCGGTGCGGTTTTTCGCTGTGGCGCGTCGGAACTGTTGATCGATGAGTCGAGCGCCATATCCTGTTCTTATGAGGGCATCTTTCAGCGTCTGGAGGTGTCTGTTGCGATCCTCCTCATCCGAGCAGATCCTGTGTATTCGGAGGGCTTGTCCGTAGGGGATGGCTTCTTTTACGTGTTTAGGGTGGAAGCTGGAGAAGTGGAGCATCATGAGGTTATCTGTGGGCTTGCGGTATAGTGAGGTGCTGAGGCGACCGTCCTTAATGGAGATGCGTGTGTCCAAGAATGCAACCGATTCCGGAGAGTAGTCCATGGTGAGTCTGATGGTGGGATGGAACTTGTTGATGTCATCATATAGTTGTTTCAGTGATTGCTCACCATGACTCCAAAGGAAGAAAATGTCATCGATGTATCTAGTGTATAGCATCGGTTAAAGGTCCTGTGCGGTGAAGAAGTCTTGTTCGAACCTGTGCATGAAGATGTTGGCATATTGAGGTGCGAATTTTGTCCCCATGGCTGTTCCGTGTGTCTGGATGAAGAACTGGTTGTTGAAGGTGAAGATATTGTGGTCCAGGATGAAGCGGATGAGTTGTAAAATTCGTAGTCCGTAGTCCTTTCGGTATCTTGTCTGCTTTCTTGCATGTTTGTAGAAACTTGATGTCTGTGTCGATATGCGCGATCTTCCTGGAGATCCTCTCCACTTGGAGCCGGCAGTTTGCGATGTCGATGGTAGTCATGATGTGGAGATGCCGGCGTTGGACTGGGGTAAACACAGTAAGAAGTCTCACAACACCAGGTTAAAGTCCAACAGGTTTATTTGGTAGCAAATACCATAAGCGTTCGGAGCTTGCTGCTCCTTCGTCAGATGGAGTGGTCTCTGTTCTCCAACAGTGCACAGACACAGAAATCAAGTTACAGAATACTAATTAGAATGCAAATCTCTACAGCCAGCCAGGTCTTAAAAGGTACAGATAATGTGGTTGGAGGGAACATTAAACACAGGTTAAAGAGATGTGTATTGTCTCCAGACAGAACAGCTGGTGAGATTATGCTAGGTTATGCTAGATTATGGTGAGATCTCTACTGCCTCCCAAAAATACACAAGGCGAACGCACCCGGCCGTCCCATCGTTTCAGGAAATGGAACCCTGTGCAAGAACCTCTCCGGTTATGTCGAGGGCATCTTGAAACCCATTGTACAAAGAACCCCCAGCTTTTGTCGCGACACTACGGACTTCCTACAGAAACTCAACACACATGGAGCAGTTGAACCAGGAGCACTCCTCGTCACAATGGATGTCTCGGCACTCTACACCAGCATCCCCCACGATGATGGCATTGCTGCAACGGCCTCAGTACTCAATGCCGTCAACTGCCAGTTTCCAGATGCAATTTTACAACTCATCCGCTTCATCCTGGACCACAATATCTTCACCTTCAACAACCAGTTCTTCATCCAGACACACGGAACAGCCATGGGGACAAAATTCGCACCTCAATATGCCAACATCTTCATGCACAGGTTCGAACAAGACTTCTTCACTGCACAGGACCTTCAACCGATGCTATACACTAGATACATCGATGACATTTTCTTCCTTTGGAGTCATGGTGAGCAATCACTGAAACAACTATATGATGACATCAACAAGTTCCATCCCACCATCAGACTCACCATGGACTACTCTCCGGAATCGGTTGCATTCTTGGACACACGCATCTCCATTAAGGACGGTCGCCTCAGCACCTCACTATACCGCAAGCCCACGGATAACCTCATGATGCTCCACTTCTCCAGCTTCCACCCTAAACACGTAAAAGAAGCCATCCCCTACGGACAAGCCCTCCGAATACACAGGATCTGCTCGGATGAGGAGGATCGCAACAGACACCTCCAGACGCTGAAAGATGCCCTCATAAGAACAGGATATGGCGCTCGACTCATCGATCAACAGTTCCGACGCGCCACAGCGAAAAACCGCACCGACCTCCTCAGAAGACAAACACGGGACACGGTGGACAGAGTACCCTTCGTCGTCCAGTACTTCCCCGGAGCGGAGAAGCTACGGCATCTCCTCCGGAGCCTTCAACATGTCATTGATGAAGACGAACATCTCGCCAAGGCCATCCCCACACCCCCACTTCTTGCCTTCAAACAACCACGCAACCTCAAACTGACCATTGTCCGCAGCAAACTACCCAGCCTTCAGGAGAACAGTGACCATGACACCACACAACCCTGCCACAGCAACCTCTGCAAGACGTGCCGGATCATCGACACGGATGCCATCATCTCACGTGAGAACACCATCTACCAGGTACACGGTACCTACTCTTGCAACTCGGCCAACGTTGTCTACCTGATACGCTGCAGGAAAGGATGTCCCGAGGCATGGTACATTGGGGATACCATGCAGACGCTACGACAACGGATGAATGAACACCGCTCGACAATCACCAGGCAAGACTGTTCTCTTCCTGTGGGGGAGCACTTCAGCAGTCACGGGCATTCAGCCTTCGATCTTCAGGTAAGCGTTCTCCAAGGCAGCCTTCACGACACACGACAGCGCAGAGTCGCTGAGCAGAAACCGATAGCCAAGTTCCGCACACATGAGGACGGCCTAAACCGGGATGTTGGATTTATGTCACATTATCAGTAACCCCCACAGCTCGCCCCTGGTCTTGCATAATCTCACCAGCTGTTCTGTCTGGAGACAATACACATCTCTTTAACCTGTGTTTAATGTTCCCTCCAACCACATTATCTGTACCTTTTAAGACCTGGCTGGCTGTAGAGATTTGCATTCTAATTAGTATTCTGTAACTTGATTTCTGTGTCTGTGCACTGTTGGAGAGCAGAGACCACTCCATCTGATGAAGGAGCAGCAAGCTCCGAAAGCTTATGGTATTTGCTACCAAATAAACCTGTTGGACTTTAACCTGGTGTTGTGAGACTTCTTACTGTGCTTACCCCAGTCCAACGCCGGCATCTCCACATCACTTCTATGAGATAGCCAGTTACTTATCCAATCAGCCAAATCTCCCTCTATCCCACACCTCCTTCCTTTCTTCATGATCCGACCATATCCGACCTTATCAAACGCCTTACTAAAATCCATGTATACGACATCAACTGCTCTATCTTCATCTACACACCTAGTTACCTCCTCAAAGAATTCAATCAAATTTGTGAGGCAAGCCTTACCCTTCACAAATCCATGTTGACTATCCCGGATTAAGCTGCATCTTTCCAAATGGTCATAAATCCTATCCCTCAGGACCTTTCCATTAACTTACCGACCACCGAAATAAGGCTAACTGGCCTATAATTACCAGGGTCATTCCTATTTCCTTTCTTGAACAGAGGAACAACATTCGCCACTCTCCAGTCCTCTGGCACTATCCCCATGGACAGTGAGGACCCAAAGATTAAAGCCAAAGGCTCTGCAATCTCATCCCTTGCCTGCCAAAGAATCCTGGGATATATCCCAACTGGCCCAGGGGACTTATCGACCCTCAGGTTTTTCAAAATTGCTAATACATCTTCCTTCAGAACATCTATCTCCTCCAGCCTATCAGCCTGTATCACACTCTCATCCTCAAAAACATGGCCCCTCTCCTTGGTGAACACTGAATTGTTTATTCCTGTCTGACAGTTTAGAATTCAGCAAAGGAGAGCCAAGGAAGTGATTAAGAAGGGAAAAATAGGATATGTGAGTAAGCCTGTGGGGAACATTAAAAAACTGACTGTCAAGGTTTCAATAAGTATGTGAGGAACAAAGAAATGGCTGACCAACTGAATACCTACTTTGGTTCTGTCTTCACAAAGAAGGACACAAATAAGATATCAGAAATGTTGGGGAACACCGGGTTTAGTGAGAGGGAGGAACTGAAGGAGATCAGTATTAGTAAAGAAACGGTGTTGGGGAAATTGATAGGATTGAAGGCCAATAAATCCCCAGGATCTGATAATCTACATCCCAGAGTACTTAAGGAAGTGGCCCAAGAAATAGTAGGTGCTTTGGTGGCCATCTTCCACCTGAAACAGTTCCTGCAGATTGGAGGATGGCTAATGTAACCCCACTATTTAAAAAGCGAGGTAGTGAGAAAACAGGGAAGTACAGATCATTAAGCCCGACGTCAGTCGTGGGGAAAATTCTAGAATCCATTATCAAAGATTTTTAAGTAAAATACTTGGAAAACAGTGGCAGGATCGGACACAGTCAGCATGAATTTATGAAAGAGAAATCATACTTGACAAATCTACTGGAATGCTTCGAGGATCTAATTAGTAGAGTTGATGAGGGGAAGCCAGTGGTTGTGGTTTATTTGAACTTTCAAAAGGTTTTCGACAAAGTCCCACATAGAGGTTAGCGTGTAAAATTCAAGTGCATGGGATTAGGGGTTATGTATTAAGACAGGTGGAAAACTGTTTGGCAGACAGGAAACAAAGAGTAGGAATAAATGGGTCTTTTTCCAAATGGCAGGCAGTAACTGGTGGGGTACCGCAAGGATCAGTGCTGGGACCCCAGCTATTCACTACATATATATTAACAATTTAGATGAGGGAACTAAATGTAATATCTTCAAACTTGCAGATGACACCACACTGGGTGAGAGGGCGAGCGGTGAGGAAGATTCAGTGTGATCTGGACAGGTTTAGTGAGTGGGCAAATGAATGGCAGATGCAGCATAATTTGGATAAATGTGAGGTTATCCACTTTGGTAGCAAAAATGGGAAGGCAGATTACTGTCTGAATGGCCATAAATTAGGAGAGGGGAACGAGCAATGAAATCTGGGTGTCCTCATACACCAGTCACTGAAGTTAAACCTGCAGGTGCAGCAGGCAGTTAAAAAAGGCAAATGGTATGTTGGCCTTCATAGCAAGAGGATTCGAGTACAGGCGCAAGGATGTCTTGATACAATTATACAAGGCCTTGGTGACGCCACAACTGGAATATTCTATGCAGTTTTGGTTTTATCTGAGGAAGGATGTTCTTCCTCTAGAGGGAGTGCAGAGAAGGTTTACCAGACTGATTCCTGGGACTGATGTATGAGGAGAGATTGAATCAGTTAGGATTGTATTCACTGGAGTTCAGAAGAATGAGGGGGAGAATCTCATAGAAACCTATAAAATTCTAACAGGACTGGACAGGGGAGGTGCAAAAAGTATGTTCCAACGGTGGTGCTATCCAGAGTAAGAAGTCTCACAACACCAGGTTAAAGTCCAACAGGTTTATTTGGTAGCACAAGCCACAAGCTTTCGGAGCACTCGGTGGTATCCAGAACCAGGGGTTACAGTCTGAGGATACAGGGTAGAAGGGGTGAAGCAGATCAAAGGATATGGGGGAAGGCAGGATCAGGCTATTGAGTTGGATGATCAGCCATGATCATAATGAATGCTGGAGCAGGTTCAAAAGACTGAATGGCCTCCTCCTGCTCGCATTTTCTATGGTTCTATATCACAAGTCACTAAAATCCTCTGTACAGGTACTAAAAGTAACTTTCAGAAAACGAGTGGAATGTTAGCTTTATCTGAAACAGATGGAATACATGGCAAATTAAATTTCAATTCTAGAGACTTTGTTATACCCCATCTGGAGATCTGTGCTTTGGACATTAAACCACAAGAAAGGTATGCTGACCTTGGACAGGGTATAGTACAGATTCGTGGGAAAAATACTAGAGCTTAAACAGTTAAATTATAAGGTCAGGTTGCATAAAGGCATTTTATTTTCCCTTGAGTTTAGATGGTTGAGGGAACAAAGAATTAAAGTATTTAAAATGTTAAAGGAATTCGATAGAGTTAATAGAGAAAATCTATATCCTCTGGTGGGAGAATATGAGCATAAGAACAAAGAAACTGAAGAAAGCCATTCAACCTTTTGGGCCTGTCCTACGATTCAATTGAATTATGGCTGATCTATATTTTATATAGATCATATCGTATAGAAACAAGCCATTCGGTCCAACAGGTCTAAATGTGTACTGGTGTTTCTTAGATTCTTACAATGACACATTCGGACATTTGGCCCAATATGCCTGTGAAAGAGCTATCCAATTAGTTCTACATCCCTGCTCTTTCTACATAACAGAGTCAACTTTTCCTTTTCAGGTTTTTATCCAATTCTATTTTGAAAATTATCAAATGTGCTTCCCTATCTTTTTCCGGCAGTACATTCCAGATTATAACAAATTGCTGCATTGCTTTTTCCCTGGTTCTTTTACAAATTCCCTATAGGTTCTCTGGTTACTCACCCTCCTGCCACTGGAAACAATTTATTTTTATTTACTCTGGTAAAATTCTCAAGACTTTAAAAGCTTTCATCACACCTCTCCTTAATCATTAGCGCCAACGAGAATACTTCCATTCTCTACAGTTACTGAAGTATTTCATCCTTGGTATCATTCCTGAAAATCTTCTCCTAAAATCTATAGAGCCTTAACTACTTTCCCAAAGTAGGTTACCCAGAATTGGTCAGAATGCTCAAGCTGGGACATAACCAGACTTTTTACAAAAAGGTTTAACATGACTTCTTTGCTTTATACTCTTGGATTGAATTCTGCAAATTGGTCTTAATCCTGATGTCAGCCTCAACACAGGGTTGAGAATCCAGAAGCAGCTGTGAGTGGGATGCTGGTTGCAAATTTTCCAAGACAGCCAATTAAAAAGCCACCTCTGGGAGACCTATCCGACTAAGGACGGCATGCAGTCCAGGGAAGAGGGAAGCCCATTAAGAGTGATGTCCGGCTCGAAGTCCCATCAGGAAAATTGATTATTGCTGGAGAAGATAGAGGCCGAGAGGCCACTTCAAAATTCAGGAGTCATAAAGGCCTCCTTAAGAGACAAACGCTGAAATACAAGAAGACACAATATAGCATGGGGTCTCTGAATGTTCCTTAGATGATTGACTGTGACCACCACTGTATTACAGTGAGCCTTGTATCCACCCCTGATGCAATCAGTTAATTCAGCCTGTGGTGACCCCTGACCTCCTGGTAAGAGGCCACTTGCAAGGAGCTGATATGCTCTGCATTTGGTGGGGACTGCTCCAATGGCGGGAAATTGTTGCTGCCTGTGGAAAGTGGTCCCTATCTGGAGCCAAAATGTCTGCTCACCTCCAAGGCGTGAGCTGTTGACATTGTTTCCAGCCCATTCCTGGGAAGTTCCCCTGGAGGCAGGAAGACATCAGGAGGCATCCCAATGTGGCTTCCTCCTATTTTCCCACCACCACCCCCTAAAAAACCATCTCCGTGGGGACAGGAAGAGTCAGCCCTACGTTTCTATTTATAAAACCATGGATCCATACCTTTTTTTAACAGCTTTTTTAATCTTCAAAGACTTATATATACCTACCAAAGTAAATCATATACGCTTCCCTGGGCTATATTTAGTCATGGACTAGCCATTGCACCAATCTCTTTACATCCACCTGAAGTCCATTACTATCCTTCTTACTGTTTGCCACATTTCTTTGTTTCATGTCATATACAAACATTGAAAATCTGGCCTTTATATCCAACTTAGGTCATTAATATATATCAAAACGAGCCCAACATCAGCCCCTGAGAACATTACTGTGTACGTTTCTCTGGTCTGAAAAAACAACTGTTCAATTCTACTCTCTGCTTTTTAATCTTGACCCAACTCTGGATCCAAACTTTTCCCGTGAGCTTCCATTTTGATGGGAAGTTTATTATTTGATACTGATCAAACACTTTTTGAAATTCCATTTATACATCAACCATACACCATTACATCATCAAAAATTCAATCACATTAGTGAGCACAATTTACCTTGAACTGATCTGTGCTCACTTGCATTTATTAACCCAAATTTTTCCATGTGCCAATTCATTTTGTCCCATATTATTGTCTCAAAAATTTGCTACTACAAAGGATTAGGTTAACTGATCTAAGTTGCCAGATTTATTACTTGTCTATTTTGTAGAACAGGGATATAACATTTGTAATGCTAGTCCACTAGTTTTTAATGATCATGAATCCATAAATCTCTCTGTTCCTCCAAGTTCCTGGTTTCTCACCATTTCAAAAATGTTAGGTCAGAAGTGAATGACCTTACACTTCCCAAACTTGAATTCCATCTAACAAATTTTCCCACTCACTTTTCTTTGGCAAATTTCTGCTCCCATCTACATTATTTAATGTGCCATCTAACGTGGTGTCACCAACAAGCTTGGACATATGGCTTCATTCCTTCATATGTAATCAGACAAGGTTGATTAATAATCTTATGGTAAAAAATCTTCTGGAAAAGAGTGATCATAATATGATAGATTTCATATTATGTATGAAAATGATGTGGATAATTAGGGTTTTACATTTAAACAGTTACAGAGATACGAGAGGTGAGTTGGCTGGGGTAGATTGGAAAATTAGATTAAAAGGTAAGACAGTAAGTAAACAATGGCAAAAAATTTAAAGAAGTCACCCATAATTCTCAATGAACATATATTTCCTTGAAGAACAAAAAACTGGAAGTTAAGGACAGTATTAGACTAAAAGAAAGATCTTACAATCCTGCAACAAAGAAAAGCGAGCCTGAGGATTGGGAGAATTTTAAAAATCAACAAAGGATGACCAAAAAATTGGTAAAGAGGGAAAAAACAGAATTAGAATAAACTAACAAGAAATGTAAAAATGTATTGCAAGAGCTTCTACAAGTATGTGAAAAGGACTGGATTAGCAAAAGCAAATATGGCTCCCTTGGAAAAAGCAACTATAGAAGTTATAACTGGGAACAAAGAAAAGGCAGACATATTAAACAAATATTTTCCAGTACAACACAGAATGAACATATCGGAAATTGTGGGGAATCAAAGTTCTATATGGCCAGGATCTTTCGGATGGTGGGATTTCCCTACATACCTCCTAAAGAGTCAGCAGAGAAGACATCCCTGCAGTTATTGCCTTCCGTGCAGGCATTTAATGCTTTAATTCGCTGGAGACGGAACTTCTACCCATCACTCAGCAGGAAGTCCTGCCTCAGAGAGCTGTCAGCCAATCTGATAGGTCAACAACTTGCTAGTCCCTGCAGTGCCCGAAGCTGCAGTGGATGGGACTGGGGCTGCAAGCAGTCCTAATTCCTAGGTGTCCAGGACCAGGTAAGTGTGGGGGTTTCAGAGTAGCGAGGGGAACTGAGTTTCAGGGGGGTGGGCGAAGGGGAATGAGGATGTTATTAGAGGTGCCAGGGAGTGGAGGAAGAACTTGCAGAGGTCAGATGTTCTGAGGAGATGGCTGCTGCTAGAGGTGCCTCCCCCACCCCCTCAACCCCTTTCCACCCAAGACCTGACCACAATTCATTTTTGGTTACCCCCTGCCCCTGAATTCCTCCCACCAGCCTGAATATTGAGATTAGGCAGGAAATAGCTCTTAAGTGAAAAATAGTTGGTTACTTAAGGGCCTCAATTGAGATAAGAACAGGCGAGCCAGACCTTGCCTGTCCTGGCATAAAATTACAAAAAAGCCAGGGTGAGCGGGAGCCGGTGGGGAGGCAGTCTGAGAAATTTTCAGATAAGCCTTCCTGCCAACCTCCCACCGCCTACAAATTCGCTGGGAAGGGAATGTAAAATTCTGCCCGATGTGATTGTAGAACTTAAAGTAATTAATCTTTATAAAGGCCTATACTGGAGAAAGTAATGGGACGGACAACTAATGAATTCCCTGGGCCTGATGGCCTACAACTAGGGTTTTTATAGGGAGCTGGAGGTTGTGAATAATTGTATTGGTTCTTCCAAAGCCCCTTGATTCAAGAACAGAAGGAATAAAATGCAGCAAATGTAATCTCACTGTTAAAGAAAGGGGAGAGAAAAGACAAAGGGCACGATCTTACCAGCTGTTCACACCACGCTCCCGCTGCAGTGAGGATGGAGAATTTGTCGCCTTACTTTTAGTCTCCCCACAAGAAAAATCATCCTTTCAATTTCCACCCTAAGAAGTCCATTTGGGTATTTCCTGAGGGATACCACTGGATACATCCTGCCAATTGGATTATAGACCCACTGTCCCGATTTTCTATCTCCTATCTTTTAACAAATTTCAACCCAGGCCAATAGGTTGCCTTCAGTTCTATTCAATTGCATTGTTTCTCCAAATCTTTGTGTATCACCTTAGCGAACATCTTCTGAAGGCCAATGTAAATAAATTCTGTTGACACTCTTCTATCAATCACATTAGAGACCTTCTCAAGAACACAACTAGGCTAGTTAACCGTGATTTACCCTTTACAAAGGTGAGAATAATCTTTACAGCAGAATAAGAAATGGGCAATTTATCAATGAACACTTCCTACTAATATTACACCACCATTTCAACATGTCCACTGTCGCATTGCCATCTGAGTAGAACTTGTAAGAGACCAATTTCTGACTTTGAGCTTTCAGCACACAGAATGCCTTGTCCACCAGAAGGGAATATTGTAAATTCAAGGATATGTGGTGCATAATTTAATTTAAATGATTGGTATTTAACAAATTATGTTCCAGGTATCTTCCACTTGAAGCATGTAGATCCCCATGTCACTGCTAGAGGAAGAATTGGTAAATTTCATCTGAATATCTGCAGCAGATACATTACAAGTCCTAGCTTTACAGAATGGAACTGTACTTTATGCTCAACAAGCAACATAAAATCACAGAAATACTATATGCTATAATATTTCACTTTCTTTTTAAAAATATTGGACTTTTTTTTCTATTTTATGCTTTATCCACTTTAACTTCATCTGGACTCAGTACAAAACTCAATTGAGTCAGTAATTGCATCGGTCATGATATGGGCTCTTGACTTGGAATGGCTTCCAATTACAGCTTGCATAAAATGTTATTTTCCTTCACTTTTAATGCTGGCCCTCTCAAAACTGACTGTTTAATTAGGAGGAAAATAAACCTTTTGCAGCATCTGTAACTCTTGATTGGTCAGCTCAATCTCATGAGGATCCATCACTTAGCTCATAGCCAAAATCATGGTCTTTTCCCAGGTCTCACATAAGTACGCCGACAGGAATGAGTTATCAGCATGAACCCATCATCTCTTCACAGGCCAAGATAATAGAAAAATTCACAAAAGATTTTTGACAGGGTTTTAGCTGTGCATATAGGTTGAAAACCATGTATTTATGGTGGCTGAAATTAAGTTAGCTCTGGTAGCCCATTCCTTTTTAAACAGATATTCATTAAAGATGCATGTGTATTGTGATGCTCCTTATAAAATAGAAACAGGCTAAATGTTTCGATACATTGGCCTACTGGTTATGATACTGGACGAGCAACTCAGAGGTCATGTAGTTCAAATCCCACTGTGGCAAGTTGAAAAATTGAATTCAATAAATCTGATAATTTATAAGCTATTACCAGACAATGTATATGAAAGCTGCCAAATTGTCATAAAAACTCAACTGCTTCACTAATATTCTTCAAGAAAGGGAACTTAGCACTGCTATATGTCTGCTCTGTGTGTAGTTCGCCCCACACTTGCGTGGCTCACTCTCAATATGCTCAGGGCAATTACAGACAGGCAATAAATATTATTGTCAGTGTTGCATTCATTCCAATAACAATGTAAAAAATCCTGGTTAAGCTCCCAGATTTTTCCAGGCAATTCCACAATAAGTCCATTCAGCAGGCTGGACTCTGTGTTAGGAGTAAACCAGTTGTGAAATTTTACCTCAATCTTTGTCTTCCTTGGCTGTTCCAAAGCCACTGTGATAACTGCAGAGCAGGATTTCGGGAACATGTTTGGGTCATTCAACCTGCAATTCATGTCAACATCAGCTCCATGTGAATGAGTAAATAGATTAATGAGGTTCAAGGAAATATTTACAATCTATGTGGCCCTCAATGTTTCTTGTGCCCCACAGAAAATGAGGGAATTCATAAGTTTTTGACCTACTGAATATGGATTTTTGAAGTTACCTTGATACTCTCTGAAAGTACATTGTAAAGTTGTGTTTGTTGTGATGGAAGGGAAGATAATTCAAAATCACAGAATAATTGATGGCAAAAAAGGAGGCCATTAAGCCCATGGGGTCCATGCCAGCTACCAGCAGAGCAATTCAGTCAGTCCCGTTCCCCCAATCTATCTGCAAGTTTATTTCTTTCAAGTGACCATCCAGTTTCCTTTCAAATCATTGATTTGTTTCTGCATCCACCATCGTCATGGGCAACAAGTTGGACCTAACCAAAACTTTGTAAAGGCTCAGCATAACTTCCCTCTTTCATTTCTTTTATTTATTCATGGGATGGTGGGCATGGCTGGCCAGGGCCAGCATGTATTGCCCATCCCTAATTATCCTCGAGAAGGCGGTGGTGAGCTGCCTTCTTGAACCACTGTGGTCTCTGTGGTGTAGGTATATCCACCGTGCTGTTTGGGAGGGTACTCCAGGTTTTTGACCCAGCGACAGTGAAGGAATGGAGGTATATTTCCTAATCAGGTGTGGCTTGGAGGGGATTTTCCAGGTGATGGTATTCCCATGCATCTGCTGCCCTTGTCCTTCTATATGATGGCAGTCGTGGGTTTGAAAGGTGCTGTCTCAGGAGCCTTGGGAATTCCTCCAGTGATCTTGTAGATGGTATACCCTGCTGCCACTGTGGGAGTGAATATTTATGGAAGAGGTGCCAATTAAGCAGGCTGCTTTGTCCTGGATTGTGTCAAGCTTGTTGAGTGTTGTTGGAGCTGTACTCATCCAGCAAAAATACTCAAGGCCTCTATTTATGAAGCGCACGTTTTGCTAACCACTCTCTCAATACATCCTGTCATCTTCAAAGATTGTTGCATGTATACCCCAGGTCTCTCTGTTCTTTCCTACTCTTTAGAATATTGCCATGCAGTTGATATTGCCTCTCACAATCTCTTCTGCAAAAAGCATTTCACATTCTCTATTTTAAATTTCATCTGCCACTTGTCTGCCATTCTGCTAGCTGATCCATGTCCTGTTAGAGGCAATTCATATCATCCTCACTGTTGACCACTCCTCCAAGTTTTGCTTCATTGCCAAATTTTGGAATTTTAATCCATATTCCAGGAGTCAAGTAATTTATATATAGCAAAAGAAAATGCTCATTGCACTGACCCTTGGGGAACACCACTGTCTACCACCTTCCAGTCTAAAAAAAACCATATGCAACAACTTGCTATTATCCATCCTTAAGCCAATTGTTTTAGTCCAATTGACCGTGACCCCCACCCCCCCCCCCCCCCCCTATTCCATGAGCTTCAATTTTGCTAACCAGGTCTTTATGCGGTACCTTGTCAAGTGCTTTATTAAAAACTATATGGGCAACATCCTTCACATTCCCTTCATCAACATTCTGTGTTATTTCATCAAATTAAATTAGTCAAGCACAATCTGCCTTTTATAAATTGATTCTCAGCCTCCTCAGTTAATCCAATCCTCTACAAATGCCTCTTGATATTTTCACTGACTATTGATTCCAAAACCTTACCCATCCCTGATATTAAAATAACTGACTTGTAGTTGCTAGGACTGTCCATACACTCTTACTTGAATCAGGGTGTCACATTTACTGCTCTCCAATCCTCTCCCATATATAGGGAAGATTAAAAGATTAAGACAAGCATTTCTGCTATCTTCACTCCAATTCCTTTAGCAACCTGGGATATGAGCCATCTGGGCCAGATGACTTATCTATTCCAAGCATAGCCAGCCTTTCCAGTACCTCCTCACTTTCAATTTTCACACTATCCATTGCCTCCACTATTTCTGCTATTATCAATACATAGATTCCTCTTTCTTAGTAAACACCAATGCAAAGAACTCGTTCTGTATTCTAGCATTGCCTTGTACCTCTAAACATGTTTGTTTGTACCAGATAGAACCCACTCCAGCTCCTCCTACCTACTTGCTGTTTACATACTCGTCCCTATTGCCAGTCTAAAACTTATGACACAATGATCACTCTTACCCAAACATTCGCCTGTAGAATCTTATTGGTCCATTTTGCCCACATCATTTTACAGCACCAGATCCAGCTTTCTCGTTTGGCTGAGAACATGCTGATTTCATTGCATTTTGCCTCCTGCATTAGGATGTTTCAATGGGCAGAGCAACATTTCTTTTGAATGCTTCCTTACTTTCTTTACCAACCTTTTTTACAGTACTATTGATTGCAGAAATTGACTGATTGCCTGTTTTCAGATGTCGGCAGCCCATTCTTTAATGGCAGGGCTGAACTTTGCAATTTTCAGTGAGGCCAATTCCCACGACTTTAGAGCTTATGTGTCTTACAAGTTTGAAGTTTCAAATGGCCGTTCTTTTTCACCACTATAAACTTTGTTGAAATAGAACATTTTATAAAGAGTGACTCCTACAGAACATTCATATTCAGTCTTTTTGCTTCTGTGCTAAATATGAATATGCATATGTACAGAAACTTTGGGCTGAATTTTATGGCTCCTCCTCCCAGTGGGATTTTCCGGTCCCACCCAAGTCAATGAACTTCATGGCAAAGGTAACCTTTGGAGCAATGTTGTTCTGTTTGGCATGGCCAAAGATCCAAAATTGTGCTTGGAAGGTGAAGCTTGGGTGCATACGGAGATCCAGGAGGAAAGAATTTCAGAAGGCGAGATTCTCCTTCACAAGCTTTAATATCGGCCTTGGCACGTCAGAAATTATTGCCTGGAATCAGCTATGGTTCACACTGGTCTGTGTCAGAAGATCACAGTTTGAGTTCCCCGCAATACTGTGCTGACACTCCCCAGTGCCAGCACTGAGGGAGTGCTGCCCCGAAGTGGGTGTCATCTTTCAGAGGGAATGTTAAACGTGAAACCCCTCATCTGCCTCCTTGGGTGGACATTAAAGATCCAATGCTCAGTCCTGGAAGAAAATGTGAAAGGATGTTTCCTCTTGTGGAAGAAACTAAAAAAGAGATTACTGTTTAAAATTAAGAGGTCACCCATTTAAGACAAAGTTGAGGAGGATTTCTTTCTCTCATAGGGCGGGGACTGGAAAGGCACGGTAGCACAGTGGTTAGCACTGCTGCTTCACAGCTCCAGGGACCTGGGTTCGATTCCCGGCTTGGGTCACTGTCTGTGTGGAGTTTGCACATTCTCCTCGTGTCTGCGTGGGTTTCCTCCGGGTGCTCCGGTTTCCTCCCACAGTCCAAAGATGTGCGGGTTAGGTTGATTGGCCATGCTAAAAAATTGCCCCTTAGTGTCCTGGGATGTGTAGATTCGAGGGATTAGCCAGTAAAATATGTAGGGATATGGGGTTAGGGCCTGGGTGGGATTGTGGTCGGTGCAGACCCGATGGGCCGAATGGCCTCTTTCTGTACTGTAGGGTTTCTATGTTTCTAACCTTCTTCCTCAAAAGGCAGTGGAATATTTTTGAAATAGAGCTTGACAGATTCTGGTTAAACAAGAGGCTGAAAGGTCATCGGGATAGGTGTAAGTTTACAATCAGATCAGCCATGATTTTATTGAATGGCAGAGCAGGCTGAAGGACTGAATGGCCTTTTCCTCCTCCTAATTCATATGTTTGTATGTTCATATGAGGCACTCAGACATGTTGATAGAGCGAATCCTCTACCTGTTGGCTCTGTATTGGAAATCTCAAGACCTTCAATCTGGATCTCTGTGTCCATCCCCTTTTCCCTTTAGAGTGGCACGTGGTTTTGATGGAGGCAGCTGCTGTGGCCGGCATTGCTCCAACTGCTACTGGTGCCGTTGATAGCGGAGTTGCTTCTCGTCTTGTTCCTCATCAGGGGAGCTGTCCCACGGTGAAGGCTTGCACTAGGGAAGGGTAGCTGAAGGTGAGTGAGGTACATAACAGGTGAACTGACTTCCAAAAAGTTGGGAATCACCCATTAAGAAGTGAAAACATACTCACAGAAGAAGTGCTATGAGCAGCAGCCTCTCCCACAAGCAGGGTTGCAGTGTTTGAATACCACTAAATCAAAGCCTTCCTGGCCTGTCAGTTTGACTGAGGAAGCTATTCCCACAGTGCACTCACCTGGTTGACTCTGGCAATTTGCTGACAGCTCTGGAAATAAGTGCGCTGGTTATTAATCATAGAATTTCTACACTGCAGAAGGAGGCCATTTGGTCCATGGAGCCTGTACGGACAATAATCCCACTCTCACCTATCCCCATAACCCCATGTATTTATCCTGCTAATCCCCCTGACACTAAGGGTCAATTTAGCATGGACAATAACCAGCACATCTTTGGAGCCAGGATGGATAGTTAAAACATGGGCTTTTTGCATTTGACAATTGGATGATAGCGCCAGGCCTTCCCTGCTCATCTGCAACCACACATAAATCTGGCCTCCCCTTAGTGGAACATGAAGGGGGAGGGGGGTTTATCATCCTAATTAGGATTAAAAATTGTTGATGTCCAATTCCCCTAGAGAATTAGCCACGAAATCCATATTCCTTGTCATGAAAACCCACTTGATTGAATGTCAACCAAGTCCAAATTAATTTTGACAAACAAGCTCAAATAGTTTCATATTTAAAGCTATTCAGAAAGGAACAACATTCAACTGAAACATTTTATCTGTAACTCCTATGAAAATATTGGCCATTTAAAATAAAAATAAGTTTACCAGAGGACAAATAAAAAAATTATGTTTGAAACAGATGGCCCTTCATTTTTTCTTAAAACACATTTACGCAACTACACTTTGTGCTCAGGCTCCAGGGTGCTTTTTCTAAGCTTGAACTCTGTTTCCAGTCAGATCAATGACTAGTGGCGTTAACAGCTATGTTTAATTCTATCAATATGTGACCAATTGTGTTATATTGCTCAGCCATTGATTTCACATTGTGCTAAAGTCTATCACTTAAAAAGACTAAATTTCCTGCGCTGTCACATACAAATGACAAATGCCTTTAGATGTTTTGTGCTGAGGCATTAGTCACTGCAGTTCTTCGATTCCGCCTGTTGTCCATAACCTTTCATTCACAATGTTGTTAAGCTGCTACCAAATGATAAAATAATGCAGCATCAAGGCATACATTTAAACATAAGAAAAAACTCAATGTAGATGCTACAAAACAATGCAATTGGCGTCTTCCCTAAATTTCAATACACATTCAACTGCGGCACAGTATTAGCACTCTCACCTCTGAGTCAGAAGGTGCAGAATCAAGCCCACTCCAGAAACCTCAGCACATAATCTAAGATGACACTTCAGTGCTATATTGAGGGACTGCTACACTGTTGGAGCTGCTGCCTGTTGGGTGAGATGTTAAACCAAGGCACCATCTGCCCGCTAGGGTGGCCATAAGACAGTACTCAAATAAAAACAGGAGAGTTCTCTTCATGTTCTGGTCAACATTCATTCCTCCAGCAACATATAAACCAGGTGTTTTGGTTATTTATTGCTATTTTAGGGAGCTTAATTGACTCCCATCTGTCCTACAATACAGTAGTAGCTACTTTTCAGATGTATGTGATTGGCTGTAAATTGCTTTGGACCATCCTGTGGTCATAAAAGGCACTATATATATGCAGTGACTTCCTTGCTTTCTAATGTTTCTTCTCAGTGCTTTTGGAGTATAGTGGTTTAGTGGTTATGTTAATTGTTATGAAAGTCAAACTTACCTTAATGTTCAAGAGCGGAGGTCAGGAATCCTGATGGACCTTGGGGTTTTTGTGCATGCACAGGCTGGGAGTGGGCTGCACATGTGCTGTTCTATATTTTCACATTCTTTGGATACAGCACCCTTATTCGATAAGAAATATGACACAAACATCTATGTCAGGTGAGGGGGAGCAGAGTGCCATGGAAGAAGTGTCCCAGGCATGGAAAGAGAGAGGTGCCAAAGAGAAGAAGGGACTGGAAGAAGTTTCAACGGAAAAGTTCCAGAATGGGAACAGTGACTGCAAAAGGTCCAGTTCAGTTAAAAGAGGGAAGGAGAAAAATAGGTTCCAAACAGGAAAAGGGCTGCGGGAGGCAGACTTTAAGTGAAGAAGGCAGTCGAAGATTAGTGACTCCTTGCTGCAGCCCATTGGGGCAAAGAAGGCAGCCGAAGGTTGGTGAGTCTACGCTGTGGGCATCTAAAGCAAAGGTACCACTTTAGAGCAGTCATGTTCTGCTTGGCATGGCCAAACAGCTGAAGTTGCACTTGTGAGTTAGCACTCAAGTGAGTACTCGGGAATCCAGGGGAACGGAATCTTGGGAGACGGGATTAAAACCCTGTGAGGTCGGTTGTCACTGATGCTGCCCGAGTTGGAGCAAATTTTGGAGAGAATTCCGTTTTAGATCTTTGAAGATGAAGACTGGAATCCCTGATGCATGAGACAGTGAGATTGGTTAATTCAGTGTCACTGATGTCTGGGTGGGCTGTTGAGAACTTTCTTGTCACATCTCTCATTTATTGTGTAGTGTAGTGTGTTCAACCACAGTTTGCTTGTTAATTCAAATGTAACTCATATTTGTCCTGAAAGGCTACAAGATAGATATTGTACATTGTTTCCTTTCTGACCTTGTATGGTAAAGTTTATTTTTGTTGTTAAAACCCTGTAGAATCAGTAGCTTTATTCACTGAGCAAGAATCCTGAGTCTCAAACTTTGCCAACTTTAAACAAATTGTTTTTAGTCCCTAACCGAATCTCACTAATCTGATCGGCACAGTGGCACAATGGTCAACATTGCCTCACAGTGCTAGGGACCCAGGTTCAATTCCGGCCTCGGGTCACAGTCTGGGTGGAGTTTCCACTTTCTCCCTGTATCGGCGTGGGTTTCCTCTGGGTGCTCTGGTTCCACCCACAATCCAAAGATGTGCAGGTTAGGTGGATTGGCCATGAAAAATTGGCCCTAGTGTCAGGGGGATTAGCAGGGTAAATGTGTGGGGTTACGCGAATAGGGCCTGGATGGGATTGTGCTCTGTATAAACTTGATGGGCTGAATGGCCTCCTTCTATACTGGAGGGATTCTATGATCTAGGATCATAACATCCTAAACTGGTAGAACTCCAAAGTTTAAATCCAATCAGAGCAATTTGAGATTTTTAATTCAGTTTAGAAACTCTGTAAGTTAGTATCAGTAAAATTGAATCAACAAACCATCAGGTAGTTGTAAAAAATATACCTGGGTTCACTAAGGCTTTTAAGAAAAGGAAACCTTTGTCCTTACCCTATATGTGATTCAGTTCAATACCAATGTGACTGACCCAAATATGCAAACCACTTAGATGTGCCAAACTGCTGCATCACATTCACAGGGCAATTGGGGATCTGCAATAAAAGCTGTTTTTTCCAGCCCTGCTCACATCCCATGAATGAATAACACTGATGGAGCCGAGATCCACAAGACAAGTTTCATAAACATGAAAAGCAGTTTTAAGAAGAGATTTTATTTGGATGTTAAGAGAAGTTCTGCACCCTTGCTTTTTGATTAGCAACTCCCTGGAGGAGTGATTTAATTGGAGCTGCCAATTCCTCTGATCTTTGTGTTTCAGCTGGCATATATTGTATTTAAATGCCAATCAGCCAAACACCCTCCGTTTTTTCTTCCCCTTTGCAAATGCAACTGTGTGTGTGTCCACACAATGTTTTTACAAGATTTGCTGGCAACCAGAAAACTCATTCAATAGAGAAAAATGGTTGATAGGTGCATAAGCTGCACTGTTGTGAAATCAAGCTTGTATGTCAAGGTGAATCTGAACAAACAGTTAAAAGGGATTCACAATTTTCAAATCAAACCCCAGAAGCTGTGGAATAATTGCCATCTTGTTATGCCAGTTCTACAGTAATTCATAGAGTGAAATGTTGGCAAGACAGATAAGGTGCTGGATTCCCTTTCATGTACTGGCCATCTCATCTTGGTTATTTGATGTATTTTAAAACTTGATCTGCCTTCATTAATGTCAATTCCAGGCTAAAGAACAATGATTGCTTTAATCTTCCATCCACCCTCTCTGTATTATGAGTCCAAATACTTGTTGCCACAAATGCTTTGTTTTGGCTTTTTAATGATTTTTTTGTTAATACGGCCAGAAGCAAAGACTGGTCAGAATGGTTGAAAGCATGAAGTGTCAGCCTTAGCTCAGATGTGATAGTCTTGCCTCTGAGTCAGAAAGTTGCAGGTTGAAGTCCAAGGGAGAGCCCAGATCACCAATTATGTTTTCTATCATTGTATAGTTGTAGTATACTTAGAAATTGTGGAATTACATATTTTGAACAAAATAAAGCTACTTCCCGAAGAACACATTCAGCTGAATTTTACTCTTGGTGACGAGTGTACAATGTCAAATGTTGATTACACTATACTTGCTCACACACTTTCTATGAGATGTTTGCAGTGGAAGTTACTGTAATTTAGAACACCAAGCTCTCCAGCAGCCTCTGCAGATGATCTAGGCCTGCGTGAACAGGGCAAGCAACAATGAAACTTCTTAATTAATTGGACTGAAAAATCCTTACTGAACAGCACAGTGTGTGAACCACAATGCCTAAGTTTAAATAATGCATTCAGTGTCAATCATGTGCAGAGAGTGGAATAAAGAGAGGGAAAGAAACATGGAATCCAAAGAGAGCTAAATGAAAGAAAATTTTAAAAGTTTATATTTAATTTTTTAATATTTTAGAATTTCTAGCAATATTTAATAGCTAAAGGAGTCAGATTTCATACTAAAGGTTAATCCTTGGTGCCAGAGAGGTTGTCTAGCAGAAATTAAGATGTTTCACACTTGTCACATTTAAGTAAACTGGAGTGGACAAGCCAAACTTTCTCTGGTGGCTCAGTAGATAAATATCACATAAGCGTGGTAGCATTGCCCTTTTCAATATATTCTAATTATGCATTTCTTGGCATGATACCATTATAGTGCAGCTTCAGGAGGAACAGGAATCTTGGCAGCTTAAAAACCTGGCAATTTCAATGCATAACTTTCTGTGGTCACTGAATGTTGTCCGATTTACTCTTTGACAATGATGAATGCTGTTAGCCTCACCATTCGTTCCACAGTAAAATCTGACTCATTGCTCCAAATGGACCGTATCAACCTTATTACTGCTTCTTGTCTATCTGATATGTAATGTTACTTTGGTCAACTGTTAGCATTGCCGTCTTCAAGAAAAGGTATGGGTGCAAATGCCAACAATTGAACATTATTTATTATTAGTCACAAGTAGGCTTACATTAACACTGCAATGAAATTACTGTGAAAATTCCCTAGTCGCCACACTCCGGTGCCTGTTCAGGTACACTGAGCGAGAATTTAGCATGGCCAATGCACCTAACCAGCACGTCTTTCGGACTGTGGGAGGAAACCGGAGCACCTGGAGGAAACCCATGCAGACACGGGAGAACGTGCAGACTCCTCACAGACAGTAACCCAAGCCAGGAATTGAACCTGGGTCCCTGGCGCTGTGAAGCAACTGTGCTAAGTTGGAGTGTGTTTCCACAGCTCTTGTAAGAAGGATATCAGTACCATGCAGGACTTTTGGAAACAAATGCACTGTATGAGAAGAAGAACATCTTTTTTTGGTGTTCTTTTTTGTATCTTATTTGCAACAATGCTATGTTGGGAGTCAGACAAGTACTGCCCCCATTAATGAACAATTATATTTTTCACAATTAAGCAAGTGAAAAGAGAACACCATGAACCAAAAGTTATGAATTTAGTAGTAGATTTTAATTCGTTTGTAATCAGCAAAGTTGTCTTTACTTAGCCAAACACGTCTTCCCCCACACTCGCTTTTCAGCATTGTGAAGGGGCCATTCTCTCCACAACACCCTGGTCTACTCTTCAGTCATTCGCAACACACTCTCCCTGTCCCACAGTACCATTCAAGCACAGGAGATGAAACAACTGCTCCTTCTGCCTCTCCCTATCTCACTTCCTAAGGCTCCAAACACTCCTTCCAAGTGAAACAGTGTGGTGGGACAGGCTTTGGGCAGTCGGAGAAGTGTCTGGGCTGATTCAGAGACTGATTCTGAGTCGGATGATGAGCCTCTGGAGTTTTCCATAAGGTGGCAGATGCTGGATGTCCAGCACGAGATCTGTGAAGGTTTGACAGTTATACCAGTGGGGTTGCATGCTTTGGCACGGACTGAGGAGATGCCCATCCAGGTCACATGCATTGCCATCACCCACACTTTGGAGTTCCATGCTTCTTTCACGGCCAGGTTGGCAACTGTCCTGGAGGGGCAAACTGAGCATATTGTAGATGCAATCATCGGTATGTGCTCCAACCTGCAGACCATCACCCTGGGTCTGAGCTCAGGGCCCAGAGCCAGAGCAACAGGGAGACAGGGAACATAGGCACAAACCCAACTCCTGGGACCTCACTGTTAGGCAAGGAGGAGCAAACGGTCCTAGTGACAGAGGATGTTAAGTAGCTGCCGCCATCTGGAAGCACCTCTCAGGGCATTTCTGTGGGGTGGGGGGGAACATCTCTGCTATCATGAGCACATTCTTTGTTTAGTATCATGCAAAAGATGATCTTCCTGCCTCCCAGCAGGAGTCATGCTCAACTTATTAGTGACAGACTCCTTTCAGCCAGCTTGGCAGGCTGTTCAAGAATGCAGCCACACAGATGATACTCGCCAAAGTCATCCACGGCAAAAGAGATGGCAGCTGAGCAGCCTCTCTCCAGTGCAGCAGTATTAATGAGAGGGGAGCACGGTGCAGGAGCACTCGTCAACGCATCAAAACAACTCCATGGTCATCACCAGGAGGGACACAAGTAAGTAGCTTATTCCTGTGAACGTAAATAATTATTGGCCACTTTAAATAAACTCATACCTCACTATCATTCATGATGCTGTGGGACTTGAATCGGGACAGACAAAAGCTTGATAATATCAATGCAAGACAGGATGCCTCATGTGTTATTGTCTTGTCTAGTCCAGAACTAGAGGTCATAGTTTGAGGATAAGTAAATGTAAAATGTGTTGACATGACATTGACTTGCGAGGCACATTGCACCTAGACAAAGGTTGGGACTCATAACACATCTCTGATGCCAGGACTTTTGAGACTTTGAAACTTCTGCTTATTAAGGTATCCCTGGTATGACAGCTATCCATATGATCACCACCAGGGCCTTCAACCTGAATATTGCTGTGTTCCATCACCTCGTCCTCGGAGGAATGGCCTCTCTCTGCCATGCCTTCATCCTCTAAGGCGTCTCCTCTTTGGATAGCAAGGTTATGGAGGGTGCAACACACCATGACCATCAGGATCATATGTGAGGGAGTGTACTGCAATGTCCTTCCTGCTCTGCCAAGGGATCTGATGTCCAACTTCAAGAGGCCAATGGTCTGCTTAACAATGGCCCTAGTGCTTAGCTGTCAATGTATCTCCTCTCTGCTTCTGTTCTGGGCACTCTCACAAACATCATCATCCATCTCTTCAATGTGTACCTCATTTCACCTATAAGCCATCAATCCAGGGCTTCGTGGTAACTGTACAAGTCTGGCACCTGTAGGTTCTGAAGAATGAAGGAGTCGTGGCTACGCCCGGGTACCTGGCGTATACCTGCATGATCTGGTAATGATGATCACTGACCAGCTGGACATTCAGTGAGTGGAAGCCCTTCTTGTTGATGAAGATGAAGGGCTGTCCAGTAAGAGCCTTTATGGGAAGATGAGGACAATCAATGGCTCCCTGCTCTCTGGGGAAACTTGCAATCGCTGAAAATTATCTGGTTCTATCCAGTTGACTCTGTTCGTCCAGTTTGACATGGATGTAATTCCCTGCCCTTAGAAACATATCATCGGTGAAGACCTTGGTGCAGTGGTGTGCACCTGCACAAGCTGGCTGAAAGGAGCCTGTCGCTAATAAGTTGAGCATGACAGTGACCTGCAGAGCTACAGGCGTTGGGTGCCCAGCCCCCAGTGGAGTTGGAGGAGTTCTCTCTTGCAAGCATGTTACAGAGTGATGTGGCTGTGGCTCTTGATAGCCTGAGCCTTCTCCTGCATTGAGTCGCTAACATTTGCAGATAATTCAGTCACTGCCTGTATACTCGAGAGGCTGCATAAGACCTTCTTGCTTTCATTAACCTCTGGGTCTGGCACAGCTCTGACCCCTTCATTCACCAACAGTACAGCCTGGACCTACCTCTCTTCCCTTTTCCTCTCACTCTTCCTCCTCCTTGTCTTCCTCTTATACTCACTGATAGTTGTCTCTCCCATTGAGACCATAATTTCCATTTTTCTCAGCTACTTTAATGCCTTTGGTGATGGACAAGAAATAAATAGAGCACTCAGCAGGCACTGAGCAGGCAGATATTGTGTGCAATCTTGGTGTCCTTATCTGAGGAAGGACGGCCTTGCTTTTGAGGGAATGCAGATGATTACCAGGCTGATTTTTGGGATAGCAAGTCTGTCATATGAGGAGAGACTAAGTCAGTTAGGATTATATTCATTGGCGGTTAAAAGAGTGAGAGGGGAACTCATAGAAATGTATAAAATTCTAATAGGATTAGACAGGATTAATTCAGAAAGAATGTTGCTGATGGTGGGGGAGTTCAGAACTAGAGGTCATAGTTTGAGGATAAGGGATAAACCTTTCAGGAGTGAGGTGAGGAGAAATTTCTTCACCCAGTGGGTGGTGAATTTGTGGAATTCACTACCCCAAAATATAGCTGAGGCCAAAATGTTGTGTGATTTAAAAAAGAAATTAGATAAAGCTCTTGGGGCTAAAGAGATCAAGGGATATGGTGGGGAAGACGGGATCAGGATATTAAATTTGATGATCAGCCATGATCAAAATGAATGGCTGAGCAGGCTTCAAGGGCCGAATGGCCTACTCCTGCTATTATTTGCTATGTATGTTTTATGTATAAAAGATACTAAACTAACCCTGCTCCTTGAATGAAGCACTCCCAGCTGTTACAGAACTCTGAACTGCTAGGCTGAGACTAGAGGTTCAGCTGAACATTTTAAACCTGCCCTAACAAGCTTCCTCATAGACAAAACAGGAATCCCCCATGGTGTATAACAGACTCTGCAAGTACATTATTGTTGACACAGTATTATGTAGTCAACTGGGTTGTTAACAACCTTAAATACCCACTTACAGAAAATGTAAATAACACAGACAGTCTCCCGATTTTTAAGCCTGTCTATCTACCATATTGTACAAAACTCACATAATGCAACCCAATTTCACTGCGCTCAATAATGTGCTGGCAGAGGTAGTGAATGCTTCTAATTTGGGAGCATATTATTCAGCTCATTATCTGTGTAGCACTTTGCAATGTCTGAAGGATGTTATACACAATATAATTATGTGCACATTTTTTGTACAGCTTGGCATGCATTTACACATTCATGTAGAAACAAATTATAAACATTAGAAACAGAAAAAATCCTTAAAAATCAACAATAAATTATTTGAAAAACTTGCAAAACTGGAATTTTAAATGGGTTTAATATTGTTCTGGGAACATTATTCTACACCAGCTTTAGCCATCAGCTTCACCCCTTTAAGAGCAGAAACAAAATGTGGTCTCATTTGTATCCACAGTAGCGGCACACCTTCATCTGTCAAGCAGCTCTTCATTCTCGTCAAAAACACAGTCCCTGTGTAAATACAAAGATCACTTTCTGTGATTGTTTCCTAAATGTCCAATAAAATAATATCTTTCAAACAAGCCATTGTGTATTTTGCTCCTGTGAACGGCCCTTTGTCAGGACAATTTTTTCCTGCTTTGTAGATCAAGTGTTTGTATTGATGAACTTTCAATAGACTATATTGGTACCGCCTGTATTATTGTCACAACTGGGCTCACTCAGGGTGCCTTGGATAGAAGAGAACTAGATGCATGCTATTGCAAACTAATGAGAATTTTTTGACCATTTGCACTCTCTCCTGGATTTCCTTCTAATGGGCGAGGGTGAAAATTGGGTGAGGTAAATAACAGGTGGTCATTCACTACCATGTGTCTTCCCCACCAATAATTCTCAGAAGTTAAAAAATTTGGTCGCATAGACTACATGCAATGCTAACACTAAGGGACAGTTTGTTGCCATGATGGAGAGATTCTCCGTCATGATGAAAATAGCTGAAAATCCTAAGATCCGCCCTAAAGCATGGCATTTCCTATTTTCGTGCTGGGGGGATAAAACTGCATTCAGTCCAGGATTTGTGTATGCACATTTTATGGAAGCAACTGGCCATTTAAATCATCATCTACCTCTGCTACAGTGGGACTTTGGTGGGCCAAAGGACTGTGAAACCTGGGGGTGCAAATCAGACCAGGCAAGCGGTGATATGAACTCTTTTGGATAGCCAGGGTACCCCTCTTGAGGGCATAAGGCACCCCTTTGGATAAGGTGCCGAGATATCTTTTGGAGAAATAAGGCTCCTTTTGGGGTAGGTAAGGGATTCTTTCTGAGAGGTAAGGCATCCTTTGGGAGAGGTAACGTACCCTTTAAGATTGTTAAAAGTGAACATTATTTGGCGTTAAAAGTGCATAAAATTATTGGAAACTGTTAAAGCTGTGAAATAACTGCCAAGGCTGTGAAATAACTGTCAATGCTGTCAAAGATCTGTCAAAACTCATTGGAGCTGTCAAAGTTGTCAATGGATTTAATTCTGCTGAGCTTTAAATTTAAAAATGTTAGTCTGGGGTTCAAAAACAAATCAGTGTTTAATATTTATTTATTTTTATTGACAAAATACATTATATGATGTGTGCCATAGATAGTGTGCCAATGACAGTGAGATAGGGCAGGTGAGGTTGGGAGGGGGTGGTGGGGAGGGGCAGGTCCTGGATCATCAATTGCTTGTGCCACTTTTAAAAGCAAAACAACAGTACAGAATTATGCAGCAGTCCTGGAGGAAGCAGTGAGAGGGCCCTGGCAGCACTGCAAGTTGAAGAAATGCCTGGAGACCTCCATGGATGTACTCCTCTAGATGGTTAGGAGAGAAGTCCACCAGGAGAGCAGGAGGAGACTAGCATGCAGAACACAAAGTCCTGAATGGAGAGGCAGTCAGCAGCTGTGGAGTTGCTGCTTGAACTAGTGCTGACAAAGGATCAACAGGCTGATGCATAAGACCATAATACCATCAGATATAGGAGCAGAATTAGACTATTCGGCCCATCAGGTCTGCTCTGCTATTCGATCATGGCTGATATGTTTCTCAACCCCATTCCCCGTCTTTTCCTCATAACCTTTGATCCCCAATCAAAAACCTATCTATCTCTGCCTTAAATATACTCAATGAACTGGTCTCCACACCTTCTGTGGCAATGAATTCCACAGATTCACCACCTCTGGCTAAAGATATTCCTCCTCATCTTGGTTCTAAAGGGTCATCCCTTTACTCTGAGGCTGTGCCCTCGGATCCTAATTTCTCCTACCAGTGAAAACATCTTCTTCACATCCACTCTTTCCAGGCCTTTCAGTATTCTGTAAGTTTCAATGAAATCCCCGCTCATCCTTCTAAACTCCATTGAGTACAGACTCAGAGTTCGTTAACGCTCCTCATACGTCAAGCCTTTCATTCCCAGATCATTCTTGTGAACTGCCTCTGGACCCTCTGGCAAGGCGAGTGTAGCACATAATATTCAACTTGCATCCTTAAATTTAACTGAAGGCAAATATGAGATCGGAGAAAGGGCTGCCCACCCAGTCACTGGAGATGCCCAAGCATCAACGTTGGCTGTCAGAAACATAGCAATCTCTCTGTGTAGGACACGGATCAGGCAAAGGTCACTCCTGCAGCCACTACTGATTGGTTACATGCAGCAGGCTTACCTGTAACACCACATTGAGCAGTCAGGTTGCCACCAAAATTAAGGTTGTATCCTTCTTTATTGGGTAACAAAAAATGGGAATGTATGTATGGGGATGGAATTCATAATACATGGGAAATGTCAAAAACAGGAAGTAGCATGCCCTACATGGTATTCCTCATCTGCATGAAGGAAGGACACTGGAACTGATTGGAATGGAGGCGCGCCAAGCCATTGCCCTGATGATTTTCAACATTTTTTTCACGGATGTTATCTATTTAAAGTGGTTGCATTTCTGCTGCTATAACATCACATGATCTGTGATAACATAAGCAGAGGGATTCACAGGCCTTTGAAGCTCTTCCATCTTGGACCTGGAACAAGCATTGTGTTTGACTTAAACCCACAGGTGTGGCACCTCATTACTTTTTTCTTTGTTGTAATTCACAGTCAATAACAATGGGATGTGGATGTTACTGGCTAGGCCAGCATTTATTGTCCAACCCTAGTTGCCCTCGAGAAGATGGTGGTGAGCTACCTTTGCAAACTGCTGTAGTCCCCAAGACATAGGTACACCCAGAATGCTGTTAAGGACAGAATTCCAGGATTTTGATCCAGCGACAGTAAAGGAACCGCAGTTATATTTCTGAGTCAGGATGGTGAGTGACTTGGAGGGGAACTTCCTGTTCGTGGTGCTTTCAGATATCTGCTGCTCTTGGCCTTCTAGATGGTAACAGTTGTGGACTTGGAAGGTGCTGCCGAAGGAACCTTGGTGGGTTCTTGCAGTGCATCTTGTAGATGGTCCACACTGTGTGTCAGTGGTGGAGGGAGTGAATGTTTGTGGAAGGGGTGCCAATCAAGTGTGCTGCTTTGTGATGCATTAATATTCTTGAGTGTTGAAGCTGCATTCATCCTGGCAACTGCACTTCTGACTTGTTCCTTGTAAATGGTGGACAGGCTTTGGGGAGTCAGGGGGTGAGTTAGTCGCCTCAAGAGTCCCAGTCTCTGGCCTGCTCTTCATAGAATAGAATCATAGAATCCCTACAGCGCAGAGGGAGGCCATTTGGCCCATCAAGTATGCACCGACCACAATCCCACCAAAGCCCTCTCCCCGTAACCCCACATATTTCCCCTACTAATCCCCCTGATACTAGGGTTAATTTAGCAAGGCCAATCCACCTAACCCACACATCTTTGGACTATGGGAGGAAATCGGAGCACCCGGAGGAAACCCACGCAGACACGGGGAGAATGTGCAAACTCCACACAGACAGTGACCCGAGGCCGGAATTGAACCCAGGTCCCTGGCGCTGTGAGGCAGCAGTGCTAACCACTGTATTTATATGGATACTCCAGTTTCTGATCAATGAAAATCCCCATGATGTTAATAGTGGATGATTCAGCAATGGTGAAATCATTGAATGTCAAAGGGCAATGTTCAGTTTCTCTTGTTGGAGATGGTCATTGCCTGGCACTTGTGTGGTGCAAATGTTATTTACCACTTGTCAGCCCAAGCCTGGATATTGTCCAGGTCTTGTTACATTTGGACACAGACTGCTTCATTATCTGCAGAGTGGCAGATGGTGCTGAACATTGTGCAGTAATCAGCAAACATCCCCAGTTCTGACCTTATGATGGAAGCAGCTAAAAAACGGTTGAGTCTCAGACACTACCCTGAGGAACTCCTACAATGATGTCCTGGAACTGAGATGATTGACCTCCAACAACCACAACCATCTTTCTTTGTACCGGGTATGATTCCAAATAGCAGGAGAGTTTTCTCCCTGATTCCCATCAACTCCAGTTTTGCTTGTGTTCCTAGATCTCATTACTCAGTCAAATACTGCCTTGATATCAAGGGCAGTCACTCTCACCTCACCTCTGGATTTCAGCTTTTTTATCCATGTTTGAACAAAGGCTGTGATGAGGTCACAAGCTGAGTGACACTGGCGGAACCCAAACTGAGTGTCGGTGAATAGGTTCATGCTCAGCAAATATTGCCTAATAGCACTGACAATAAGCCTTTCCATCACTTTACCAATGATCAAGAGGAGACTGATGAGGCAGTAATTGGCTGGGTTGGATTTGTCCTGTTTCTTGTGTACAAAGTATACCTGGGCAATTTTCCACATTGATGGGTAGATGACAGTGTTATAGGTGCACTGAAAACAGCTTGGGTAGGAGCAGCAAGTTCTGGAGCACAAGTCTTCAGTACTGCTGCCAGAAAATTGTCAGGGCCCTGAGAGGGTGGAGGAGCAGCTGTCTGACAGCATTATTGGGCTCCTTTTCGGGTGCTCCCATCATGGACAGCTGCTCTTCAGCACGTCTATGATGGCACCAGCATCTCAAAAAACTGCAGAGTTGGAAGGGGCTCTTGCACCTATGGAGGAGGCTCTCAATTTTCCTGGGCCCTCCAGGCCTTGGGCAGCTATAGACTGACTACCATAGTCATAGTAAGGAGTCTAACAACACCAGGTTAAAGTCCAACAGGTTTATTTGAAGTGACACTTCAGCGGTCACGGGCATTCGGCCTCTGATATTCGGGTAAGCATTCTCCAAGGTGGCCTTCACGACACACGACAGCGCAGAGTCGCTGAGCAGAGATTGATAGCCAGGTTCCGCACACATGAGGACAGCCTCAACCGGGATCTTGGATTCATGTCACACTATCTGTAACCCCTGGACTTGCAACATCTCACTGGCTGTCCTGTCTGGAGACAATACACATCTCTTTAACCTGTGCTAATGTTCTCTCCACTCACATTGTCTGCACCTTTAAGACTTGATTAACTGTAAAGACTCGCATTCCAATCATTATTCATTATTCTGTAAATTGAGTTTGTGTCTTTAAATGCCCTGTTTGCTGTTTATGAGCAGATCTCCCACTCACCTGACGAAGGGGCAACGCTCCAAACGCTAGTGGCGTTTGCTACCAAATAAACCTGTTGGACTTTAACCTGGTGTTGTTAGACTCCTTACTGTGTTTACCCCAGTCCAACGCCGGCATCTCCACATCATACCACAGTCATCACAGAGCACAAAGGTCAACAACTTGTCTCCTCCATGTCAGCTGACAGCGCAGGGGGAGCACACACAAGTGCTTCCAAATCACTGGGAAAAAGTCCACTTAGCTACGCTTGAGTTGCTTGGAGTAAGATCCTGATGTTAGATGTAATGTTGATTTGTATTTGATTGAAATGAGTTGTGATATTGTGCACAACTGAAAGAATCCCTTACTTCAATAAATACTATAGGCCCATTAACAATTTACTGGCTCTTGCAAAGAATGTATGGGGCACAACGTGTGACGTTGTGTATTTTCCATGCTGTTGCCTCATGCAACAATTGCTGCAGGAAAATGTTAAGGCAATCAGGGACATGACAAAGAGTCTGCAGTAGTGCAGAAGGTGGTAGATTTATGGATTGACTGGATGTGTAAGTAAGGCTCATGTGAAATGTACCTATGTTAACGCTACACGAGCCTCCCATGCGTACCTCTCCTCGTGCCTTGCCTGTTGTCTTTTGGGATCTTCATCCTTTTGCATTTGGTCATCATCCTCCCCCATATCTCCATCACTGGAGGAAGCATCATACTCCAGGCTGTTCTTATTATAAGCTTTTCTCCTCTGTACAGCCAGGTTGTGCAGAGCACAATTTACACAACAGCCTTGCTGGTATATTTTGAAGGACTCCAGATGATCTATTCAGGCATCAGAATCATATCTTCAGAAGGCCTATGGTCCAGCTACTGGATGGTTGCTTGAATTATTCTGCGGCAAATGTTATATCTCTCTTCTGCATCTGTGCCTGTGTTCCACACAGGTGTCAGCAGCCATCTCTTCAGGGGATAGACTTCATCAGCTTCCCAGAAATCTTGCACAGACCTGCAATATCCCTTTGTGGGAGTCTCAGGATAGTTGTGCATTGAACAAATAAAAATTCCTCTTGTGGTGAAGGCTGTTGCCTGATCTTTAGGACTTTCATTGACAACATCTGTGTAGTCAATCACATCCTGCATCTTGGGGAATCAAGCAGTAGCTTGGAATCCTATGAATCTCTTTATCTGACCCTCCAGAGCAATGTGAGACCACATGTACTGGATTGCCCTCTTTAACATGGCACTGATGACCTTGATGCAGTGATGAGCCAGATTCTGAGATCCTACAGATATTGCCTGAACATCACCAGAATGATCCAGAGGTGTAGAATGTTAATGCCACAATGACGTCCAGTCCCCTAAGATTCAGCTCATCTACCATCCACACAGCTCAGTAATAGCCTCCTTGAAGTGACAGTAATAGCCTCCCACAATAGTCTCTGCAATCAAATGCCTGGTTGCATCCTCCTCCTCCCTGCCCCTTCCGGGTTCCTCCCTCTCAGGATGCTGCTGGCACACCGCCTGAAGCTACAGCTCACCATCTCTGATACTGCTCAATGCAAGTCTTGAAGTCTGAATGATTCAGCGCCATGGCAAATAAGCTACTGTCAGTCTGGACCTCCCATCGATCTTGCTCTATAGACACAGATGCCAAATCTGAGGACACAAGTGAATGCCTTTGCTGTGCTAGGCAAGATAGCCCCCACTCCTAATTGTTACTTTTACTGTCCAACCAGTTCCAATCTTCCTGCCAAACTACTCTATGACTCACAATAATGGCTGTCAACTGTAACCAACATTGACATTCCACAAAGACTGCCTGGTTTTGGCTGGCCATGCTCTGAAGCACTTTGTTCCCGGGCGACTGGTGAAAAATTAGAAACACTTGGTGAAATTGTCATTAATTTCCTGTTTGACAAGCTTAATTACTTTTCCAGCTTGATCCAGAGTGACCTCGTCCACCAGTCTAGTCACCTTTTATAATATCCGGTTCTGTTGTGAAGATGTCAGACTTGTTTCCTGACACCTTCCACCTCAAATGTAAAACTCCTCCTGCCTTCAACCAACTCCAATGGGCTGGTAAAATCTGGCCCAATATGGTGAAAAAACAGGAGATGGCCACATTACCCTCTTACTCTGATATTCCATAGAGCTCCAAAAATGCAAAGAGAGACATGGATGACGTATACTTCCAGTCAGACTTTAGGTTTCCCGTCATAGCAAAAGACATGAGCAATCCAAGGGGTGATTTATCCCATTGGGAATATTCTATGAAATATTACCCTAAATGGGCGGCACGGTAGCACAGTGGTTAGCACTGCTGCTTCACAGCTCCAGGGTCCCGGGTTCGATTCCCGGCTCAGGTCACTGTCTGTGTGGAGTTTGCACATTCTCCTCGTGTCTGCGTGGGTTTCCTCCGGGTGCTCCGGTTTCCTCCCACAGTCCAAAGATGTGCGGGTTAGGTTGATTGGCCAGGTTAAAAATTGCCCCTTAGAGTCCTGGGATGTGTAGGTTAGAGGGATTAGCGGGTAAATATGTGGGGGTAGGGCCTGGGTGGGATTGTGGTCGGTGCAGACTCGATGGGCCGAATGGCCTCCTTCTGCACTGTAGGGTTTCTATGAAATCAGATAAATACTTTTTGTTGAATCCATGATCTGTCAGTCCAAATACACAATTGTTGTTAATATTTAGCAGCAAGTAAAAGTAGTTTCCCCTGGCTGTTAACACTTTTATAATAATAATTTCCTTGTAGAAAAGAAAACAAAATGAATTAGTTTGGGACCCCATTTGGGGTTCTCCTGGTAAGACCCCTTCCACTTTCAAAACCATTTACAATATACACCATGCACACTCTGTATTGTTAGAGGATAGTGGGAATCTATGACAACCTGGTTATAATGATCAAACAGTTGCATTGATCCTGTGAATTATGAAGACAGCAACTTGGTTCCTATGGAGCCAAAACATCAACAAAATTAAAATATTATCCCAGGCAATAAGCATACAGATACTTAAATATGAAACTTTCTCTATTAGAGCTAGTAGCCCTTTGTTTTGTGTGGTAGGGAAAGGTGAGGTTTGGGATCCACAGTATATATGGCCATTATGGATTCCTCGGCTCAATCATCCCATGTGACTTGCTAGAGCTAGAAAGCTAGAGTCAGCCCATATGATAGTCAAATTTAATGGCGCAGGTTACATACTTCGAAGTTTGCAATCTTGAAGTGCAATGATTGTTAATGGCCTGACCTTATTTGGAGTATTGTTCCTTATTAGGGTTTTGTATCTTTACGTTTTACTCCTCCTAATCATCTCTGTTTATCACTCTGTTCTCCAAGTATTTCATGAAATAAATATTGAATGTTTGTAGATATGACATTACAGCTGCAGAACGAATCTCCAGGTGTGTCAAGTGATCCAAGGGGATAAAGAAGCACGTGGGACAATGGAGAAAATAAGTGAACAGGGTGGTAAGGCGAATAAAGAAAACATAGTATGTTTATTCCAAAGTCCTCCACCTGACACAGTCATGCCATGTGGATGCCAACTACATAAATGTTACCACTGATGCCACAAAGTGAGTTATTATGAAATGTGATACCTGTACTGGAGAAGGCTGGGCTGAAAGATGGTAACACCAAAGTCTTGTGAATTTAAACTATGAATAATCATATAATGGAAAAATCATGTTGTGAACAAGATTACTAACATTCGACTGGCATTAGCACAGCAGGGAGCCAACAGCATTGTTCTGAGATCATACGGTGCAATCAAGATGCTTTCAGAAAGGAAGGTTGTTCTTCTTAAAGGAAAGCTGAACGGAAGAATGCTGCTGGAATTTAAAGAATGGAAAATGGAACACCAGGGCAGTGAAAAGGTTCTTGGGTGACAGATGTAGCACTAGAGCAGCAATGCCACCTTTCTGCAGAGGGCCAAGGGGTCCTCAAAGACCACCCTCAGAAGGGAGTGGAAGGAGATGGCCGCGTAAGTCAACTCACAGAGTTTGGACCCAAGAACTTGGTAGCAGTGCCACAAGAGGTCTAATGACATCATGTGGGTTGTCAAGGTCAGTGAATGCATCCTCACATCACACATCCCATTCACTGCAACATCAGCCTCTCACTGTGCTCAATGCACCACATCCCTATCACTCACTCAAGGCATACCTTAGCACTCAGGATACACACTTAACACCCAGATACTACTCACCCTCACACACGTACCAATGCTGACAGCCTCACATCCACACCGTGCTACCTTCATTATACTTCCAGCTATTTAGCTTTGTAAGGCGTATCACCTAAACACAGCACTTGCAAAAGAAGGTGGCATATAGTAGAGGGGAGCAGAATAGAATCAGCAGGGGACAAGACATCTGAAACTTCAAGTCCTATTAAGAAGATGGTTTTCAGCATCTTGGAGCTGGCTGCATCAGAATCTGTGGCATCCAGGGTTATTGGGAGCATTGAGGGTGATGACCTGTTTCTGCCTTGGGTCGCTTTTCAACTCTCAGATGTTATTTTGTACTCACAATGACATATAAAGTGACTCTAACAGTGCATTCATAGTCAACAAGTTTAGCATTGATCCAAAGCTGGAATATAATCTAGGCTGGCATTTCAGTTCACTACTAAATGGTATTGACAGAGGTGCAAGCTTAAATCAAGAACTATTTGCTGTTCACGTGGACAGAAAAGATCTCAAGGCACCAGTAACAAGCTTTTCTTAATGGACACAACAAAAATGGATTCACTAATCATTTATTTGATTTGTTGTTTGCGGGATCTTGCTGTGTATAGAAGACTAACAAACATTTATAAATTAGGTGTTCAGGTCTCAATTCACTCTGGAGCAAAGCAAAATAAAACCACCACCAACCACCTTTTCCCCATATTGTCTCATTCCATTTTATTACACTGTCAGACTAGTGCATTCAAGCTGTTGCAGTTAGAATGCACTCCCTCCAGGTACCAGTCCAAGATTGACAGCACCCTACACTATTGTAAATTTGCAGAAACTATGGGCTGTACTTTTCCCTTAGAATCAGAAACCGTGAATCAGGCCATTTCTTGAATTTGCGTTCCCGACTTCAAAAACCTGGGAACACCCATAATATTTTGATCTCTCGGAATCAAGGTCCTGCTGGTGTGGGGAACGCTGCCCACGAAGCAGGCCCAAGGTGGCATCCAAAGTATGCCAGGCTGCTTAGAAGACTGCCCCAGTTTGCTGGTTTCTGTACATGCTTTTTAGGCCTTCTATCCCTCACCCCTCCCACCCACTCCCGTTTTTTCCCATGCTCCCTCATATAGTCAGTTTTGGAGCTCAGCCAAGCATTTATATTGAGTCCATCAGCCTGCTTCTGTTAAGATAGCAGCTATGTGGCCTCATTAATGAATGGTTGGCTGTGCTCCAAGACTGATTAATGCATTCAGACTTGTAAGGCAATGTTTAAACAGCTGCGAAGGGGAGTGTTAACTATGTTTTACCGGCATTTTGAGGTTTGAATAAGTTGTTTTCCTTCTTTGAGGTGGTCTTCAATGTCTGTTATCTTATTTGGAAAAGATTAGGAGATATTAAGTGGACTAAAGCTTTTTAATTGATAATATGAATGGTTGCATTTAACTGACACTTCTTTGAGGTTGCAAGAAGGGCACATTCTTTGAAGGGAGATTTTTAAAGACTGTTTCCTTATTTTGTCAGTTTTGGAGCATTTCCAAGACTAGCCAACATTATTATATGGCTCATTGATTCTGCAAATAATGGATATTGGAAGTAGTGGGTGTGGAGGGTGAATGGGGCAACATGATGGCACAGTGGTTAGCACTGCTGCCTCACAGCATCAGGGACCCAGGTCTGATTCCAGCCTTGGGTGACTGTCTGTGAGAGACAGTCGGAAGATTCTCATTTTGTATGATGAGTTTCCTCCGGGTGCTCTGATTTCCTCCCACAGTCCAAAGATGTACAAGTTAAGTGGATTGGCCATGCTAAATTGCCCCTTACTGAGAGTTGGTGCAGATTTAATGGGCCAAATGGTCTCCTTCTGAACTGTAAGGATTCTAAAGGATGGACATGGGGTAATGGAAGGTTCAGAGAAGGAATATGAGAATGCATGGAGGTTCATGGGGATGGAGGTATGACATTGCATTTGCAAGCCCTTTTAAAGTTATCGATCAGGAGGTTCACAGCAGGTTTACCACAATGATCACACACTGACATACCTGGCAGAGTTCCTACTGCCTTCAGAAACTCACCCACCCTGGGGAAAATACCATAGGAAGGGAAATATGAATTTCAAGCAGCGATTTAAATTACAAGCAGATGGGTGGGTCATGACCTGCCATATTTCCTGAGGAAAATGGTGGATAGCAGAAATGGCCTGGCAACTTTGAAACTGTGGTTCTGGATGCCTCATGTTTCAATCTTCCAATACAGGTTTGCTCAATGTTGGGAGGGGAAATGTAACCCTATAGTTTGATAACTAATTCAGCTTTTTGATAACACACAAAGTTGTTTCCAGATTTTTCCTTCATGTAGGTTGTTTCAAGAAACTCACCAACATTGATGGTTGGACCGTGCAAACTGTAATGCTGGAATCATTCAGTGAACAGTCTGCCCCGTAGCTGTAGAAGTAGCCCCATAATTCATCACACTGTGAGTTTTAATATTGTTAGGTAAAACTCTGAGTAGAAATCAGGTGAATTTGCACATAGAATAAGAGAAAAGCTACATATAAGCTACCCCAGAGCATTCTTGAGCAGGTCTCTGAAAGAGTGGGACTGATAGAGGCCTGATATTAGGTCATTGTCATCTCACAGCCAGGAAATACTTCACGTGTTTGGAAAAAACTAAAGCCATGGAGCAAAAACTGAGAAAGGTTGCACTGCAACCTAATTGTTCGACGTTCAAATCCAGGATCTCGGATTTGGCTGTCTCTTCCCCAAAGAAACAACATTGTTGCCGCTCTCTATGGTACAAATGCTCAACAATTCCAATAAACGTCACTGTCCACCACATTTAACATACAGGGCAGGATTTTACGGCCTCCCTCGGACGAGACCGGAAACTCCCGCCTGAGGTCAACGGAGATTTCCGATGTCGGACACTCACCTGCGCCGATTCCATGGTGGGTGAGGTGGTAGAGTTCTGGCCACAGTATTATTTACCCCAGACCAAAGCCGGCATCTCCACATCACAGTATTATTGGCAGTCAGTAATTCATCACTGTTCTATTCCACTTCCTGTACTGTACCTCATCCAATGGATTTCTTGTTGTCAATGTAATTATTAGACTTACAGATAATTCCAGAGACCGTTGGAAATTCTATGGTTTCTGAGCCCCGGGTTGTTGTACCTGGTTGGGATGTACCCTAAAGATGCACTAGGGTACTTCGTCCAGAGGTTCTACGTAAGGATTGCATGACAACTGCCCAGGAAGTTCACACTTCTGTTGGATAATTACTCTGCAATGGAAACCATCTGAAACTCTGATGTAAATCAGAAACTGAGGATGGTTCCAATTGTCTTATAGCAACAGTTACCTGGAATTAAAAACACTTCTAACTTCTGGGTAACTATAGTACTCAAGCAACCCAACTACATTCTCCATGCCTGCCTTCCCCACCCCCCTCCACCCCCCACCTCTCACCTCCCACCCAACCCCGTGACTATCACCTTCCATGGTAAGCTCCCCCCACGCCAACTACCCCTCACCACTAACCCCCCCATGCCCCGTCCACCATGACTCTTCATGGGACTCCCCCCATGCCCCAAGTCTACCCCACCATCACCCCCAACTAACTTGCCCAAACCCACCCCCTCAAATACCCCACCTCTCCCAACTAACCTCACAACCCTCCGCCTACTCCACCCCACCCCCAACTCCCAGACTGTCCACCCCATATCGATGGCAGAATCCAGAAAAAGAGAGAGAGTTAGAGAGAATGAAAATGAAAGAGAGGGGGCGAGTATGAGAAAAAATGGAAGTATGAGAACAAAATGGTGTGATAAAAGTACAAGAACAAGAAAGAGAGCATGAGTAAAAACAAAGAACACAGAAATGGGAAAACATATAAAGCAGGAAAGAAAAAGAGTATGAACAAAAATGAAAACATTTTGGACAGGGAGAGATCATGAAAAGAACTGTTCAAGAGGAAAAGAGCAAGTGGGTAAGAGAGAAAGGCAGTGAGAACTAACATGCAAGAACAACAGAGTGCAAGAAATGGTGAGAAAAAAAAAGAGAGAATGCAAGAGGACAAATTCATAAGAGGAAAAGGAAAAAGAAGCCAATGAAATGAAGAATGAAAAAAGGGCGGAATTTAATTCACTCACCATTCCCCAGCCCCCCAGCACCAAGCAAGTTCGGAGGTTGAAGGTGGGGAAGTGGGGGCGTGTGACCAGATTGGGCTGTGGGTTGGAGATCCTGCGGCCCTTCCACTACCCCCCAATCAAGTACATGATGGGAAGGCTTACAGGTGACCTTCCCACCCAGAGGCCAATTGAGGCCCTTAGGAATCAATTATGCAATCATCAGTGGGCAGGGAACTCGCCATCTGGGAAGGCTACACAACAAACCCTCTTGAGATGAATGATTAAGGAATCCAGCATCAGGAATCAGGGCCCCTGCAAAAACCATTCTGCCTTGCTTCTAACTTCCTTCCCATAACCACACTCGCCTCTATCTGGCAATCCTCGTGGTAGGCCTCATGAGCACTGCTGATGCCACCACTGCTCCTGCTGGTGCTGCCAGTACTGGAAAGGCTGGCAGCTGTTGGGGCTTTAGGTTCTATCTGAAGGTTTAATTAAACTGGAGGCCCACTGCTGCGCAGCAATAGTGTCAGATCTTCTGGAGAAAGTGACACGGGCTCCAAATGGTGGGCGAGACCCCCATCGCCCACATTAAATCCCAGCCCAGGTGTATTTTATGAGGGAACAGGAGAAGGAGATTGAGCAAAAGAAAAACAAAAAAGAGAGAAATTAGAATCATCATAGAATCCCTATAGTGCAGAAGAATGTCATTCGGCCTATCGAGTCTGCATTGGCTCTCCAAAAGAGCATCTCACCCAGGCCCACCCTGCGCCCTATCCCCATAACACCACAAATTTACCCTGCTAATCCCCCTATCTACACAATTTGGGACACTTAGGGGCAATTTAGAATGGCCAATCCACTTAACCGGCACAGCTTCGAACTGTGGGAGGAAACTGGAGTACCCGGAGGAAACCCACGCGGGACAACATATAAACTCCACACAGTCACCCAAGGCTGGAATCGAACCCAGGTCCCTGGTGCTGTGAAGCAGCAGTGCTAAGTGTGTTTATTTACTTAGAAATGTGCTACCTATTTAATGCATCTAAGTTTAAAAATTATACTTCCTCTGTGAATCAAGAGGTAGATTTTCCTTCAGGGATTTTCAATCATTAGAGAAGATGTAGAGGGGCTAGCATAATGTTATAAGGGACAACATTCACTGTGAATACTTTAGCCTCTGTAAAAAGTTAAACAATATTTATTGTAAATAAAACAATTAATCAATTGCTTTGTATATAAACGGAATACAAAATGAGGAAAGTATTGGAATATACAATTTATCCACATCAAGAAGACCTTTATTGCTCAGTTGTTAATATTTCCCTTGTCAGGTAAACTGCAATGCGGTACTGAACTATTCCCTACTGTGCATCCTGTATACACTTATATGCAATATAGTCCTGTTACCTTATATATTATCAATTGGTTAGCTGTTGATTAGATTCAATGTCAATTGTTATTGCAATAGCTGGGGATGCTGAATTTTTATGACATTATTTGACCTAAACATCATTGCAACATTGATTTCTGACCAAGTTATTCAAGTGTTGCATTCCTGTTTAACACCATTATAGCCTGGGCAGGTTATATTACTGGGTGCTGCCTAAGTCTTCTGGCTGAATTTTACCACCTTCGTTTTTAAACACGAGGTGGCTTTATTTCCAGCTCCATAACCGAACCAAGAGTGGTGTGCCTCCCAGTTCAATCTTCTGGGAGGCATCCAATTAAGTACCTGCCTCCAGGACCATGTCCAATTAGGGGTGGGAGGGCAGATTGAGGAGGTAAGACGGTGATTTAGCATTTATTATGAAAGTTTGGCTGGCAGCGTTCATTTTGATGCTCCGACAGTGCTGGTGAGCTGAATGACACAAAAGAGCATGGAGTGAAATAGATGCAAAATAAGGCTGAAGAAACCAGCAGCCTCTTCTTCACCCCAAAACTATCTGTGACAGCAGTTTCAGGGAACCTCTCAAGCAGTGGTGAACCTCTCCATTCAGATGACCTCAAGCTTGCTGTTTATCCTACTTGATGTTCAGATTGCAAGTCACTTTTATGCTGTTCCGACCTCCCACTGTGTACTTGCCTCCTATAAGCTGACGAGTTGCAGACACTGCATGGGTCCTGTGTGACATGGGTAAGTTTCCATTCTCCTGACAATTGAATCATTGACAAGATGAATTGTCTTCCCAGTGCTGTTAGGATGGTTGCTGGCAGCGCACACAAGCACCTTTGAAGAGGTGGGACCACTGCTGTAGGGTGTTGGTTACAGTTTGGTAGGTTTGAAGAAATCGTCATAGTCACACACAGGTTAACTGTAAGTCTTTGTTAACCATTAAAACAATGTACAAATATACTGTAAAGGATTGAAGCTAGGAGTCGTCTCCATGCTTGCTGGTATACACAGCTCTGTCCAACACTAAACTCTGGGTGCAGGTCAGTACACAACACTGTAGGTGTACCTACACCATATGGACTGCAGTGGTTCAAGATCATGAAATGAAATGAAATAAAGTAGCAGATTTTTAATGGCTGATCACCACCTTCTCAAGGACGATTAGGGATGGGCAATAAATGCTGGCTGAGCCAGCGAAGCCTCATATCCATTGAATGAAGAAAAATAATTGTTCTCTCTTACGTCAATGTGTGGCCATTACTGTACTCAGCCCAACATTATCCCAGTAGGTGCCAGACCCTTGGACCCACGTCCCACACCACCCCACACCCCCACCCTCTCGCCCCCCCCAACCGCAACAAGTTTTTATTCAATGTATGATTATAGCAAACTTTGGGCCATAACCTCCGCATTCCCCAGTGTCAGATTTGGGGTTATCCTAAAGATGTGCTGGGGAATTACTCTCAGAATTTCCCAGGTAAGGGTCAGCATGGTAATTGCTCCGAAACTTCCACTGGGCAAATGCCCTGCACTGGGAACCATCCAAAAATTTAATTTCAATCGCAAACTTTGGATGGTTCCAGCTGTGTTACATAATTAGTTACCCAGAAAAAATTAGAAGAATTAAAACATCTTCTTACTTCCAGGTAACCATTGCAAAGACTTTGACTGAACCCTACCCTCCCCCTCCATGGGACTCCCCCAGATCCCTGACCCCCCCCCCCCGGGGGACTACCCCACTCCAACTGCACCCCTCTGCCTCCACATACTCCCCCCCCCACCTCCTATCACCAATCCCCCCCAGTTGACCCTCCCCACCTCTCGACACCCCCCCCCCTCAACGGTACTCCCTTCATTAAACCCTCCACCATATGTACTCCCCACCCCACACCCAACATACCATGGGATTCCCCCTGACCACACCACCCCATTGCAGGCACAACTCCCTTCCGCCCACCCGCTGGCCTTACCCATACCCCTGTTAGCCAGCAAAGGTGATTTGTCATAGAATGCCAAGCAATTAATGCATTATACAATGCACATGCTGTAAGTATCAACACAATGTCACAGCACTTTGCAGTAACTTATTATCATAGTCTCTTACAGTGTGAATGGTATACAGGAATTGTGTTAAGCTGGATTCTGTACATCTTAGAAATCTTAGAAATCTTAGAAACCCCACAGCACAGAGAGAGGCCATTCGGCCCATCGAGTCTGCACCGACCACAATCCCACCCAGGCCCTATCCCCATATCCCGACATATTTACCCATTAATCCCTCTAACCTACGCATCCCAGGACACTAAGAGCAATTTTAGCATGGCCAATCAACCTAACCCGCACATCTTTGGACTGTGGGAGGAAACCGGAGCACCCGGAGGAAACCCACGCAGACACGAAGAGAATGTGCAAACTCCACACAGACAGTGACCCAAGCCGGGAATCGAACCCAGGTCCCTGGAGCTGTGAAGCAGCAGTGCTAACCACTGTGCTACCGTGCCGCCCTGTACACTGTACCGTGTACAGTGTCAAAGCCATGGACCGCACACTGGCACAGTGGTTAGCACTGCTGTCTCACAGTGCCAAGGACTCAGGTTCGAATCCCGCCTTGAGTCACTGTCTATGTGAAGTCAGCACATTTTTCTTGTGGCTTCATGGGTTTCCTTCAGGTGCTCTGGTTTCCTCCCAGAGCCCAAAAGACGTGCTGGTTAGGTGCATTGGCCATGCTAAATTCTCCTTCAGTGTACCCAAACAGGTACCGGAGCGTGGTGACCTGGGGATTTTCACAGTAACTTCATTGCAGTGTTGATGTAAGCCTACTTGTGACACTAATAAATAAATAACATTATATTTGGGATACTGTTAAATGGAATGTCATTGAGGCATGCGACTGGAATCTTCTGTGGAAGTCAAGTCACATCTTGAAAGTGCCCCCCCAAAAAAACAAAGATCAGATAACACCCCACAGCCACCTTCATTATTCTCTTCATTGCAAGTTACATTGTTACACTGGAGGAAATACGATTAAATCCTGTGGTTAGCTCTAGTGAGTTACTTAAACCTGTCCTGTGCTGCAAACCTTGGCAAGACGAGCGACAGAAGTTTGAAACCAGCATTATTTTTAGAGTTAACAGCTATCGTACCACAAGTGTCAATTGTATAACTGGCTACAGCAGGTGAGTGAATAAAATTCACTAGTCTACTCTTTTAAGGCATTGAGCTATGATCCTGCTCAGATTAATGGCAGTATCTGAATCTCCATTTCTCTGTGCCTATTTAGACTGATCATACTTACCATTGTGCACGTTGTGATTTGAACATTAATATATCATTCTCCATCATATCAGAAGTGGTAGATCTGCACCACCCCTATCCCAAGATTGCAACGATGAGCCCAGGGACCACATTGACAAAGAATCCTATAGATGTTGTAGCAGGATATGTGGATGGATTGAATATCTGTTTATAATATATTGTTGTAAGTAAACTGTGAAGGGGAGGATGAAGGGGTGAACAGGAAATGAAATAAACGAATAATGACTTCCCTTAAAATCAGCCATCTGAAATAAAAAACTGCTTTCATAATGGTTTTCATATTGCACCCTAATGAGATGTAAAAAGTTAGGTTTTCTTCCAGATGAATTGTCATGTTTATTGCTGGGAACCCATTCCAAATAAAATCTATTTATACAGACATTAGGACAATGGAGAACAAATCAAAATTTACTTTCTGCCAGTGCACCATTTGCTTATGCCTCATTAATCCTGAAGTTGCATCAGATCTAGCAGTAGCCCACAATTATACTTCAAAAATGTTTTTTAAAAAAAATCAATATTTGCAAACATTTGGACTCTGGATTAGATTTAGCGAGGTCATTACAATAGAAAAGTGGTCAACTAATCAAGGACCCACAGGTTTGAAACACTGACTGAATTTTACAGCCCCACCCCTGGGCGTAGATGACAAGCAGGGTTGCGGCTAAAATTAGGGGCAGCACCCTGGACATCATACCCAGAACTTACCCGTTTCTCCCTCAGCAATTTTACCAGTGGTGGGGAAGGTGTTGGGAGGCCTGTCATCCAGTTGAAGCAAGGGTGCTGTTACTGTGATTTAACCTGCCAAATGCGCAGCCTGGCATCAATCACTGCTTGGGCTGGTGGTCGGTCAAGGCAGGTTAAGCTGCGTTCTTTATGTGTTCCCCGCGCCCAAGGTCTTTCCACCCCAGTCTATCCCTTCACCCCCTGACCTATCCACTCCAGGCTCCAAATTCCCCTGACTGGGGCCTGCCAGTTTGACCCAGCAGGAAATCCATGGAGAGGGGCAGAAGCCCATTAAATTAATACATTTCTACTGAATACTTCAAACAGAATTCAACAATTCAGATCTTCAGCGTGGACAATGATGACAACTGTAGCAGGGTTCTAGATCAGTTTGTCTAAAGTCAGTGCTAAAGTCACCCAGCAGACCAGTGACTGCATTTCAAAAGAAATCCTCTTTTTCTGAAGTGCTTTGTGGGTAGCCTGAGGATATAAGGGCAGATGTAAATACACATTCTGTTTTTTTTAAATCGCCAGTAGGTCTGAAAGCATCCCTATGGAACCTAAACTAATTTCTGATGCCAACATATCAAACCAGAAATTGCGGGCAGAGTCAATGCTATCTTTTTGATAACTGCTAACTTAAAGATGCTGCCTGATTGTGTCAATGTACAAAATAATATCTCACAACACCAACAGCAAGAGTCCGAAACCAAATGTTCTAGCCAATACGTTCAAAAGAAGCCATCTCAATAGTTCATGGCCCTTGGGCTGCACTATAAATCAGATGTTGCATTTCAATGGATTAACCATGTAATTTTTTTAAATTATCCGTTCGTGGAATGTGGTCATCACTGGCTAGGCCAGCAGTGATTGCCCATCCCCAATTGCCCTCGAGAAGCTGGTGGTCAGCCGACTTTCGCAGTCCATGTGGTGTAGGTACACCCACAGTGCTGTTAGGAAGGGAGTTCCATAATTTTGACCCAGTGTCAATGGCAATTTGGTACCAAGTTAGGATGGTGTGTGTCTTGGAGGGAAATTTGCAGGTGGTGGCATTCCCATACATACGCTGCTCTTGTTCTTAGCTAGTAGCAGTCGTGGGTTTGGAAGATGCTGTCAAAGGAGCTTTGGTAAGTTGCTGCAGTGCATCTTGTAGATGGCACACAATGTTGCCACTATGGGTCAGTGGTGAAGCGAGTGAATGTTTACTGTGGTGGATGGGGTGCCAATCAAACAGGCTGCTTTGTCCTGGATGGTGTCCAAGCTTTTGAGTGCTTTTGGAGCTGCATTTAGTTAGGCAATTAGAGAATTCCATCATACTCTCAACTTGTGCTTTTTAGATGGTGGACAGACTTTGGGGAGTTAGAAGGTGAGTTACTCGCCACAAATATTCCCGGCCTCTAACCTGTTCTTATAGCCACAATATTTACATGGCTTGTTCAATTCAGTTTCTGATTAACAGTAAATCCCAGGATTTTGATCGAGGGGGATTCAGCAATGGTTTATTGAATATCATGGGGAGATGGTTAAGATTCTCCCTGTTGGAGATGGGCCATTGCCTAGTATTTGTGTGGTGTAAATGATACTTGCCATTTACTAGTTCAAACTTAAATATTGTACAGGTCTTGCTGTATAGGGACACGGAATGCATCACTATCTGAGGAACTGCAAATGGTGCTGAACATTGGTTTCAAGCCTTCTGTCTTGCCAAGGTGTGCAGTACAGGACAGGTTTGAGCAACTCATAACATCCACGAACATCCCCATTTCTAACCATATGACGGAGGAAAGGTCATTGATGAAGCAGCTGTAGATAATTGGACTCAGGACACTACCCTGAGGAACTCGGAAATTATGTCCAGGAACTGAGATGACTGACCTCCAACAACCACAACCATCTTCCTTTGTGTGAGGTATGACTCCAAGCAGTAGAGTGTTCCCCAATTCTCACTGATTTGTTTTTCTCAGACTCCTTGATGCCACACTTGGTCAAATTCTGCTTCGATATCAAGTGCAGTCACTCTCAATTCACCTCTGGAGTTCAGCTCTTTTGTTCATGCTTGGATCAAGGCTATAATGAGGCCAAGAGCAAGTTGCCCTGGTGGAACCCAAACTGCATCAGTGAGCAGGTTATTGCTGAACAAGTGCCACTTGATAGCACTGTGGATGGCACGTTCCATCACTTTTCCGATGGCTGCAAGAAGATTGATGGGGTGGTAATTGGCCTAATTAGATTTTTCTTACTTTTTTCTTACTGGGGACTGCACGCAGTTTAGATTTGGACCCTTTATTTTATATTTCTTCTCATTGTTCTTCCTTCCAAAAAGTATCACTTCATACTTCTCTGCATTAAAGTTAACCTACCATCTCCCATTTCATCAGCCTGTCTATATCCTCTTGAAATTTATCACCATGCTTTTCACAATACTTTCAAGTGTTGTGTGATCTGTAAATTTTGAAACTGTGCTCTGTACATGCAGGTCTAGGCCATTAATATATAAAATACTGCAAGAAACATAATGGTCCTAATACTGACCCAATACATTTGTTCTTCAATTCTGAAAAATAACCATTCACCATTACTCCCTGACTTCAGTCACTCAGCAAATTTTATAGCTATGTTACTACACTCCTTTTGTTCTGTGGACTTCAGCTTTACTGACAAGCCTGTTATGTGGCACTTTATCAAACATTTTCTGGAACTTCATGTATAACATACCAGTTGCAATACTTCCATCAACCCTCTCTGTCACCTCATTGAAAAACTCATTCAAATTAGTTAAACATGCTTTGCCTTTAACAAATCCATTCTGCCTTTCCTTAATTCACATTTCTCCAAATGACAGTTAATTTTGACCGATTATTGCTTTTAAAACGTTCCAACCACTGAGATTAAATTGGCAGGTCTGCAGTTGCTGGGCTTATCCTACCAAATCTTTTCGAACAAGGGTATACCATTCCCATTCTACAGCCCTTTATCATCACCCCATCTTACAAAGATTGGAAAGTTTTTGCCAGTGCCACTGCAATTTCTTACTTCCCTCAATATTCTCAAGTGCATCTGACTTAACCCTGGTGACACATCAATTTTTAGTACAGTCTCGCCTTTCTAAGATCTCCTCTTTCTCAACGCAGTATCTCAACTATGTCCTCTTTCACTACTAATTGGGTAATGATAGATGTCCTTGGTAAAGATAGGGGAGGCGATTCTCCCAGCCCGGGAGACATTAGCAGGTTGGGGGGACATCAGGAAACATCAGGGAGGCCAGTGATTGGGAGGTGGGGGATTCTTAAGGCCAGCAATGTGGGGTCGCAGGGCTGACCAGCGATCAGGAGGCTGGCAGTGCAGGGCCACTGCGCACGTGCCAATCTCCACTATGATAGATCGACGCATGTGCAATGGCCCGCTCAGCGCTATGCTGCCAGCCTTTCCAGCGGGAAAGGCCCCACCCTCTGATTTTCAGTGTGAATCTCCCTGAGGCACTCTGCAGTGCCCAGAGTGTCAGAGATTCATTTTGAAAATCCTGCTTAAACAAAAACCAGCGGGAGTTACTCCCATTTTTACATGCTTTCGGCACTTCGAATATTTTTGGAAGAATCCCGACCAGAGTTTTTTAATTTATTTTTTCACAGGATGTGGTGTCGCCGACAAGGTGAGTGTTTACTGCCCATTCCTAACTCCCTTGAACTGAGTAGCACGCTTAGGTCATTTCAAAGAGTCAACCACATTACTTTGGATCTGTAATCATGTGTAGGTCAGACTAGGTGAGGATGGCAGATTTCTTTCCCTACAGAACAGTAATGAATCAGATGGGTTTTTACAACAATTAGCGATTGTTGTATGGTCACCATTACTGAGACAAGCTATATATTCTAGATTTATTAATTGAATATAAATTCCATCAACTGCCATAAACCCATGTGCACAGACGTTAGCCTGGGCTCTGGATTACAAGTCCAGTGACATTACCACAAAACAACTATCTCCCATATAAAGTACTCATTTAGGATCTCAGACATGCTCTCTGTGTTCATGCACAGATCCCTTTTTGGTTACTCATTAGACCCACTCTTCATTTTAACTCTCCTTTCAGTATTTATGCATTTATAGGCAACTTATGGATTGTCTTTTATGTTAACTGCCAGAATCTTCCCATGCTCTCTATTTGCTTCTTATTTGTATTTTATTCACTTTCCCTTTAAGCTTTTTAGATTTAACCTGGGTCTCACTTGGTATCATTGACCTGACATCTATATATCTCATATATTTTTTGTCTCAATGTAAAAGTCCTCCCCACATTCCCCACACAGGGCCAAATGTTTCTTGTTCTTAAGTTTTCTGCATCTTATGTAACAAAATCCCTTGTTCAGCTTAAACTTAATGGCTGGAATTTTCCAGCCATTTTCGCTGGTGGGATCCCCTGGTGCATAGAACAGAACACCCCATTGAAAACAGCGGAATCTTGTGATCCTGCCGGCAGCCAATGGTAGGCCACCTCTGCGAAACATGCCATGGAGGAGGCGTAAAAAATTCCACTGAATTTCTATCTCATTCAAAGTCAGGGAGCTCTGGCTTTGTTCATCTTACTTTTCCCCCTGGTGGGAATGTGCCATACTGCAACTAATCTGTTTAAAGGCATCACATTGCTCCATTAATTTTGCCTGCCAATCTTTGATTCCAATTTATCTGGGCCACGTCCATTCTCACTCCATTGAAATTGAGCCTCCCCAATTAACTATTTTATAGTCACCAAACAAATTAAAAGAAGAGAAGCAAAATACTGCAGATGCTGGAATCTGAAACCAAAAAAGAGAAACTCAGCAGGTCTGGCAGCATCTGTAGGGAGAGAAAACTGAGTCAACGTTTCGAGTCTTTTTAATCAGAATTAAAAAGGGAAAATGTATTGGATATTTTACTGGAGCTGGGGGAGATTGCAACAAAGATGCAGAAAACTTGAGAACAAGAAACAGTTGGCCTGGTGTAGGGGATGTGGGGAGGGTTTTACATTGAGACAAAAAATGTATGGGATATAACAAAAGATTTAGATGGAGGAGAAAGATCACAGTCTAAAGCTGTCGAACTCAATGTCGAGTGCTGAGGGCAGTAACGTGTCTAATAAGAATTTGAGATGCTGTTCCTCCAAGCTTCACTGTGGAGCATTGCAGCAGGTCAAGGACAGATATGTGGGCATGAGAGCCCACATATCGGTACTGAGTCAAAATGGCAAGTAACAGGAAGGTTGGGGGTCATGACCCAATGTAGAGGATACCACGTTAGGAGCAGCAAATTTAAGGAGGTGCAAGTGAAATGCAAGGAGTGTTTGGTGCCTTGAGTGGTGAGGAGGGAGGAGGTGAAGGACAGGTTTTGCACCTTCTGCGAGTGCAAGGAGGAAGCTAAGGAGGGGGTCCTCCACTCTTGTTTACCTCCCTCTGCACTGGGTGACCAAAGAACAGGAGCGTGGGGCTGAAGTACAACCAAGAATTGAGGAGTATCCCCTTCAAATAATAAGAATTGTTGAAACCTCGTGCATACAATATAAGGGCGGAATAAGGACTTGTCTTGGCTGCAGAAATTACAGGTGACCGGGGAGTCTGCGAACCATTGTGATCTTTTGTTGCTTGTGATTACCAGAGTCAACATATAGGTGCACAAGTAATTATTCAATGAGTGCCCCGTTCCTGTCTACACGTAACATTAATTTATAGAATTAACACTTACTCTGGTGCTATCTGTAGCCACTAATTCTTTGTGAAACTTATTTCCCTCTCTAATATCACTCGTTCCTTGTTCCTATCCCCCATCAAGCTATTTTAAATCCTCCCATTAGCACTAGTAAACTGCTCCACAAGGACACTGGTCCTGGTTCTGTACTGGCCGTATGACCAGTTACAGGTCCATTTCCCTCAGCACTGAATCTAAAGCACTCCCTCCTGCACTCTCCCTGCAGCCATGCTTATCCTCCTATTTCTACACACTAACATGTGCCACTGGAAGTAATTCCAGGCTTCCTAGAAATCTGCCAGCAGGACATGATCCCTCCTTTTATCAATGTCATTGCTGATATAGACCACAACCTCACCCTTCACACCTCTCAGAGTACTCAGCAGCTGCACAGTGACATCCTGGACCCTGCCACCGAGGAAGCAATGTACCACCCTGGATTCAGCTATGTGGGTGCAGAAACACCTATCTGCTCTTGTAACTAGCAAATGCCTAACCACTATGGTTTTCTGAATCTTCTTTTTGTCCAACTGAGCCCACCATGATGGAGTTTGCTCCAGCTGCAAATGAACCAAATGAACCATCAGTTTCATCACTATTCAATATTGAATACTAATTGAAGAGCAAGAAGCACTCCAGGAACTATCTGCGTGTCAATCTTGACTGTCTGACAGTCATCCATTCCATTTCTGCCTGCACACTCTGAAGCTGCAGGGTGACAACATCCAGAAATGTGCCAGCAAAACTCTCAATCTCCCAGATACACAGCAGTGATGCTAATTACCAATCAAGCTTAGAAACCCTGAGCTCAAGCTGCACCAGCTGATGATGCCTCCTAAACAGATGGTTGTCCTGGACAAGAAAAACATCCTGGAGTTCCCACATGGAACAGGATATGCACTAAGCTGTTACAACTATTTCTTTGTAACTTGCATCTGTAAGCTAAGCACCTATTTTCTGATTCGAACCTTCATGGAAAATAATTCTTAGGTCAACACATGTTTTTGAAACTTTATGATGCAAACTGTAAGACCTGTATTAATCAACCTTTAACCTAGTTCGGTACTATCGATATCTGGGCGATTAAGTGTATAACTCAGTGAAAATTGTCAACATCCCACACTTACTAGGAGCCTTACAATCACTTTTCCGAAACAACTGATTATTTTTCTCTTATGGTTTGAGGGGGATTGATTTAATCATACAATCAAATGAATTCCAAAATGAAATGAACATATGTAGGAATTAAGAGAATAGATAATGTCATTAGAGAAAATAGCAGTTATGGGATGAATGAAAACCATTGTTCACAAATTAAATATTTTAATTAACATTCCAGTTCAATCATTATGTAGGAATGTTTTATTCAAAATACCGGCTGAAACTGCCAACTGTAGACCAATATTTTGTCAAACATGCAAACTCAATCTGCGTATTAGCCATTGAAACTAGAACACAAATCTTGCACTATAAACATGTCACTCATGTGTGAAGTGAGATTCACTAAACTGTGTAACCAGCAGTCAGATTAGCAGCAATAATTTACACATGTGCGCAAAACAAAACGGTTCTATGTTCCATTTGGCAATCATTTGAAATGGCCCTAGAGCCTAACACCCTTGTGAGCGGTTAGTGCATGCAGCTTATCAATTTACTGGCAAATGGCTCCCTGTAGTATTAACCCAGGTTAATTATTCGTCAAATATGATTATGCAGTCCTAATGTAAAAATCGGGAAAGGCAGGATGGAATTTTTCACTCCAGCGATTTGGCAGCTGGTGGAGCTGTCGCAGTAATTACCAGCCCATAGCAGATGGTGAGTCTGAATTCTGGTTTCAGAAAAAAAAGCAATAAATAACTGGAGGAGCAGGAAGCTGTGCCGATTGATGTGGGGAAATTTTCACAGCTGCTGTGGGTGATAAATGAGAGCCAGTGGCTGTTTCTAATCAATGCATGTAAATGCTACTCATTACAGTTTTCATACATATTTCTCAATTAGCCTTTACTCTGACTGGTAACAAGGAATGTCATGCTTCCTGGACTGTGAAAGTTATACATTCCCTATCTTCAAAAGGCCTTCCCACATGCAGCTGACAAAGGCAGCAGGTGCCAGTAACCAACAGCATATCAACCCTCAACTAAATGAGGAGCTTGATGACTTTTTCTCTTATTTTTTGGAACAAAGATTTCTTCTGTACGAGAAATATCGATGCAGAAATTTCCGTGAGCGCAGTTAGCATAGAAACTCACAGCACAGAGGAAGGCCATTTGACCCATCATGCCTATGCCTACTCTTTGAAAGTGCTATCCAATTAGTTTCGCTCCCCTGCTCTTTCCCCATAGCCCTGTAAATTATTCCCTTTTAAGTGTATATCCAATATCTATTTGAAATCTGCTTCCACCATCCTTTCAGGCAGTGCATTCCAGATCATGATAACCTACTGCTTAAGAAAGAAATTCTCATCATATCCTCTCTGGTTCTTTTGCCAATTATCTTAAATCTGTATCATCCAATTGCAGATTCTCCTACCAGTTACTATTTCTCCCTATCTACTCTATCAAAACCTTTCATAATTTTGAATATTTCACATAACTCTCCCCTTAACCTTCCCTGTTACTCTTAGCTTTACCTTTCTGTTGATTGGAGTTTTTAGCTGGGTAGATTTTTTAAACAAGCAGACAAGATACAGTGGAAAATGCATGAACTGACAGAACACAATTCACAATACTGTCAAAACCCTTACAGTCCCTGATCATTTCTCCTCATGTATCATAGGTTAGGACTAAAATAACTCAACTGATTCTAGATAAGATTTCAAAGTTTAAGTAACATGGATATTTTTTGTACCAGATTTGCAGAAAAGGGTAATAGTTTGTGTCCAAATTAACAAAATAATACAAATTAATTAGATCAATCTAAACATTCCTTGCATGGAACTGCTAAAGGCAGATCTATAATTCATCCATGTTAAGTTAATTGTTAACTTCCTACATTTCTGTGCAGTATTAATTTATGAACAATGTACAATTAGGTAAGAGGAATCAGGCCTTGCTTTAAGAGAGAGAATTACTCATGGCTTCCTTCACTATCAAAGCTTAAATTTATGGGAGCTCACCAAGAGCACACAATGCCTTCTACATTTAGACAAAACTAATATTTCCAGAAAAAGAATAAGAAAACTGATGATACATCTCTATCACTACCTCACTGACACATACCCCATATAACAGGCATCCTATTTGCCTCACAAGCCGTTGATGAGAAAAGCTGAAATTGTAGCTGTCACTTCAAATTGCTTCAGTACAATTTGTGCAGTGCAGCAAAATTAAAAGTAACTGATGGCCAAGTATCCAGTTTCAGTCATTAGCCATCAGGCCGACGTGGACCATTCAAGAAGGCAAGACCCCTGGGTCGCTGATACTTTCCTCTGCTCCCCCCACCCCCCGGGGGTTTTGCTGCTGATGTTGCCTCATGCCCCACTTCTTTGCTTTGCGGGGCAAGAAACAATTTGTTTTTCCACCTATTCTTGTTTTTAAAAGATTAAAAATAATGAACAGAAATGAATGAGGACAAAGGTGCAATGAAATTTGCCCGATGTACACATCGCATTTCGTACGGAATTGTACGAGGAATAGCTTTCCCACTTCAAAGACACAACTAGAGGGCTGTGTTTCTTTCCTCTGAGGAATTCAGAAATATAGTAAACATCATACCGTCCAACACATCATAAAAACTAAAGTAATAACATTGCTGGGAATCTTACAATTGTGTCGCCATGTAATTTTCTTTTTAGTTTTCAAAAAGAAACAATTCAGCTAAAAGGACACAGGGTCATGTATTAGTGATGGTCAGTGCTCAAAGAATATGTGTCATAAATAATAAAGATGGCTAGAGCGAAGGGCATTCAAAATTACCTCAGGACTGAAGCTGAACAATCAAAGAGAAAAATCAAATTCCCTGTTAAAAACCCAAGTTAGTATAGATGTGCTTTGCTTGCTGGCCAGCTCCAAGCATAGTGTTGGCAGGGCAGGTGATATCCTCAGAAATCAGTAACTTTGTTGGAGGTGGTGTCGGAAGAATCAGCTGAAGCTGTGTAAACACCACTCTGATTCTCTCTTCAGGCCAACATTGCAGGGAGAAAATAAAAGAAAATTAAATTGTGAAATCACATATTTATCTCTGAAATATTTTCATTTGTGTTATTGCCGCCATTTTTGTGATGCACCATTACTGTGCATTTTGGATCAATCCAATCTAAATCTGCACTGACTCAGAAGTGAAATATAACTGAATGCAATAACTCTCTTATTTCTCTGAGCTTGGGTTATTTTCATTCTGTACTGAAAACCAGGCTTTGGCCTGATGCAAACCTTCTACAGTTAGATACACTGTAGTGTTGGCTTTAACAATTCTTCTCAGCACAGTTTATCAATGGTGAGTATCGACTGCAACAATGCCTCTTTTGTTAAGAGGGAAAAAATTGTGCAGTTGAGACAAGAATTAGGCACTGAAAATAAATGCTGGAGAAATATTTCACTGAGACTGAGCCACTAAGTGACTTGGCTTCTGTACATCACTTATTATATAGAGAAAACAAAGAAACTTATAGTCAGTAAATTTTGAGAGGCAAGACTTTTTCCTGAATCCTCTGGAGCATCTATAATCTCTATATCGGGGTAGAAATTAAAGATTAGGATGTTTTAATTGAATATTGACTTTATAAAAATCAAGAAACAGTTAGTCAAATAAACAAATTTATTTATATTTCAAATAAATGTTCTCAATTATTGCACATCAGAATTATTTTGGTTAACTGCATTGCCGTTCCCTCTCTCAGACAATGATTTTAGTAATTGACCATTTTACATGCTGAATAAGACATATTGCTAAATAAACCAACAAAGTCATAGCAAACCCATATAAACTTGCTTTATATGATGTCTCATAATCATACAATCAATACAACTCTCTTCGTCTGTGCATGACCCTTTTCAAATTATCCCTCTATTTTTGTTGATGCCAAAAGAGTTTGCCTATTTCATAAAACACTAAGTGTGTGAAATAAGTGCTCTGCATTTTTTCTGCCAGACTCCCCTTGACAGAATGATGACAGAAGCGGCACATCCCTTGAACAGTAAATGCAAACTGACAACAGATGAGCCTTTAGATGTTGAATATAATACTGAATTGTGGTTGAAGTGCCTTATTATGTTGTCTTTTGATGTCAGAAGGTTGGTTCATCTAAAAAACGAGAACCCACATACTGATTTGGCATCACAGAACCGGTCAGCCTTTAACAACTGATTTCCAACTAATGCCCATCCTTTCTGAAAATAAATACAGCAGGTTGGACGGAAATGACAAACAATTTGCTTCATGTGCTGAGGTTTTATTTTGTGAAAAGAATGAGGTTGATCACTATTATAAAAAACAAATATTCTTCAAACACTTGAAAAAAATGTATTCATTTTCTGAACTGTAAAATTATGATACTTCATGTACAGACAATAGCACGGTTATCTATTTTTTTCTTTAATTGTTGCACTTGATTTATGCAGCTTGAAAGAGTGATACATGAAATCATGTCAACTGTAGTAATACAAACTTATTTTTTATTGCATAGAACAAAGAAAAGTATATTTGATTTGTCAGTCACAAGAACTTCCCAATTACCCAGTATATTTAGGATGAAAATTGTACAAGCTGAACCAAGCTATTCACAACCTTAATAACATATCTGACTCTGGGATGAGCTTCTGAACACATAACTCTGTTATCACTATGACCATCTGTTTCTACCTCCATAACATTGTCCAATTCTGCCTCTGCCTCAGCTCAATTGCTGCTGAAACCAGCACCATGATGTTGTTACCTCTAGACTTGACTATTCCAATGCACTCCTGGTGAGCCTCCCACATTCCACTCTCTGTAAACTTGAGGTCACCTAAAACTCCTATGCTTGCTGAGTTACATTAGCTCCCAGTTAAGCAATTAAAATGATCATCCTTGTTTTCAAATCCTTGCAAGGTTTTGCCCCCTCCTAATCTCTGTAGTATTCTTCAGTCCCAGAACCCTCCACAATATCTGCACTCATTTAATTTTGGTCTGTTGAACGCCCCCGGTTTTAATTGGTGGTTTGCCTTTAGCCGCCTGGGTCCTAAGTTTTAGAAATCCTTCCTAAACATCACCGCTTCTCCGTCTCTCCTTTCTTCTTAAAGATGCACCTTAAAACCTACCTCTTAACCAAGCTTTTGGTCATCTGTCCTCATCTTCTTACATGGTTTAGTGTCAAATTTTGCCTTATATCATTCCTATCAAGCTCCTTGGGACATTTTATTATGTTAAAGATACTATACAAGTGCAAATCATTTTTGTTTTCCATGACTATAAAATATATCACTTCATTTGGAATAATAGATTGGGCAAAGACTCAAAGGACTAAAGAGGAAACATGGAATAAAAATGAAGCAAATACTCATTTCTATTGAATCACCTGTTGTAAAGCTTATATGCATTCATAGAAATAAAAGATTCAAGGAAATATATCAGTGAAAGAATAAGTTATGAACAGAAAAACTAGACAGAGCATGATGAAGCCTCTGTCAGAAACATTTAATACGGTACCAAAGAGGTCGTTGTGAATACTGTTGAAATAAGGAAAGCTTAAAACTAGTGTTCCAAATCATACAAGAGAGTGATTCCACAAGGGATCCCTTTTAAAAGTCTTGTAAAAAAGAGGTGAAAGTAAAAGTGAGGATCCAGGGAAAATGTGAGTAAGAACTTTTTTATGCAGTGAGTGGTAATGACTTGGAACTCTCTGGCCATGAGGATGTGGAAACAGAGACGAGCAACGATTTCAAAAGGCAATTGGATGGGCAATTGAAGAAAATAAACTTGCAGAACTATGGAGATGATGGGGAAGTGGGACTGACTGGGTTGCTCCATGGAGAGCTGGCATAGTGTTGATGGGCTGCATCATCTCCTTCTGTGCTGTATGACTCTATGATAGTGACAGGTTACCTCATTGAAACATCAAAGATTCCGAAGGTAGACACAGGTTTTTTCCTGGTTGAGGCATCTAGAGTAGAGGGGCATAGCCTCAGGATAAGAAACCAATTATTTAGGATGCAAATGAGGAGAAAATCCTTCATTAAAAGGATTGTAAATATTGAGAATTATTTCCAATGGAGGGTTATGGATGTTCCATTGCTGAGTGTATTGAAGGCTAGGATAGCGAGACCTTTTGATATACATGTGCTGAATTTGTTATGTATGCCTCTTGCATAGAGAAAAAGGTGCGTAAAACTTTAAGAGTTATGCCAGCTGTTAGAAGAATATCAGTGGGTTCACTGACATCACCAGGAAAGGAAATATGCCATCCCAGATAACTGCAATCCCTCATTGCAAGGTTTCTCTTAGTGCCTTCAGGGCAACTAAGGACAAGCAATAAATGCCCATGTTACCTGCATACCAAGAACAAATATATCAAAATGAAATACAGTTCAGCACTCTGAATAAGTCTGGCAGAAAACAATCTAACCCTGAGAACATAAGAAATAGGAGCAGGAGAAGACCATATAGCCCCTCATGATTGCTCTGCCATTCAATACAGTTATAGCTGCTTTTCTGCCTCAACTCCACTTTTATGCCCACTCCTCACATCCCTTGATTCCTTGATATATCAAAAACTGTATCATCGAATCTATGTTGACTCTCACTATGCTTTCTTCCCAAATGCATTACTTCACACTGAAGGAGGAAATTTTCCAGAAAACCATATTTGTATCATTAAACATATTTTTATTGGACTAATTGGCACCACTCATAACGGGCCAACAATGCAGAGGGGCACCCCCGGATGGATATTCGATCGGGTCTCCCCCTGCACAGCTGAGAGACTCACGAATTTCAGAAACTACGGAAGATCCCTAATCTGCCTAGCAACAGCACGTAGCTGCATTTTTAAACTGGCCAAGGCAGACATAAAAATCTGATAAACTAAGAGATATGGATAAAAGGTTAAGAATGAAATACCCCAGACACCCAACAGGACAGGATGACATTAACACTCAATCTCACAAGCAGGAAACACAGACACGGAACAATAGGATCAATTTAAATAAGAAGACACATAGAGATGGTAATGGGAAACGCATTTAGACACCGGGGCAGGACCAAGTAATCCCATTAACACAAACACACACCATACAAATGCTAATCCATGAAACTTCCTAGGGACTTTTGAAACTGACAGACCACTTTATACATTGTGTAAAAAAAGGCATAATCAAATGTTCCCGCGCGAATTTTGGATCCCTATAAAGATCCAGAGCTGATGTGATTTAATTGAGATCAACGTGGCCAAGCCACTGTTTCTGAGCTGGCTACGGGGGTCTCCCTGGGATCCCAGTAATTGTACAATAAAGACACGCTTTGAACCTTGATTTGCGACTCAACTTCTATTCTGCACTGGTAAGGGATATTTCCCTACAACAAAATGGCGTAGTCAGCAGGATTTGATATCTGACTTCTGACTGATGGCCACAGTTTGAAAGTCGGAATCAAATTTAAACGAATCTGATACAAATCCAGAGCAGTCAAAGGCGAGTGCAGGTCTCCGTTCAAAGTGAGGTACCTTTAAGGGTTAGGGTTTGTCTGTTTTAAGTATTGTTGTCTTGTAGAACTGTATAATCTTGCCTAAGTTTTTAAATTGAAACAGAAGTCCGCACTAAAGAGGTACAGGTCAGAACGACCGCGTGGAAGAAGGTAAGTAACTTTTAACTTTAATAGGAGTAAAGGACCAGAGGTAAAGATAACAGGTTTTGGGCTATTTGATAACAGGAATTAAGACTAATATAAAGATAAGTACCGCATGCAGAACTAATTGGTGTAACTAACCCAGGATTGTAAATGAAACCACTGTCTGTGCCAAGGCAATAGGACAAGGGAGTGCTTGACTCAAGGTGCCCTACCCTAAACTGGACGTTAAGAGGAGAAATCTCCCACGCTAAGGTTGGGTTTTGAAGCGGGCGCTAAGAGGCACAGGCACTCAGGGTGCAAGGCACGGACAGTGTAAATCGGGTGACAACACTGACTCTGAAGGGACGAACAACCTCAGAGTCGATACAGTTACTAACTATAACAGGGGCTTTGATAACAGAATACATGTGTGTAAGTGTTGAGGAAAAGGGGACCCGATCCATCCTGACCAAGAGACACGACGACGGAGGATCCATTAGGGACCCGGGCGGAGTTTGATAACCTTGTTCGTCTGTAGGGAACACCACAGCCCATAGCAGGATACCCGGTTTTGGGGTAACGGATCAACCCTGCTAGTGGGGGTGGTGGCCGAGCGGGAGGCGTTGTACTTAGAGGGGCTGGGAACAGGGGCGGACAAACCCACTAAACAACCAGCACACATCCCAATAAGACAACACAAAATAGTCCAAGCGTGAGGTGTCAGGAATAGTTGGGGGAGCCCAGGGGAAAGAGACCCACTGGAACCTCACTACGAGAACCTACAGCAATACAGACGGTGCTGGGGCAGTATCAGTGACAGGAGATAAGGGAGAGAGTTGAGGCACTTTTACTGTAGCAGCCAGCATACGGGGGTTGCAGGACTGCTAGACAGAAAAATGGCAGACCACGTTGTTAAGGGAGAAACTGCAGTAGCTCTCATTTTGAAGTATCTGTTAGCCAGAGAAGCGATTGTTGCAAAGATGAAACGGAACGGGTGGAACGCATCACAAACTTTAGAAGATCAAAGAAAGTGGGTAGACGGAGTTAAACGGGACAAAACAAAAGTAATGGGAGTAATATTAGTGACCCAGTTAGCTGGACTAATTGAGGAAGTAAATGCCTCAATGGAGGAGAGACACAAAGAGACAGAACAAATTAAAGTATTACAGGAGAGAGTGAGGGAATTAGAACACAGAAGACACACTGCGGAGATAACGCAGAGATCAGAGGAAACGGACCCTCGGCGCCCATACGAGTCAGTGCAGAAACATACAACCGCTCCAGCATCAGAAGAAAACGTAGAAAATTATAATCTAGCGCCAGTCACGAGAGGAGGGACGTTAGCACAACCAAAGGCAACCTATAAGCCTTTTACGCCAGGGGAAAGGCAGCAGATGGATAGGAGAGATCTTAGTTTTTGTATTTCAGTGTGTTTGTGAGATCTGGTAGCTTGTCGAATGTAGGTGGTTGTTGTTGTAATTAGATTGAGAGCAGGGAGCTCTTTGTTCCTGTGGAATGTTTGCTACAGGCAGTGGGTGCAGTACATTGCACCTTGGTTTAGCCTCAGGGGGCTGGGAGAGTGTTAAAACTGTTAAAAATTAAAGTGATAGGATTTCTTGAATTTACTTCTGTTTTGAGTCAATTACAGTTTGGAAGAAAGAAGAATAAAAGCGATTGTCTTAATCAATGTTCTGTATTCTCTTTGAATGTTTTACACTCATCCCAGTCTGAAATGATAAGTTTGAATGAAAAAGGATGTACTGTGGAATGACTTTTGGAAGCTTCCATGTGTGTGTGTGTGTGTGTTTAAACAAAGTGGTTGCCTGGATGCTTTGTTGTTGTTTGTTTTAATGTTAAGAAAGGATTTAAACCTTGGAAGGAAGCATGTGCTCTTTCCTTTGTCTTGAAGTAGAAATTATAAGAGTTAGTTGAGGAGTTAAGAGAAGAAAATAAGTTATTTTGTGGAAAGGTAGAAAAGCAGGAACAAAAGACTGAGGTCTATGAATTAGTTTAAAGTGTATCAAGTCAGTGAAATACAGTATTAATCGCAGAATATCGCGATTTGCGAACGTCAGATAGTTTAGTATTCTGAACTAGTTAAAATTATGTACTGCCGTCGGAATTTCATGAGCCATCAAGGTTCAAGGTTTGCCAAATATAAAAGCACTGCAAAGCTTAAAACCTAGTCAGTTAAGAAACCAAAATGTTCCTAATCAAATAACTGGTATGTATTGTACCTGCTTTGATTTTGATTCGGCGCCTGTTACTTTTCCTAGAGTGCGGGGGTTTCGATCTGGAGCTCAGTTTAAAAAAAGAAACGGCTTAAATTAAAAGGGTTTGGATATCACGGGTACGATGTGTAAAGTGGTATGATACAACTGCCGCTTGATTATTTTTATTATACAGTATAGCACTGCCATATAGACACAAGAATAACATCAAATCCTGAAAAGCCTTAACCAACTTTGTATGATATATTCATATACTATATTGAATATTGATAAAGACATAATTATTTTGTGAAGTACTGTGGTGCGGCACTTGCACGCAAACAAATGATCAAATTAGAGATAATGTAAGAGTACATCATATAAAGATCGGAGCTGTATGGCATGTGATTTTAATGGGGAAAGCGATGTCTTTTGATAAGATTACAGACAAATGAATGGATGTCCAATTGCAGCCAAAAAAGGCCAGTACAAAGTGTTATTTAATTCACACTAAGCTTGCTATGGATGGGGGATGCCAATTCAAGTTGATTCGGACCAGGGAACACATTTCACAGGAAAGGTTCTGAAAAACATTTGCCAACTATTAGGAATAAAACAAAAATTTCACATCCCCTATCACCCACAAAGTTCCGGGATGGTGGAGAGGATGAATCGGACTCTAAAAATAACAATGGCAAAAGCAATGCAATCCTCAGGTAGAAATTGGACAGAAGTCCTACCTGCAGTTCTGATGAGGCTTAGGGCGACCACAAATCGAACTACCGGCTTGACTCCATACGAGCTGATGACCGGGCGAGCAATGCACTTACCCGAAAACATTATTACAGGCTGGACAGATGTGGGTCCGATAAAAGATAGGATCCGACGATACATCCGAGACCTTAGCACCCAATTGAAGGGGATGCGCCGGTCCGTAATTTCTAATCAGGCACAGGTCGACGCAGAGGGGGACTCAGAAATATTACCAGAAGTCCCAAAAGCCGGGAGCCGGGTATTAACAAAAGTGCTTCCTGCAAAACCAGGATTTGCCCCAAGATGGCACGGACCTTACGAGGTCATTATTAGCGGAGATACCTGTGCCTGTATAGATATAAGGGGACAAGGGGTCTGGAAACACTGGACCCAATTGAAACTATATGAGGACAAATGAACTAAAAAATACCGTTTTGCTCATTCAACTTCCACAGGAACCAGGACCAGATCTATCAAGACGTCGGAACCAACTACTTTTAATTTAATTGCCTGTTTATTTTCTGTATATACTGTAATTGTAAAATACTGTTGAAAAAAAAAAAAAGAGCGATATGGGAACAGGGACATATCTGATAATAACCCTGACCATTGTAAATACACTCCAACATATGGGGGTTAGGGGAGCAGAACCACCAATCATGGAAGGAAACCTATTCCTGAAAACACACATCCAGATCTATGGGAATAGGACCGCTTGTTACCCCTCAGCGCGATCAGTAAACTCCCTATTCATCGCAACACCAGGGTGGCTCCCACAAGAGTTATTCACTATTGACACATCGGGGGCACCCTGCAAAGAACATATTGGGTACTTTAAGCAAGGGATACAAGGAAGGTGTGTAGAGCTCACTGAGCCGGGAATTCTAAGGGGGACGGGACCCCAACCGGAGGAGACACTTGGGAACTACCCACAATGTTTTAAGGGAGAGGGATGGGGGTGCGTGCATGCCTTTGTCCCTAAAAATGATTCGTGCGCTGAGGCACATTGTGCTCTCCAGGAGTGCCGGGTCCGGGAAGGACACTTCACTTGTGACTGCAAGCAACAAAAATGCATTGCAGTCACCGCGGGTAGGCAGCTTATGTGTGGCAAGTGCAACAGCACCCACGTAAGCTCAGCCTCAGGGACATATCCATTTGATTCTCACCAAGAGGTACAATCAAGTGGACAGTCCAGGGGGAGGGAAGGTTCCACAAGATGGGGCCATGCGGTCAAACGACACCGGGGTAATGCATGTTATCGGGTTAAAGACGGGTACGTGTTTTTATTTAAAAATGTATATATGACGGCCACAGACAGGCCTCCAAGGTTCTTTTCCGTAGGGACAATCAGACCTCTCACGGTTCCATGCCCAAGCGAAGGGCATGTCCAGAAACGCATAGTGACCAGGGCCATCAGCGCAGAATTTTGCTCCGACTGGCAGGCCCCTGTCACACTAGGGTCTTCTTTAGGATATGGATTTCTGGGGACACTATCCCTGGGAGGCGCCGCAGGGGTGATCAGTGCCAGTAATAGGAACTTCTTCATATGTGGACTGACCATTTTAGGAAACAACACCCTACAAGCATTAGGCGCAATTGACCAAGAACTCGCAGAACTCAGACTATACACACAACAAACGAGATATGCGGTGGACTATCAGCTAGCCAGACAAGGGGGGGTATGCACCATCATCAAGGAAAAATGCATCACATACGTACACGACGAGACACTAAACATAACAGCAGCCATGTCCGGGATACAAAAGCAATTGGATAACTTTAAACAGGGGTTAACAGGGACTGATGGGTGGTTAGGATGGCTGTTTAACACAGTTTGGGGAGCATATATTATGAAGGGATTAATCCTAGTAGTAGCCATCCTGTTCACACTCTGCCTTGGCCTAACCTGTATTAAAGTGATATGTGCAAATATTACATCAAGAATGCTACCCACTGCCAGTATCCAGATGCAAGAACTTAGCAACGACCCAGAAGAGGAGGAACAACGGCAAGGACAACAGCTGTACAAATCACTGTTCCTCTGAAGGTCGTCCATGGGGGGTCAGCCATGAATGGCACCCCCTGGACGAGAGGAGGGACTGAAGGAGGAAATTTTCCAGAAAACCATATTTGTATCATTAAACATATTTTTATTGGACTAATTGGCACCACTCATAACGGGCCAACAATGCAGAGGGGCACCCCCGGATGGATATTCGATCGGGTCTCCCCCTGCACAGCTGAGAGACTCACGAATTTCAGAAACTACGGAAGATCCCTAATCTGCCTAGCAACAGCACGTAGCTGCATTTTTAAACTGGCCAAGGCAGACATAAAAATCTGATAAACTAAGAGATATGGATAAAAGGTTAAGAATGAAATACCCCAGACACCCAACAGGACAGGATGACATTAACACTCAATCTCACAAGCAGGAAACACAGACACGGAACAATAGGATCAATTTAAATAAGAAGACACATAGAGATGGTAATGGGAAACGCATTTAGACACCGGGGCAGGACCAAGTAATCCCATTAACACAAACACACACCATACAAATGCTAATCCATGAAACTTCCTAGGGACTTTTGAAACTGACAGACCACTTTATACATTGTGTAAAAAAAGGCATAATCAAATGTTCCCGCGCGAATTTTGGATCCCTATAAAGATCCAGAGCTGATGTGATTTAATTGAGATCAACGTGGCCAAGCCACTGTTTCTGAGCTGGCTACGGGGGTCTCCCTGGGATCCCAGTAATTGTACAATAAAGACACGCTTTGAACCTTGATTTGCGACTCAACTTCTATTCTGCACTGGTAAGGGATATTTCCCTACAACAACACGTCTCTGTATTAAATTCTATCTGCCAATTTTCTGCCCATTCTGCTAGCCTATCTATATCGTGTTGTGATGTGGAGATGCCAAATTCCGCACACATGAGGACGGCCTCAACCGGAATCTTGGGTTCATGTCACACTACCTGTAACCCCCACGACTTGCCTGGGCTTTCAAAATCTTACTAACTGTCCTGGCTTGAGACAATTCACACCTCTTTAACCTGTGCTTAACCCTCTCTCCGCTCGCATTGTCTGCACCTGCAAAGACTTGACTACCTGTTAAGACTGGCATTCCAACCATTATCTTGTAATTGAGTCTGTGTCTGTATATGCCCTGTTTGTGAACCCAACTCTCCACTCACCTGATGAAGGGGCAGCGCTCCGGAAGCTCGTACCACCAAATAAACCTGTTGGACTTTAACCTGGTGTTGTGAGACTTCTTACTATATCTTGTTGCAGTCGATCAGTATCAACCACAGTGTTTGCCACTCATTCAAATTAGGTATAACTGGTAAATCTGTAGAGATTAAAACCCAATTTACTCAACCTCTCATCACAGGACATAGATGAATCTATGTGAGTGCTGTACTACCTCCAAGGCAATTGGGGCCTTCATTAGATATGCACACCAAAACTCCAGATGTGTTTTCAGCAAAGACCTACATAAATCTTTCACTTTGGAAACATCTTGAAGGCAATACATTTTCAGTAGTTAGACGTCCATCAGATGAGCCGAGAATAATATTTGTCAACATAAAATAATAGTGAGTGATATGTGCACATGCAGCATTGTAATTTGCACATTTGGCAGTGAGACTGGCTGTTTAAATCTCAATTTTGAGGATTAAGACAACTGCATGTGTTGTGAACAAGGATAAAGAAAATCTATGGAAGAAACGAGCATGAGTTATCATAGAATTATTCTATTCACAGTTCAACACCTCACCAATAAACATAGATACCAGGCTGGTAACATGATGTGTATTTGGAAAGAAGGATACAGGAAATCTTCCGATATGAAGCAGATCACATACTATTTAAAAACACACCATTGAAAGTCACTTTTTCACAGGTTCTCATTCATCAAACCTTGCAGCTTTACTCACTTTGTAAACATCTTGAATCTCAAACTGTTTAAACAGAACATTATTGGCCCCTAACTGGATCGCCTCCACAACCCGGGGTCCGGCCCAATTTGTATCATACTTCAATGATTCTACAACGTAGTAGCGCTGGTATAAAGAATGGCTGTTTGTACAGAAGGATGAATGATGTAGTTACATTGATATGTCATCCTTGTGATGACAATGACTGAAACCGAATACTAAAATTCAAATGAAGGGCAACACTTAGTTGAACGAGAACAGTGAAAAATTAATAGATGGCTCTAAAAGTCAGAAAAAATCTTAATCTACATCAATAATGAATAAGAAAATGATACGCCCAACAATCGCAATTAAACTGGGCATTCCATAGCTCCATGTACAAATAATTCAGATCGACAAGGAAAATATAATAGTTGATGTTTATCATAAAAAAACCCACAGGAGGCAAGTAGGATGTTTTGATATATCCTATGAGATAGTATGAAACTCCAATTAACTTCTGCATTTGTAAATCACATTAGATTTATGCGCGTTTGTTTTAAAGAGGCAATTTTTTTCAAGTACTAAAGTAATAAGGCCATTTGTAATAAGAACATAATTAAGAGCATAAACAGTCATCATGGAAAAGGAGGGATAATTCAGACTGCAGACAATATAGTCCAAGCACTTAAACCTAAATTTTCACAACAACGAGAGAGCCTCTCTGCCTTGGTGGGAGATAGAGGGTGGGGTTTCGTACATCTGCTTTTCGCAAAGGCAGCTGCTCATATGAATCAGCAGCTGCCTCCAGTTGTGTATGATTTTTGATACTTAGGAGTGTGAAAACTGAGGAAGTGTACAGATAAGATTGGTAGAAGCAGGTCTGAACTTGCAGACTTGTTTGGAAAGGTACAATACCCTTTTGGAGAAGTGCAGATACTTCTTTGGAAATTGCTCAGAGGTTGTATTAATACCAAAGAGGTGGCAAAAATTTATTCGCTCGTGTCTGGCTTTAACCCAAGGCTGCCTGACTTTTGGCAGGGCATTATATTTTGCTCCTACAGTCTTGTGCACCCATGTGGCAGGAAGAACACTTTGCAAGAGAAGGGTGCACTGCGCTTTGTGCCCACAAAGAGACAAGAGGGGTATGGTATCTCTGCACATAGGCACGACAAAAGCAAATCAACATTATCAGCGGGAGGGCACCAGGTCAGGAGGTGGAGGCAGCATCATGTGCACCAGGGAGGAAGAGGAGGAGGAGGAGGAGAAGGACAAACAGGTATTACCCTGTGGGAAGAGTACACAGATCTCCGAAGTCATATCTCAGTATGACAGAGAACCAGTGCCGAAGGCAGCTGAGGTTGAACTGTGAAGTGATCACCAACGTATGTTGGATGGTGCAGCAACATTCAAAGCATACGCTATCGAACCCCATGCCTTGCCAGTGGCCATAAAGGGAACTATTGGTCACAATTTTTAAGCATTTGACTCATTCCAGGGCTCAGCAGAAGACCTGTCTGGAATATCCCAGTCAGCGACACACTGCTTCATAAGGGCAGTAACTGATGGCCTGTTTGATCATGTGGGGAAACATGATTTTTGATTTGGCATCTCCGATGCAGAGAGTCACAGCTTTTGCCCAGCTTCCCTCCAGGGCAGGGTGTTATTGATTGCACCCACATTTCCATAAAGGCTCCAAATCTGCAATCGATCACCTTCGTGAACTGAAAGTCCTTCCATTCCCTCAATGTCCGTTAGTCTGTGACCATAATCGCCAAATGTGTCCTTGTGCAAAACAGATTCATTTAGGGTCCTCAGATGAAACACAAGCCATCAACCAGACTCTGGTAAGCAACTTCTAACTGAAGAACCTTTTACATGGAAACCACATTTACTCAAGGGAATACTAATCCTGACAAGAGAGAAAAGCAACATCACTGAGTTTGACGCAGTCACATAAATATGCCACAACTATCACCATCATAATCATTGTTTTCAGCATATTGCAAACACACAGCATAAGAAGTCCTTCACAACCTGGTCCCCTCACATAATAATGTGTCAATGAGGTGCCTAAACTGCCACATCCTGCCTATTCAAACCATGCCCACAATGCTGTGAGTGCAATTATTTAAAGAGGTCAGGATATTTGCTGATGATTGCATAATGTTCAGTACTATTTACAACTTTTCAAATACTGAAGAATGCAGCAAGGCCTGAACAACATTCAGGTTTGGGCTGATAAGTGGCAAGTAACATTCGTGCCACACCATGTCCAAGAAGAAAGAATCTAATTATCACCCCCTGAGCATTCAGTCGCATTACCATCACTGAATTCCCCACTATCAACATCCTGGGGTTACCATTGACCAGAAACTGAACTGAACGAGCCATACAAATACTGAGGATACAAAAAACAGTAAGAAGTTTAGCAACACCAGGTTGGTAGCAAAAGCCACACAAGCTTTCGGAGCCCCAAGCCCCTTCTTCAGGTGAGTAGGAATTCTGTTCACAAACAGGGCATATAAAGACACAAACTCAATTTACATGAATAATGGTTGGAATGCGAATACTTCAGCCTTCAGGAGAACAGTGACCATGACACCACACAACCCTGCCGCAGCAACCTCTACAAGACGTGCCGGATCATCGACACAGATGCCATCATCTCACGTGAGGGCACCATCCACCAGGTACACGGTGCATACTCTTGCAACTCGGTCAACGTTGTCTACCTGATACGCTGCAGGAAAGGATGTCCCGAGGCATGGTACACTGGGGAAACCATGCAGACGCTGCGACAACGGATGAATGAACACCGCTCAACAATCACCAGGCAAGACTGTTCTCTTACTGTTGGGGAGCACTTCAGCGGTCACGGGCATTCGGCCTCTGATATTCAGGTAAGCGTTCTCCAAGGCGGCCTTCATGACACGACGGCGCAGAGTCGCTGAGCAGAAACTGATAGCCAAGTTCCGCACACATGAGGACGGCCTCAACCGGGATATTGGGTTCATGTCACACTATTTGTACTCCCCACAGCTTGCCTGGACCTGCAGAGTCTCACTGGCTGTCCTGTCTGGAGACCATACACATCTCTTTAGCCTGTCTTGATGTTCTCTCCACTCACATTGTTTGTATCTTAAAGACTCGATTAGCTGGAAGTATTCGCATTCCAACCATTATTCATGTAAATTGAGTTTGTGTCTTTATATGCCCTGTTTGTGTACAGAATTCCCACTCACCTGAAGAAGGGGCTTGGGGCTCCGAAAGCTTGTGTGGCTTTTGTTACCAAATAAACCTGTTGGACGTTAACCTGGTGTTGTTAAACTTCTTACTGTGTTTACCCCAGTCCAACGCCGGCATCTCCACATCATTACAAAAAACAGGTCAGAAGCTGGGAATTCTGTGGTGAGTAATTCACCTCCTCACTCCCCAAAGCCTGTCTACCATCTACAAAGCATAAATGAGGAGTGCAATGGGATATTCTCCAATTGCCAGGCTGAGTGGAGCTCCACTAACACTCTAGAAGCTCAACACCATCCAGGATAAAGCAGCCCATTTAATCAGTACCTGATCCACCGCCTTAAGCACTCACTCCCTCCACCACGGATACATAGTGTCAGAACTGTATATCATCTACAAGATGCAATGCAGCAACTCACCAAGGCTCCTTCAACAGTACCTTTGAAACCCATGACCTCTACCACTTAGAAGGAAAAGGGTTGCAGATACATGGAAACAGCACCACCTGCAAGTTTCTCTCCAAGCCACAACCATCCACTTGAAATGGTATTGCCAGTTTTCATTGTCACTTGGTCAAAATCCTGGAATCCCCTCCCTAACAGCACTGTTGGTGTACCTACACTACATGAACTGCTGTAGCTCACCATCACCTTCTCAAGGACAATTAGGGATGGGCAATGAATGTTGTCCTAAACAATGATGCCAACACCCTGCGAACAAATAAATAAAAACATTTTCAAAAATTGATTCCAACTTCACACCTAGTTCATGTTGACATGATTGTATGTGCCAACATGCATGGGGATAAGGCAAATTTTACAGGTTGAGGCCACAACTGCTCTGTAAATGAGTTTGTGCAGCATCCATTCAGCCCCATGATTCAGTTTCAGGAATGGGCTACATATATAACAGTCATAGCTTCCAGTAATCTTGGCTATCCTCACAAAGCCAATCACTGCCATCTGAAATGCAGAAGTATCCAAAGCAGTGGAGACAGCAGATGAGCAATCTTTCCTGGAGCATACATAACATCTCAACCTGCATTCCTACACTTAGGTCAATGCATAACACTATAACACTGCCATGTGGATGGCTGCCTTGCACCCGACACTCATGGTTAACATGTACTTGTTGACCAGCATCATAAGAGTCTGGATGTTCAGCCTCCTTCAAATGTATGTGTGAATGAATAATGCAAGGGGCATCTCAGTCCTTGACCCTTTGGTTACTGTAACCATATCTGAAAGACCAGAGAATTATCAGAACTAGGAGCAGAAACAAGCAATTCAGCCCTCATTTAATATGATCATGGCTAATCTCATCTTGGCCTCAACTCCATTTTCCTGCCCATTTCCCATTGTGCTTCAAACCCGGACTAATTAAAATCCTGTCCACCTCTGCCTTAAATTTACTCATTGTCCGACATTCACCATGCTCCGGGGTAGTGAATTCCACAGACTCACAACTCTTTAAGAGAAGTAATTTCACTTCATCTCGGTTTATTATCCTAAAACTATGACCTCTTGTTCTAGATTGCCCTACTAAAGGAAACATCCTCTCCACGTCTACTTTTTCAATCCCCTTTATCATCCTGCACATCTCAATTACATCTTCTCTGATTCTTCTAAACACCACGGAGTATAGACCTAAGCCGCCCAATCTCTCTTCGTAAGACAAACACCTCATCTCTGGAATCAATCTCATGAACCTCCTCTGAACTGCATCCAACTACATCCCTCCTTAAATAAGTGGATAAAAACTGTACACAACATTCTAAGTGCAGTCCCACTAATGCTTTGTACAGCAGCAACAACACTTCATTATTCCTTTAGCAATCAATGTCAAGATTCCATTTGCCTTCCTTATTACCTGCTGTACCTACATACTAATTTTCTGCGATTCATGCACGAGGACACCCAGATCCCTCTGCACGGAAGCACTCCAAAGTTTCTCTCTATTTAAATAATAATTTGCCTTTTTATCTTTCCTACCAAAATGGATAATCTCTCACATTTTTTCACGTTAAACTCCATCTGTCAAATTTTGTCCCAATCACTTAACCTATCCATATCCATTTGTAAATTAATTATCCTAACTTACTATCCCAACTATTTTAGTGTCATCTGCAAATTTGGCTATGGTACCTACTATCCCTACATTCAAGTAATTAGTATAGATTGTAAATAGTTGGGTCCCAAGGGTCAAACTAGCAGCACCCCACTAGTTACATCTTACCGACCAGAAAAAGACCCATTGATCCCGACTCTGCTTTCTGTTGGTTAGCCAGTCTTCTACCCAAGCTAATCAATTACCCCTAATCCCATGTGATCTTACCTTGTGTATTAACCTTTTGTGTGGCGCCTTAACAAATTCCTTCTGGAAGCCCAGATATATGACATCTACAGGATCACCATTACCTACCCTGCTTGTTACAGCTTCAAATAATTCAAGCATATTAGTCCGACACAATTTGTCCTTCATAAAACCATGCTCTGATGGATTGCATTTTAACTTTCTAAATGTCCTGATATTACTTCCTTAATAATGGATTCTAATTATTTCCCAATGACAGATATTAAACTAATTTGGCCAATAATTGGCCAAAATATAGGAGGCCAATATTTTGCCTTCTTTCCTTTTTGAATAAGGGCATTATATTAGCATTTTTCCAATCCACAGGAACCTTTCCTGCATCCAGGGAATTTTGGAATATTGTAACCAATGGATCCACTATCTCCAACGCCACTTTCTTTAAGACCCTAGGATGTGGGCCATCAGGCTCTCAGGATTTGCCTGCCTTCAATATCAATGGTTTTCCCAGTCCTTTTTTCCCTAGAGATAATGATCGTTCCAAGTTGCTCCCTTTCTATAACCTCTGCATTTTCTGTTACTACTGGGATGGTACCATGTCCTCTGCTGTGAAAACTGAGGCAAAATATTGCTTTAGTGTCTCAGCCATTTCTGCATTCCCCACTATTAACTCCCCAACCCCATCTTCCAAGGGACCAATATTCACATTAGCTACCTTCTTCCTCTTTATATGAATATACATAAATTTTTGTTGTCCATTTATATATTTTGCACTAGTTTTCTTTCATAATTTACCTTTGCTCTTTTTATTACTTTTTTAGTGACCCTTTGTTGATCTTTAAAAGCTTCCCAATCTTCCAATGTGCCACTGGCCTTTGCAATACGGTATGCCTTAGTTTTTGTCTTTATGTTTTCATTAACTTCCTTGCTTAGCTATGGAAATCTTTCCCAACTCTTAACACCTTTCCTCCTCTCTGGAATATATTTTAGTTGGGAGGACTTAAATTGCTCCTTAAATATTTGCCACTGTTTATTAACTGTCCGACCTTGAAGCCTTCTTGCCCAGTCCACTAGGGCCAATCTGTCTTCATGCTATGTAATTTCCTTTTTCTCCAGAATGCTTGTATAGGACTCCAGTTCCTCACCCTCAAACTGAATTTGAAATTTTAGCATACTAAGATCACTCTTCCGCAGAGGATCCTTAACTATGAGATCATTTATTAACCATATCTCATTACATAAATCAAATCTAGAATAGCCTACTCCATGATTGGTTCCACAACCATACTGCTCCAAAAAAAAAACAATCTTTAATGAACTTTCCCTTGAAGCTAACCTTGCCAAGTTGATTATTCCAGTCAATATGCATTTTAAAATCACCCATGATTATTGCCATACCTTTCTTGCAAGTCATCATTATTTATTGATTTATGCTGTGTGTCACTAATGGAACTACTGCTTGGGGACCTATAGATTACTCCCACCCTTGCCATTTCGTATTTCTACCCGGACTGATTAACATCTTGGATTCCAGTGCTATATCATTTCTCACTACAGCACTGATCTCTTCCTTAACTAACAAAGTTACACCACCTTCTTTCCTTTCTCAAAGAAGCCTTCCGCTGCCTCAAAAATCCACTATACCCTTGCTCCAAATGCAAGATGAACTTCAGGATGTTAGCAAGAATGTCCTTCATTGCGTTCACATTTTCATTGTGCTTGTTGCTATACAAACACACAACACGATATCTAAAAGTGAATGTATATGTATTCAAACAACATTCAGTTGTGATATTTACAAAGTAAAAAGTATGAACATGGTGCTCTCGGCACTCTGCTCTTGTGCACAATCCTACAAAGTGCCCCATGTATTGCCTCATAGGAGGTGGAGGCAGGCTTCTCAATTTTCAGCCTATGTGACATTGAGGAGCATTGTGGTAGGCCTCAATATCCGGGCACCCACTGGGATCTCCTTCAGACTGTGGCATCTCCACAAGGGCAGCCATGGTCACTGAGCCCTGTGGAGCACAAAGCTCTGAAACAGAGGTCAGTGAGGTTGAGAAAACTGAGGATGCTGAGAAGCTCTCACGACTGTTACCTCCTCATTAACCTCCACTGCCCTAGGTTGGCCTTACGGTGGGATTAATGGACCTCATCCACTAATATTTGCAGGTCCTGATCGCTGAACCCTGGGACAGCTGGACCCACTCCTTTCCCAGCATCTCCTCTATTCAATCAGTACAAATTTAAAGCAAAAAAGGTTGTGAGCTTTACATCCTAGAATGCTGTCATTCACATTTAAGTTTTTACATGAACTAACCATTTTCACCGTTCCATAAATGAATACTGTTGAGGTATAGTGGAGGAAATGGCTTCGCACATTGCATGGTGCCATAAATGATGAGGCTATCACTCACATGTGGCATTCTGTGTTCCACAACCACTGACAGCCCTACTCCCTCTTAGTCACACTGTTATGCCATGACAGTATGCAGATGTGAGGGACCTGGACAAGGGTCAACAGTGTAGCATGTTGTATGTTCATTTGGTCTCAAGAATGGTTGAACATTGAATAATCACTGATAACACATAATGACATACATATATACAGAGTACAGCTCAAACTTCGAGCTAATTCTGTGCTTATTTCTGCACACTCTCTATCCAGTCCACAAGTGTCTCTAATCTCAGATTATGTGTGTCTTTACACCACACTATGGTTGGTACCGTTTCCCAGTCCAAATTAACCCTTCCAAGCCCAATAACTCCTCCAAATCTTTACATTACAATCATGCTACCTCTTCTTTCACTTCAAGTCTCTAACTTTCTGAATTCAGATGGTCGAGACTTGACAATTCTTCCAATTCTTGTTCTGGTCACATTGGGAGGAATGGTAGGCTCAGTTGATTTGGGCAACCTTTGTAATGCGGTATATGAAGTTTAGTGCTGGTGTGATGCAAGGTATGTAGGCTGCACGTCTCAGTGACTGATGAATCGTATCAAGGTACCAACCGCATTCATGTAGCTTGTGCTCGCAAAGCTCAAAACATGGTGTCTAACATGAGATGTGATTTCGTAACTGGACAGCACTTGTGAGATAATCTTGATTGTGTTAAGAATTACATTGACAACCAATCTAAGATTTTCAATCGGGCTCACAGTGTGGCTCACTTATGCATGTTCAAAGCTACATATATTTACACACGGGACCCTGTCCTTTGCAAACAGAAATAGCATATCCATACATTGCAGTCTTTTCAACCAAACAAAAGCATGGGGCAGCCATTCCCTGTCTCATTCCCCATGGCAATGCCTTGACCAATCAGTGTCAACATGCCTGGTTTAAATTTAAACAAAAGCTTGGCAGTTAATTGTTCCCTGGTGTATTCTCCATGGCAACACCTCTACCAATTAGAGTTCACTTGCCAATCAGCACACTCTTCTCATGCAATATAAACAGTTGCTCCCTTTAGAATTGGTATTCTTGCGAATCCATCCTAATGCAAGACAAAAAATTTGGATAGCATATCTCTTTTTTTCAAACAATACTCAAAATTTGTGAACTTAATCTTAAATTGATTTCAATCTTAAACTGTGGCTCCAGACTATCATATGCTTCATCCAAGAGATGTAGAGAAGACATTTCCATTTTTGAAAGCGACCGAAACAAGGACCTATAAATATATACAAACTCGCCAATAAATCTAATCTGGCTCTCCCTTCCTACCGCTGATGTCCGAGTTCATTCACCCACCTTGCCACTGCGATTTCTGACATCCCACAATCTTATGCACCAACTGCTTTACCAGGAGAAAACTCGCTGATGAGTTGAAAAGATGTCCTGTGGTGAATTTCAGCAGGACTCTGGGAGACCCATATTTCAAGGTTCTCTGTACACAAAGGTTTCTCCTCTGGAATGCATCCTCACTTACTGAGGAGAGTAGGGGTGAAGAAAACAAAAGCTCCGGTCACAAACTTTTAATCCTCATTAGATATGGGAGTTGGTGCTAGGCGATTGGAAAACTGTACATGTTACATCCCTAATCAAAAAGAGGGAGGGAAGAAACCCAGCAACGGTAGCCAATTAAATAAATGTCAGATAAACTTTTAGAGACAATAATCCAAGACAAAATTAAATGTCATTTGTAAAGATATAGATTAATAAAAAAAGGATGAATTTGTTAAAGACAAATTGAGTTTAGACAATGCAGTTGACAGATGAAGTAATGGAGAAGGTTGCTACATTAGTGCAGTTTATGTTTACAAAGATGTTCAAAAATGAGACAGGATAATAAACTTACATGTTAATGGGGTCCATGGAATTAAAGGGGCAGTGGCAGCGTGGATGAGAGCTAAAAAGCAGAAGATGGTAGTGATAGTTGTTCTTCAGACTGAAGAAGGTATACCATACTCCATGGGTTAGTATTGGGATCACATATCTTTGTGATATATATTAACAACTTGGACATGGGTATACAGAGCAGTGTTTTAAAAGTTTGCAGATGGAACAAACCGCAGACATATTAACAGTGAGAAGGATAGCAGCAGACTTCAGGACAACATGGACAGACTTGTAAAATGGGCAGAAAACATGGCAGATTAAATTTAATGCAGAAAAAAATTAAGTATTTTGGTAGGAAGAATGATGACACCAATATAAACTAAATGGTACAATTTTAAAGGGGATGCAGGAAGGAAGAGGCCTGAGAGATCACATACACAAAGCTTTGAAAGTGGAAGGACAAAT